>NC_057862.1:514156697-514505581 GCF_019393635.1 Dromiciops gliroides
AGGCTGCTATTTCAAAGTCATCCTGATGTAGCACAAAGATGGACACCTATTACTAAAGACACCTCCTTTTCTCAACATATTTAGTAATTATATTCATCTTGATAACATCCCACTTGACAATTTTATCATTGATGGAACTTTCAGACTGTGAAGGTTATTTGGATTTTCTTCCCCTCCTGACCTTATTTTCCACCACAAGTGCTCTTGAGAGCAAATACCATTTGTTATGTTATCTTGGGAAACTGCCATGATTTGTCTTCCAGGAACTAAGGCAAAATTTTATGTATTTTTTCTACAGTTCATCCATGCCTGTCAAGTCACTCTAATGGAGTGGAAGTAAGGTCTCATGCCACCCTTCATTGAAGTTTATTCTCTACCAGATTTCATTAGGTAGCTGACACACTGAGGAGGAACTCCATGGCTCATAAGATTTGTATTTGAATTGGGAACTTTTGCCCCCTAAATCACTTGTCCAAATATGAACCAAGCAAGTGTGCTTAGAGAAGACAAATCAACTAATATTTTCAGAGTTCTAAGGCATTTCCTCCCTCCCTCTTATCCCACTTCTTTTTCTACAACTTTTTTATTGGACAGTAAGGAACAGGGCCTTTCTTAATGACTCAAAGTCATGCACATCACAGGTAGAATATAGGTGAGATTCAGTTTCAGAGAGAAACTTAAGGTCATTCAAATATATGGATGATGTATCTAAACCAAGCCAATTCACTCCCTCTTGTTCAAGACTCTCCCAAAGTGTGATGGAGAGGCTCCTAATGCTTGGGAATAGGTTTCAGCAATTACATAAAGCACTATTTCAGGAGATGAGGCTTAAAATGTATCATCAGAGGAATGTACAACAGGGCAACAAATGACAGGGTAATCAATAGTGAGAAGAAGTAATAGCTAACCTGCCTGCTCCATTAGTATTGATAAAATGATAAAAGATTATGGAAAAGCACCCACCATGCTAGACATATATATTATGAAGAAGTTAAAGGAGGCTATGAAGAGTCACACAGGGTAGGCAAAGCATGGATGGGTTATCAAAAATTTTAGACAAAGTACTCCTGACTGAATCTTTTCACTTAGTTCTGTTGGATAAATCTACAAAACTATGCAGACCTGCTTCAGTTTTTAAGTCAGTTAGTCCTTGTTGCTATAATAAATATACTTTTATTTATCAAATGTAAATGCCCTAAATACAACAGGACTCATTTAAACTCTCTAATTTTACTGAGAAAGAAATGTCACTGGAGCATATAACTCCTTTTCCCAAAGTCACAGAGGAAATCCTTAGAGCAAAGAATTGAACCCAGTTCCTCTGATTCAGTGACCCAGTTTCAGTGTTCTTCTTTGTTAGGATATGATTTGGGGGGCAGATAGGTGGGGCAGTGGATAAAGCACTGGCCCTGGATTCAGGAGGACCTGAG
Source organism: Dromiciops gliroides (assembly GCF_019393635.1). Lineage (NCBI taxonomy): Eukaryota > Metazoa > Chordata > Mammalia > Microbiotheria > Microbiotheriidae > Dromiciops > Dromiciops gliroides. The sequence continues at coordinate 514,158,128 of NC_057862.1, forward strand.
TTCAAATCCAGCCTCAGATGCTTCACACTTACTCGCTGTGTGACCCTAGGAAAGTCACTTAACCCTCATTGCCTTACAAAAGGAAGAAAGAAAGAAAAAAAGGATATGATTAGGATCTCTTGGATATACAAGGGATTATATTGTGCCAAAAATAAAATAAGGTCACAAGCCCTAAGGGGAGTATGTAAAAATATTCAACATCATTTTCCAAAATCCTTAGTTGGATACATGTATATATAAGGGGAGGAGTGGTGTGTCAGTGTTTGGGATAAGATGAAGGGTTCAATCAGCTCTGCTGGACATACATATTGTTTTTCAATGGAAATATACATAAAATAAAACAACAGATAAATATGGTAGCCAAATGATTTTCCAAGAATGTTTATGAGATTCCTAAACTTATTTTTGTTAGGAAGTTAGTTCTTGGACAAAAAAAATAATGAAGTCACTCAATGATCCTGGAGTACCTACTTGAAATAAAGGGACATGGAGAAGTCTAACAAGGCCAAATACTGCCTATGAAATGAGTTTTTTCACAGGAAATTCAACATCATTGAACCCAGTCAAGATGTTTTATAGATAACATCAAGAAAGCAAAAAAGGAACTCATTTTAAAAACAAATATTAAATTAAGAAAGAATATTATTAGTAAGTAACTAAATATTTAACATCCTAAGAAGTAAGGTGGGGGGCAGCTAGGTGGCACAGTGGATAAAGCACCTGCCCTGGATTCAGGAGAAACTGAGTTCAAATCCGGTTTCAGATGCTTGAAACTAGCTGTGTGACCCTCGCAAGTCACATTGCCCCACGCCCCCCCCCCCCAAAAAAAAAGTAAGGCGGTTTAAGAATGATTCAGACAGCTGATAAAATTTAATACCATGGCCCTATAAAGGCAAATACTTATACTTAAACATAAGTATTCAGTATCCATCTAGTATTTATGGTAAATATTTCTGCAATTACATAAATAAAATAATCAAATATAATAGAGAGATTAGTAAGTTAGGAGGTGTTGGTTTAATTACAATATTAAGGAAAACTTTAATATTTTAATCATGTAGCATTTTTCAAAGTCCATGTATTACCTTATTTTTATTGCAAAATGGCACTGGTGCTTTACATGAGTTAATTTATTTAATGGTCTCACAAAATAATCCAAAATATAAGATGCTTTAGGACATGCATTATTTCTCTTTTTTTGTTTCCTTAGTACCTAGCATTGTGCCTGTAACATATTAGGAGCTTAATAAATGCTTGCTGAAATAAAATGAATGTGTCCATATCCTTCTCCCTCCCACTAATCAACATTATTTTGTCCCCTTGGAGGTGGAAAATAATTTCTACCAAGTTGTAGTTGAAACCACATTTGAATTAAATAGAGTAATTAATACTAGATCTTAGGCAGTATGTTGTAGTATAAACAATACTGAACTAGGAATAAAAAGAACACAACTAAAGGTCTTTCTCCATTACTACCTCAGACCATGAGCAATTTATTCTACCTCTCAGTGACTCAGTTTATTGATCTATAAGATGAGCGGTTTAACTAGATGCCCCTAAAGTTGCTTTGGAGGGGGGCAGGGTAATGAGGGTTAAGTGACTTTCCCAAGGTCACTAAACAATTTTTTTGTGAGGCAATTGGAGTTAAGTGACTTGCCCAGGGCCACACAGCTAGTAAGTGTCAAGTGTCTGAGTCGGAACCTGAACTCTGATCTTCCTGACTCCAGGGCTGGCGCTCTATCCATTGCACCATCTAGCTGTTTCTAAAGTTGCTTTTCATGCTAAATCTATGATGCCAACATTTACTATACATGAAATGTTTCACATCTCACAACCTATCAGAATCAATTTCCTCAAATCTGGGGAAAAGGCCTTGGATTAGACCTGTTATAGAGGATTTTTTTGATAAATAAAACCCTATCTACCAAAGTAGGTAAGCATATTATCAATTCTAAGTAGTATGTTTCCATTTTTGCAGAAAAGGCTATGTTTACAGGCAGAGGAAAGTTGGGGCTGGGAGATAGAGTTGCATTTATCATATCATTTACAAATACTCTCAATGGAAAATCCAATGAATAATGTACAGACATACTATTGGAAGAAAGTAGCCACGTCAATTTTTTTATTCTCCATATTTTTTCTGATCTGTTCCCATTCACCCATCCTTAGGCTGCCTGGATGCTTAGTGTTCTCTTTCTCTAGGGGATACCTTGTATTGATGGTAGATTTAGGACACAACTCAATGGGCTCTTGTTACCTAATGCATCTTAGGACTCCTGAGCTTAAGTTAAAGGCATCTCTTTTAGAGATTTGTAGGAAAATACGAATAAGGTTTACATTGGATGAGAAGACATGGAGGAGCACTGGTTTACAAATGCAAAATTAAAAAACATACCAATGAGATCATAGATCAAAAGTACAAGAAAATAATAATAGACGATTTATAGAGACTGATTTCTGTATATGGAATTCCTTATCACCTTGCTTTAATGGAAAGTTTTGAACCATCTCTGCAAAAAAAGATTTTCAGGATTGTTTTGTTGTTGTTTCTGTTTCCATTGTTGTTGTTTTTCATCCACCCCTTTTAAGACAGTGCTCCTTTTTGTTCCTCATAGGATACTTGGGACATATGATCCTTAATTCTAAAGGATCCTTAATCTTAAATTCTCAATTCTTACAACCCATTCATCATTTTCTTTTTTCCCCATAACCAAAACCACCATTTATCACATTTGGCTTTGCGGTAGCCATTTTGCTTACACCATTGTCCCTTCTTGAAACATCCTACAGTATCGTCCACAGTTATGTGATGCTTACAACACCATCAAATTCAAATCTATATGCATTCTCATCTAGAAAATCTTTATGCAAAGCCCTAACCATATATCTTCCTCTGTATTTCTGTACTATTGACTCTATATCACAATTAGAAACTGATCACTTATTACCTGAAATATACATGCATGCATACATGCATACAAACATATATAGACACATATATGTAGACATGTGTGTGTGATGTGTGTTTGTCTATCTTAACAAATCTAGATTAAGAAATCCATCATAGCAGAGACTAGATATATATTGATAATACTTGTTTAGTGGAATCTTAACATAGTGACTAGAAATAGTGACTTCAATAAATATTTTTTAATAATAGCAAATGAAAACCACAAGAATTACTCATGGGTGATAATTGACTCATCAAAACATATTTTTTAAAAGTCTGGAAGCAAACATTAAAAAAAAAAAAACTTTAACAGCTTTTCCGTAAGAATTTGGGCGGGGGGGTTTCTTAAAGATAACAAAATGATTTAGTTACAAGTGCAGTGAGGATAGAAACACAGATATAAGATAGAATAAAATGTGGAAAATTGGAGTAAAAAGACATGCAAATTTTATTAATGATTTTTAAAAGAAAATGATGGATGGTTTTTATTTGAGCAAAAGAAGAAATATTTCATTTTGAATAATAGCTGTTTACAGATGATGTGGCATTGCAAAATGATTTTATTAATAGCTTGAAAAAGACATAATTATCTTCCATACATATTGAAGGTCTCAAGGAATAATATTTCTTGAATTTTATAATGTTACAAATTTGAATGTCAACTAGAATAACAAAATATACAGCCAAACTTTTTATTTATTTTTATTCCTTTGGCTGTTAGAATATACTTCTAAATATCTACCTCCATAAAATGTTCTATCCAAAGAGAAGCCAGAAACAAATTGAAAGAAATATTTTTAAGATGCTTCAATGTAATATTGGTTTTCAATGTTAGTTTGCTTCATCTTAAAATATAAATAGTGTTTACTACCCCATAATCATAATTTGGGAGGGTATTTATCAGATTAAAGGATACTTTTCAAATTTTGACTCAAATCCCACCCCAAATTGGTACACATTCATTCCTATTATATGCAAGGACAAATTTTTTTCTTAGCCAATGTCATATTGTTTCCTATATTCAGATAAACATAGACTTGAGAAAAATAGTCTTGGCTAAAAAGCATTTATATGATTTGGGACACACCAAAAAGAACATAACTCTGGGAATCAGAAGACCTGAATTCTAGTTCTTGTACTGCCATGAATTAGTTAGATGTCCCTGAAAAAGCCAATGACCTATTTTGTGACAATTTATTTCATAAGATGTGGATTTAGCATTGATGATATGCAATATCCTTTCTTACACTAGAATAGGCATATTGTATATCATCAATGATAAATGTAGACTGGAACTTAGTGTTCCTTGATTCCAGTACATTATTCTCTCTATAGAACCATGACATTTTCTACACTTGAAAAAGAAGTATTTTTAAAAGCATAAGTAGGGAAATACTTTTTTGAAGGATTATGTAGAGTGTAGGCCTAGAATTATGCCACTCCAACAGAATTTTTCATTGTCACTTATGGATTACTATTATGTCAAATTTGGGAACATTTCAAAATGGAGGGTCTGCTTTATCATTTAAACATTTAATATATTTTCTTTTATATCCAACAATATAACAGCTCTTAATAACAGATACCATGTCTTCAATGACTTTCATATATTTTACAGTTCTGAATGATAGATAGTAGGCCTAGGAAAACTATATTCAGGAATTTTCATTGTTTTCCATATTTCTACAACATAAATTTCTAACACTAGACTTGGTTTAGATTCAGTAAGTAAAATAAATTTCTTAATGACAATCAAAAAGAAAATATTTACTGAGCACCTATAAATAAGACAATCTGCTATATAAAACAAAGGGCATAGAAATATAATAGGTAGTTCATCTCTTGAGGGACTTCATTCTTTAGCAAGGAAAATAAGACACTGTCATGAAAAGGAAAGAAAACTATTGAGCATTTTCTCAGATCCATGATTTCATCCTCACCATTCAACTGATATGGTTTGTAGGCCTTTATGCTTCAGAAGATCTGCTTTGTGAATTACTATGTCAGTAAAATAGTAATGATTATCAGTATTTTTTAACAGGACCTCTTGTTTTAAATCACCCTATATACTTAAGCTGCTCATTGGATTACAAATACCAAAGCACCTTGTTAATATAATATTAAGGTTCAGTATGAATCCTATCCTTGTTGAACCATAACCAAAATATTTGGGATTTCTGGGGTACAGCCAAGATGGTGGAGGAAAGGCAGTATAATCTCAGAACTCACAACATGATCACTCCAAAAAACCTCCAAATAATGCCACAGAACAATTCCTGGAGCAGCAGAACACACAAAAGAATGGGCTGAGATCATTTTCCAGCCAAAGATGGTTTAGAAGGTCAACAGGAGGGGCCATTGTGCCATGGTGGGAGTGGAGCCTAACCCCATGGTCATGCTGACACTGATCCAGTCCCAGGCAGGCCTTGCCAGAGAAAAAGACACCACCCACACCCCCAAATCCCCACTCTGAGCCTCTGAATCAACTGCAGTGCCAGTGTCTTCTGAAACTAAGCTGACAGTCTGGTGATAGGGCTGAGTAGTTGGCTGGGGGGGGGGGCAAATACAGGGGTCTCTGCTGGCACTGGGGTGGAACTTGGGTGTTTCACTCCTGCTGGTAACCAGGAAGTAGGGTTGAATGACAATAGCCCAGGTGGAGGAGTGGTGCAGGCTCCTCTGAGCTAATAACTACAGCACACAAAGTTTTGTTGACTGGTTAATTAGCAAGTTGGCCTGGGGTTATCTACAAATCAGAGAAAAGGTCAGTTGAGTGAAGAACCTGTCCCTCCTTAACTTGTACCACCTGGGATCCCCTGAAGCTTGGGACAGTGTAGCCTGGTAACAGTGCCCCACTTTAAGAAGGAGGTAAACGTCAAATAAAAGAGAGGCAAGATGAGCAGACAATGATGCAGACCACAGAAAGTTTCTTTAGTGACAAGGATGATCGAGGTGCACCCTCAGAAGAGGATAGCAATGTCAGCATTCCTGCATCCAAAGCTTTTAAGAAAAATATGAATTGGTCTCAAGCCATAGAGGCCCTCAAAAAGGACTTTGAAGATAAAGTAAGAGAGGTAGTGGAAAAATGGAAAGAGAATTGAGAGTGATGCAGAACAGACATGAAAAAAAAAGTCAACAGCTTGAAAAGCGAAATTGGTCAAATGGAAAAGGAGGTACAAAAGCTCTATGAAGAAAATCATTGCTTAAAAATTAGGATTGAGCAAATAGAAGCTAATGACTTTATGAGAAAGCAAGACACAAAAAAGCAAACCAAATGAATAAAAAAAAATAGAGGGCAATGTGAAATATTTTCTTGGAAAAACAGCTGACCTGGAAAATAGATCCAGGAGAGATCATTTGAAAATTATTAGACTACCTACAAACTATGATCTAGGAAAGAGCTTAGAAATGATATGCCAGGAAATTATCAGGGGAAATTACCCTGATAGTTTAGAAGCAGAAGGTAAAATAGAAATTGACATAATCCACCAATTACCTACTGAAAGAGATCCCAAAATGAATACTCCTAGGAATATCATAACCAAATTCTAGAGCTCCCAGGTCAAGCAAAATATTCTATTCAGGTCTAGCAAACCCATTTAAGGAAAGAAGTCAACAAAATATAATGAATCCAGAAAAAAAATATCAGAATAGTGAAAGGACTGAGAACTGAAATACAATATGATCAGATGGAATAAAAAATTGTAGGTAGGAAGACCCAAAGAGTTTATGAAATTGTCTTTGAATAATTACAGAACTAGAAGGAAGAGGCATAAGATTTTCTTTGCTCCACAGAACAGAATTATTATCATTAGGCAGAAATTTCAGAGATGCATATTTGAACTCAATAGAAGAAATTATATCAATTGGAACTGTTCAGTAATGGATGTCAGGAAGTCTGAAATCTGTTATTATACCTGTTATGCTCAAGTAGATGGTTGTTGAAGAGTGATTTCTTCTTTAGAAATTTGTTCTACCATATGTAACCTGAGGTTCCCTCCAAATCAGAGTAAATACTTCCATGACTTTCTAGTTTTGTAGATACCTAGATACCCATGCCAATGATTTAATGTGTGCCTACTGAGAATACTATTTCAAGAAAGGTATGGTATTTGTAAGAAAACAGTAGCAGTTAATGAATCGTTGATCAACAAGATCAATCATTGATATCAGACAATAAGATTAATATAGGAGAACATATGGGTAAAAGTTTTAAAATCATACTTCTATATACCATAGCATCTCTAATTTAAAGGATAATTTTTGTTTGTTAAATTTGAATTCTAGGAGTGGGGGAATAGGACTGTTAACTGGAATTAAAATAATACAGTGTCTGGCACATGGGAGATACTTAACAAATTGTTGTTATGATAAACATTTATTGACTGAATGACACTGTAGTTCACAGGGGAAAAGTTATCATAGGAAAGGTCGTAATATCTATTCATTTATAGTTTGTGGTTGTTTGTTTTTATGTAGTTGTTTTGGTTTTGCTTAACATCTTTGAACATATCAATGTGTTATTCCTTCCCCTAATGCAGATCAAATATCCCCTATAACTTACAGTATTAGACAATTACTTGGGGTCTCTAAGAGGTGAAATGACTTGCTTATTGGCACAAAAATAACCAGTTAAAACTATTCTCTGAACTTACTATTCCCCAACTCCAGGTCCCTTTATTTATTCCATAACATTACCTCTGATAAAATATGCATATGTATGTAATACATACATATATACACAGAGAAATTATTATTGATAACTAGTAATTTGGGGAAATTCAGAACTCTTTCCTCCTTCCAGAGTCCTGATTTTAAAAGTTCAGTCTCTTGAAGGACATTGCTAATAAAGGGATTGGATTACTTTCTTGTTCAAGACCCCATCCTGGTAAAAGATATTGTATTCTGCTCAGGCTTAGGTGGGGTATGTGTTCTTTGAATAGATAGCCCAAAGCTTTGGGTGGTCTGATATGGAGAAAGTTTCTGTGTCCAATAGTGATATGATATCACTCTCAGCCTTTCATTTTAATATAACTCACCTCCTATTGTGCTATTCAATAAGAACTGATTGTCACCCCTGAGGAATACCTATTCTTTGAAAAGTATATAAACTGTGAACTCCCCACCATGATTTTCTTTTGTCTAAGAGAGACAACCAAATGACCATTCTTTTATTAATGATGTGCTGGCATTATCATTATCAATAAAGTGATTAAATTACCCTGAATCTATATCTCTTGAAACCTTTTTGTAACACATACATACATATGATGTGTGCACATGTATGTGTAGATAGATAGATATATATGTGTACATACACCCCTCATTCATGTTAGATAAATCAATTTGAAACCAATTTTTATATGTGGTTTAAAATTAATTTCCATTAGATTAACATTACTGTGCATATTTTTAAAAGTTTAAAAAAATTTGATACTGTATTCTATAAAAAGAATATAATATATTAAATTTGGATGAAAATATTTTGTACCCAACCACAAAACTTGTGTCTTCTTTCTTATTTAAAAAAAAATCTGTTGATTTCTTGAGACTAGAGTGAATGTTATTTTAAATAATCATTTTTGAGTTTACATATTTATAAATATCTATTGATTCTCATTTTTAAGCAAATCAACCACATGCAATGAGCCTTGGTAATTACTGGTGTGTTTTTTTTTTTAATAATCCAACTACAAAGTTTAATGCCACTGCATATTGTTCTCTCAGGAAAAGTAGGATTTTCCAAAAACATGGAGAAGAAACATGGGATGATAAATTGAATGTTAGATTTGAAGTTAGGTGATGTGTATTTCAATATTGCCTGAGATAACTAGTATGATCATCAGGAAGTGATACAATTTCTCAGAACCTCAGCTACCTAATCTGCAAAATAAGTATAATGATATACTCCCTATGTCATGAGGAAAGTCTTTTATAAACATAAAAGAACAATTAGAGAGTTCTTATTATTAGGGCAAAAATTAGCCTGTTCAATGTATGACTAAAAATTAATGCAGTTATTTAATAGTTTTAGACTGAGAACTCTGCCATACATATATATGTCTTCAGGATATTATATGGTCCACACACATATGCACACACACACAGATGTTATGGTGTGTATGGTGAGTTGCCTTAGAATTTCACATGCTTCTGACAATTTAAAAAAATGAGCAATGAAAATGAGGGGGGAGCAGGATAAAGGTTACATTCTTCCATGTCAGTGAGTATAAATAGAAGAGATCAGAATTTGAAAATAAATTAATAACAATATACAAGATAAAAATCTATTTTGTCTTTTTCTCTACCTTTATATCTGACAAGATGAAATATAGCACAAATTTTCATGTCTTGTAAAGTTGTTTTCATTTGATTTTTGTTTCACAAGTTTATTCTGTTTCCCCAAATATATTATAAAGGCCATGTAAGTTTAACTTGCTTCAGTTTTCCCTTGTCTATTAGCATTCCTCTAAACACTATTGTCTGTCCACATAGACACTAACATAACAGCAATGAAGAAGAAACACACCCACATACACACATATACCTCTATACTCACACCCATACCCATATCTGTCTGTCTATCTATTTTAGTATGCCATATGTATATGCACGTGTAAATATAGGCATGGTGGTTTTAGTGTATGATATAACTATGTCTTTTATGTACAAATGCATATTAACATCTAGTGATTGACATGGTTAGCAGTGTTTTGGGTGCTAAAGCATTGAAAAACAATTATAAAAGGAAGTCATTGAACTTACATGGATCATGTCATCTGGTTGGCGAGAAACATGTATGTATAATAGTAATAATATTAATATTATCATTAATTTTGTTTTATGTGGAATTATCTCAAAATAGGAAATTTATTATTTTGGTTAATAACATTTTAAAATCCTGTAAACAAATCCTTAGACTGATCTGTAATCAACTAGAATCCCAATAGTAATCTTGATGTTATGATTTGCTCAGTAGATAGATGGGCTAGGGGCATCAACAAAGCTACAGAGGCCACCAAATAAATAGCTACAATCCACAGTGCTTAGAGTAATGTCCACTAGTCAGTGTGAGCTGTTGAAAACAAAAGTCTGTTGTTCATTAGGGTCATTATAATTTAGGCAATTATAAATTGAAGACTAAATCTAATCCCATATGCAAAATTATACAATAAGAAGTCACAATATGTAAAGTGTGCATAAGACCACATTGTGGTCTACTAGGAAGGATGGTAGATTTGGACTTACAGAATCAGAGTTCTAAATCCTGTTCTGGTAGGCCATGTTTGTAAACCAGGGCAAGTCATTTAACATTTTAGGGCCATAGTTTTCTTATTTAAAAATGAGGTGATTTGAATAGACAATGCTAAGGTAATGACCAAAATGATACTTTAATCCAGTAATTTTATATTAATCAACATATAATATTAATTTGGGAGTGTATAATTTTCTTCATGCTTACCCATTCACCTTCTAAGACAATCCCCTGGGAGGGGGATTAAATCTTCATTGTCTATTTCTTTGATAACTACTTGTCTAATAGAAAAATGATGAACCTTGAAATCCTGGATACTGATACTTATGACAATGGAAAAATCATCAATGTTATGAATATCTTTGTTCAATGTGAATGATTAAACTTATACAACATACCTCACAGGGATTTTGTGAAGAAAATGTTTTACAATTCTTAAAGTCTTGTTAAAATATAATCTATCATTCTTTTACCTAGGATATCTTCATTTACCTAGCTAATGTCATCATCTATGTGGGGAAAAAATCCTGGAAACAAACAAATTCAGTACTATATACAATGGTATTAACTATAGTTGTTGTTCATCCTTCATTTAGAAGAAAACCAATGATATTACAAAATGATGACTTGACTTGTTCCTGAATTGAAGTGATGTTGAGTTATACAAAGTCATCAGCATTACTCTGTCTCTCAGAGTAATAAAAGGCCAGTGGCAAGACAAAAATCAAGAAGATTGTCAATGCAGTGGATGACCTTGGTCTCTTTGATATCTGACCCAACTCTAATAATCCACAGGACCTCCTTCTCTCACCTTCATGGGTGTTGGAACAAATTCTTCTCATCTGCCCATTCCCTAAGTGTTCTAATAACTGAGGGATCTAATAAACACCTATAAAGTGAATACATGCAGCTAAGAGGTTATGTAAATTTAATGGGCCACAAAAGATTTTTCCACATATTTCTCATTCACATCTCTCCACTTTTGGTCCAGATTTGGGAATTTTTTTCCCTTATTTAGAGAATTCCTAGAGGTTTAGAAAGGTTAGATAAGGGGGAGGAAGAGCACAAGATGGAAAAAGGAAAGGATAAGGGGAATTGGAAAGAAGAAAAGGAAAAGGGGAAGGAGAAAGTGGAGAAGATGAAGAAGACATAAAGGGGGCAGAGAAAGGGGAAGGAAATGGGAAAGTGGAGGAGGAGAGGAAAAGGAGAAGTAGGAATAGGAATAGGAGGAGGAGAAAAAGAAAGAAAGAAGGAAGAAGGAGGAGGAAGCAGCAGCAGCATTGGCATCAGCATTGGCATCAGCATTGGCATCAGCATTGGCATCAGCAGCAGCAGCAGCAAAAGAAGAAGAAGAAGAAGAAGAAGAAGAAGAAGAAGAAGAAGAAGAAGAAGAAGAAGAAGAAGAAGAAGCAACAGCAGTTTTGGTGTTTGGGTAGAGCAGGAAGAGGAAGAGGAAGAAGAGGATAAAGAGAAAATATTTTATTCAACTACAAAATGTCCTGTGAAATAGTCTTGTTGAATCTTAATCAGAAAAGAGTTGGATATAAAGTGGTCCTGTTTCTATCTAAACCCCACCATATATATGATGATTTAATGAAGATTATGTCACTACTACTACTGCTCCAGCTGATAATACCAATAATAATACCAATACCAATAGTAACGATTATCATAACAACTCACATTTATATAGTACTTTACATTTTAAGCAAATCTTGTGATTCAAAAGCAGAATGGGCTGTCACTGCAAATTATTGATTCCCTATGGGCATGATATGCTGATGGTCACATACAGAGTATATGTCAAAGGAAGGACTTGAATCAAAGTCATCCTAATCTGAAAACTAGAAACCTCTAGATACTATGCCATGTTTCCAGTAGAAGTATGGTGATAGACTTCTTAGAGAAAAATAATCATCAAGAGACTAGATACAATTGTTAAAGTGGTAAGGAGGTAGAGTACTGTCTGGCTCTGTGGATATTATGTGACTTTTAGCAGACAGGGCCTTCTCAATTAACACTGATCTTAGTCTTGTACTTAAGACCAACTCACAAATATATTAATTAAATCTTCTCAAACTAAGAATAGGAACATAGCTGCAGATTAGGTAGAGTGAAAATCTTTCCTTCCTTCCTTCCTTCCTTCCTTCCTTCCTTCCTTCCTTCCTTCCTTCCTTCCTTCCTTCCTTCCTTCCTTCCTTCCTTCCTTCCTTCCTTCCTTCCTTCCTTCTCCCTCTCCCTCTCCTCAAATGTACCAATAGGAGAAAGCTACAAGGCATGAACATCTAGTATTTGTTTAATACGCTCCCGTCCTACTTCTCTACTAATGTAGTTAGGTAAAATTCTTGATAAATTTATCAGTGCAGTCAGAATTTTACCTAGGCATATGCAACAATGCTTATCTTCCTATATTAAACTCTCAAACATAAATTCTTATGTTTATAAAAGATACAGTGATATTATACCTCAAATATTCTGGAAATAGTTACTTTTCTGAAAACTTCTATTAACATAAGAGAGTTTTAAGCTGAATTTCTAAATCTGTGGACTTTGAAATACCTAAATATAGGTCATATAAAAATTACAGGAAGAAATATGGTAAAATAGATTGGGCCATTTGTATAGCAGGTCTTTTATTGCTAAGGGCACTGATAAATTGGGACAAATTACTGAGCCTTGCTAATATCACCTCCATGAAAAACAATCCTAAGAAAAAATATAAATGCATTATTGTTGTATCAAATACATTTGAGGGTTCTGATAACCAAATTTTCTAATAAAGACCTACAAAATCCTTACATTGTAAAATATAAGTAGCCCTATATTCAGAATGATGATTGAAGTGCAGATGCTGTCAGATTGTGTTAATATATTAGTTCCTTTATCTGACCTGATTTTTACCACCTCTTTCCTTTTTACTTTCCCCTACAATGGAAGCTTCTTTGGCAGAGGGAGTTGGGGAGAAATTTATTAGGAAATGAATTTAATGTAAAAACAAAACAGATCATTAAAAAAGAATTATAGTTCAAGAGAGTATTACCTAGAAAACATTAAAAAGACAGGAATAGAGATGGAGCAGGAGAGGGAGAGTAGTGTTAGAACAAAAATGAAAGTCAGTGAAGGAAATAAGAAGATAGATAACTAAGTTATAGATAGATAGAGCATTTACTAAAAATTTACTATGTGCCAGGCACTGTGGTAAGCCCTGCAGATAAATATGTAAGCATATAATTCTATGCTTAAACACATAAAGGGAAACTAGAAGCAGGAAGAAGGTACAGTAGCAACATGGTATTAAGATGATTTTGGAGTGTAAGTAGCATGATCATCTAGTTCCTTGTATTAAAGGATAAAATGCTACCTATCACCAGAGCTGGGAGAACCCATAGATGGAATCTACAGCTTTAGTGGATTGAGAAGAGATGAAGATTAGGATGAACATGATTTTTGATGAGGAAGGAGAGAAGACAATTTAGGAGATAGTTGGGAATAGTGGGATAATGGTGTGAAAATCTTGGTTCTTGGCAGAATATGGTTAAAAGCTGACCAATCAGAAAAAGATAAGCTATAGGCCAAGTCCAAAAATGGAGCGAGATATGGGACTGCATGAAATAGAAGTTCAAAAAACCCATCATCATCAAGCTATGCTAAGGATGTTGTAAAAGATTACTTTTAAGATACCATGAGTTACCTTGATTGTCTATTTTCCAAAGTCTTATATCTTACCAGTTTCCTTTTCCCAACTCTCCCAATAGAATCTGCTGTTTTTGTTCTAATGGAAGAAAAGATGCTAGAGAAAGTTCTATGTATTTTTAAAGAAAGCAGTGCCATGCCAGTGGCTTGAGTTGAACATATGCTTCCATATGAGAAAGGGGAATGTGTACAAACTTCAGAAAATTAGTTTTGAAATATTCTTTTCAATGTTATATTGAATCAGCTTTGTAATCAGTTTAAAAAGAAAAAATAACAGTTGGTATTCAACATTTCTGTTGAGGGGTGGGGAGAGAAATGGGTGACTAAATTCTACTTTTCTTCATTGAACCCAAAGTGCTCAAGTCGAAATGGGGTACATCAAAAGCAAACAAGCAATGGTTATTTAAATATATATAAGTCAAAAGAAACAAGAAAAAAAGGCATTACACTAAATTTGGGTATCTATTGCACTAAAAAGAGTGAAAACCTCAAAAAAGTTCCCTATAGTTTTATAGGATGAACTAAATACCTGCAAAGGCTGATTTTGGGTAGGATGGTATTTTACACTGTATGGATTTTCTGTAAGACATGCACTGTATTTGTTCCTGCCTTATTTCCTTTATCTCCTCCCAACTTATCCCCCAGCTACAAACCACCTTATACCAAATATTATGGATATGATCACAAATTCCAGACTATCCAGCAAATTAAAGTTAGTGTAATATACTGGTATGAAGTATGAGACTTTTTTTTTAAAAAGTATCTTTTACTTTTCATCAAAGTTCTGCTATAAAAGAAAATGGGCAGCTAAATTTTTATCCTTCTCATAAGCAAAATAAGCCTGTATCACAAGTCCTTGAGAGAATCCTGATGTCTTTAACCTTCCTCTATCTTCTTTTTTTCCAAGGTATTACTTGAATGTAGTTCAAGTAACCACTTCCAGCTTCATCTAATCCTCCACTGCCATCCCCACTTCCTCCTTGACCCACAAATCCTTGAACTGGTTCATTTAGCATTTGAATAAAATGCTCTTGATATTGTGTGATTTTCTGTAATAACTGCAGATTTTCATGTCCTCTTTGCTGTAATAAGGCTGGCAAAAGGGAAGGATTCTGTGGAATAATGTGTCTCACCTGCTGTAACTGAGGCTTGTTCCATAAAAATACAAATGGATATCCTCCAGAAGAAATAGCCATAATAGTAGTAGTAGTAGCCATACTTGTAGTCACATTGTCATAATCATTAATGCCATCATCTCATTTCATATATAGCAAAGTTCAGATAGAGACATTCTTAGCCCAACTTTTTGTCCTATTAGTTTATTATTAATGTCTAATGGTCTGTTGCACAAGATTTGTGCGGTCAAATAAAATATTTCCTTGTTTTATTCTAAATCTGATTCTTTTTATTTTCTAAGATATTCACATTTTCACTAAAACCATTGCCACATAAAATTGTATAACTTTTAGAAACTTTTTCTACTTTAAAAATATTTACGTATCAACTAAAGAATGTTATCTGTAGATTTGTTTTACTTATAGTATTTTTTCCATTTATTTATTCATTCAATATTTAATTAAATTCAATGGTTTTTTATATATCCTTAACTAAAGTCCTATGTTGATGTCTCATCATATCATAAATATATTTGTGGTCTTGCACACTGCATCGGTGGTTCAAAAATTCTCATAAGTATGGAAAATCTTAGATTATGATACTGGCAGAATATGTCTAAAAACTGAGGATCAAAAATACATTCATCAAGAATTTGACTTTCCAATGATGGTGATAATGATTCCAATTTTTTTTTACAGTAATTCAGAACACATCTAAGTCATTGTGTTCAATTCTGAATACCACAGTATAAGAAGAATATCAATAAGTTGTTGAGCATATAAAATACGGGGAAAAATTACTATTTTAGCTGCAAACAGCTCCCTTAACAGTGATTTAATTATCCTGTTTGCTAAAGCTCTTGTCTGTGAATCAGATTATTTTATAACACATGGCAGCACATGGCAGAAAATTGCAAGTCTTCATTATGAAGATAAGCAATTTCAATGACTCTTGGGTTAGATGTTTAAGACTGTTGTTGGAAGAACATTGTTCAAATAACACAGAAATGGAAGCTATTTGGCTAAGTGGTTTTGCTTAGTAATCATTGCTATATCTAATGTACCTTCCCTAGAGTAAACAAATGGATGTTTCTCAAATTTGTATCTTGTGCTGTCCAACTAACAAGGGTCCTAGGATGAAAAGTTCCTCACAATGATTCCTATACTATGTGAAAAGAGCAGCTTAAAAATAATATTATCAGGGGCAGCTAGGTGGCGCAGTGGATAGAGCACCGGCCCTGGAGTCAGGAGTACCTGAGTTCAAATCTGGCCTCAGACACTTAACACTAGCTGTGTGACCCTGGGCAAGTCACTTAACCCCAATTGCCTCACTAAAAAAAAAAATATTATCATCTTAAATTTTTATGGGACAATTTATTCAGCCAAGCAAATGTTGGTTTTTGTTTTCCAGCAAAACCATTACCTATACCCTGATCTCTCAAAGCATCTTCTTTTTTTCAATTCTCCACTGCATTTATATAGTCCTGTGTATTGTAGTAATCTACTTTAGTTACATTCTTTCTGTTTAATTGTGACTTCCCAAGAGGGTAGGGGCTGTGTTTTGTCTAAATTTTGCATGTCCATCAAAGAGTAATTTATGAACATTTATTGTGGTTTAAATAAGTCATTACTTCAAAGATAATTCTCATTTCATCTATATGGGTAAACCTTTGGGTTGGTAGAACCTTTTCAAGCCTCTTAATATTTATTTAATAATTTAACAACCATTTCTTTAATAATTTTTATTTTATATTAAATGTTTATTTCTTCATGGCTAACATGAAAATGTACCTCTCTGAAGTTAGCTTAGATTAGTTCTTGAATGATGAATACACAATTCATTGCTAGGTCAATAATCAAAGTCTCCTCAGCATGATTGGACCAGCTATAGGTGGTAGTCCCTTAGAAGGGACTTTGAGAATTCAGGGTAAAATCCTTATGGAATATCTGGTCCTTGAAGGAAGAGTCTCTTGTCCCATGCCCAACACATAGTAGGACTTAATAACTGGTTATTAAATAATAGATATCACATGATGTGGCATTGGAAGATAACTGGTGGAGTTGAATTCTAAAATGCTAGCTAAATATTTTATCTATTTCGATTGTACACAATGTTAAAGATTCACTCCTTTGAATTCCCTTTATGGGTGATCAAGGGACTAGAATGACAAAAAGTGTTTAGTAGGGGAAAAAAAATGCTACTTCTTAAACAGGTGAAAGGGGAAGAATGACACAATGCCCTTGACATTCATTCAATGAGACAGGCTGTCAAGACTAGACCTGACTGGTGTCTGAAAATTATACATTCCTTCACAAAATCATCATGTCCTGTTGTATAATTTTTAAGTACTTCCTGGACCTGAAATGTAAATAACTCCTTGAGTATTCTTCAACACTTTTCTTGGCTTCATAATTTTTTACACCACTAGTTTTCTAATTTTTTATACCTTTACTTTATGCTTTATTTGTTTTAGTGTTTTTCTGACTTGGATGTTTGATATTTCTTGAAACACTATTTGCTGATATTTGTTTAATCTATCACAAGTATAGAGTGCCCTAACAAAAAAATTGGATCAGAAAAGGTTGAATGATTTTATTATTGAACAATTCCAAATCTTCTGGTTGTTGCCAGTAGCCTTTCTACTACACCACAGAAGTCTGTAATGGCTGACAGGCAGCTCTAAGAAAGAAAAGACATCTGAGAATTAAAATTCTTTCCTTTTTGCTGTTGGGAAAATTATCTTGTCAATGCAGAAGTGTCCTACTGCCTTGAGGGGGAAGTCCTACTTCCACAATAGAGATAAGTTTTCCAGTGAGAGCAAATGCAAAGACAGAGTTTTAAATAAAACACTTACAAAAAGCAGTGACCTACAATTGGTTCCTGAATTTGGGCTATTTCTCTTCAAAATCAGCAATACAGAGACTTTACATATAATAACAACTAAATGGTCACTATTATTTGGTATATCCAAACTACCATTCTAGTTTAGCAACTGATAATGCCAAGGGCACCTTTCTCTGCTGTCTGATAAAAGGAATGCACAGGTGGACAAGAGCCCAACACCTGGATGAGGTACTTGAACCCTAAGTATTATCATGTACATATGATAACTACCACTAAAGTGGAAAGGCTCCAAAAGATGTTATAAACAAATAGAAGATTCACAGAGAATTTTGCTGTAGATCTAGTTCCTCTGACTCTTGTCCTACAGACAGGCAGAATTGACTACTTCCTCACAGCATAACTTTAGAAGGGCCTTCAAGGCTCACCTCTTCCCAAATAGCTTTTTCATCTACCTTCTACAGCAAGTGAAATTTCTAGTATTTAAATCACTTCACATTAAAGGATTTTCTGAGAAGGTCCAAGTTAAAAGACAGTTACGGGGCAGCTAGGTGGCAGAGTAGATAGAGCACTGGCCCTGGAGTCAGGAGTACCTGAGTTCAAATCCGGCCTCAGACACTTAACACTTATTAGCTGTGTGACTCTGGGCAAGTCACTTAACCCCAATTGCCTCACTAAAAAAAAAAAAAAAAAGACAGTTACAATATTATACCATGCATGCTTATGCCAATTACAAACACTAAAACAAAGGCCCTCATATATCCCTTTCTTTCCCCCTTCTCTTCTAGGATGCCATTTTGTCCTCACAACTATTTTGGCATCTTCACCCTAGTAAATGTTTGCTGAAAGGTCAGAATGATACACTTAGAAAATTTGACAATGACTTTAGACCCTACAATCCTTTGAGTCAACCCCTTCACCACCATTATAATTACTAGCAACTGAAGAACATTTGGTGGAGTAACTAAAGTGGATTAAAGACTTATAACATAGTCATATCTAGCAAAGAAGAATTTTTTGGAGTTTAATGGGATAGTGGTTTAAGAACAAGACCCTAGGCAACAGATAC
Organism: Dromiciops gliroides; assembly: GCF_019393635.1. Taxonomy (NCBI): domain Eukaryota; kingdom Metazoa; phylum Chordata; class Mammalia; order Microbiotheria; family Microbiotheriidae; genus Dromiciops; species Dromiciops gliroides. The sequence goes on from NC_057862.1 coordinate 514,177,049, forward strand.
AACCTGTACTAGTATGGAATTTAACAAAAGTCTACTTGTTCCAACTATGCAATGACCCTATTACTCATTGTAAGTTACCACTTATATCTTCAGTTCCTCAAGGAAAATGACTATATTCCATTGCTTTTCATATTTTATTGCATACTTTTTACTACCACCACCAAAACATCATCATCATCAAAATAATTAGTAATTTATACTTATAGGTATTTAAGGACTTTAATATACTTTATAAATATTATCTTATTATATCCTTGCCACGACCCTGTGAGATAGGGTTACTATCCTCATTTTAAAGATGAGGAAACTAACAAATACAGATTAAATAATCTGCCCAATGTCACAGAGATAATAAAAATATGAGATAGGATTTGTAATTAGTATGTTTGACGCCAAAGCCATTTCTGTATCTGCTATACCATCGATATGCCATAAGGGTAGTTGACATATAATAGGTTTCTCAAGCATAGGTATGCATGGATTCTTAGTCTCTTAATTAATATGAATTTAGGAACAATCACAGAGTTCTTGTTCTGTTGTCACATTTATATTGTGTTTTAAATTTTCTAACTAACTTTCCTCACAACCATCATAGAGATAGGTAGCACAGATATTATTTTGTCCATTTACAAATTAGGAGATTACATCTCTGAAAGGTTAAGTGAATGGCCTGTAGTCACATTGCCAATAAATTTCTGAATTAGAATTTAAAACAAAGCCTTCTGATTCCAGTCTTCCAACCACTGAAAGGCAAACCTTTTTATATAATGAATAAATAGGAGAAAAATCAGGACCAGTATGCCCCAAAAATATATTACAAAAACATGAGCAAAATAACTCTCATTAATTTGCATTGACTTGTAACATATTTAATAAGAAATAACATTAAAAGAGAACCCACTGTTCTCTTTGAACCTATATGAAAAAAATTAAATCCTTCATCCCTCATACAAACTGTGTCCAGATTAAGTTGTATCACAATATTGTTGATGAGGTACTACAGGTAGAAAAAAAATGATATTTTATACTCAAAAGTTTAAGGGCAGCTAGGTGATAGAGTGGATAGACCACCAGCTCTGAAGTCAGGAGGACCTGAGTTCAAATCCAGCCTCAGACACTTGACACTCACTAGCTGTGTGACCATGGGCAAGTCACTTAACCGCAATTGCCTTACCAAAAAAAAAAAAAAGTCTAAAAAGACACTACTCTAATTGCCTCACTATTTCTTGAAATAAAATCTGAAAGCTTAAATGCTGGACATACAGGGAACAATAACCTCATTCCCTGAAGCCTCTGTAGTGCAATTTCTGGCAGTTTTTAGATATAGACTCTATTACTGTCCCTGTGAGATTACGTTTTATCTGAATTTCTACTGACACATGAAAACTGGCTTATAGTTTTAAAATCTCAAGTATAATTTCTATTTCCCCAAGGCCTTAATATTTGAACAGGCCCAGTTAAATTTTCCCAAATTGTTCAAGCCTAGGAATCGTTTGCATTTCCTAAGTCAAAAGTAATAAGAAAAATCAGAGCCATGAAGTATTTATTTGTAAGTGATCCCATTATATAATAGGAAAGGTAGAATAACAGAATAGGGGAGATCTTTGATTCATAGTTTATTAGCTTTAGAAAAGGAAATGTATAAATTGTTACAGGTTAGTCTCAGAAAGAGAAAAAGTGTTAAGAGCTAATTAAACCCAACTTGTCATTAATCCTACTTTAGTATTATTCTGTGACTATCGATTAAAATAGTTTAAAATTTAATAAGTGAAAAGTTATTTTTCTGAAACACTATTCATGCACATATATTGCATGCATGATTCTTCATGAATAAGGAAGAAATAACATTAAAATGCTAGTGAAATGAGATAGTGATTTGAAAGGCATATGCAGAGTAAAAAGTAGAGCTATGTGCCTAAAAGTTAGTTTAACACTAAATAATCATGGTCTTTGGATAGCAGATAATTATTTCCAAAATAAATATAATCCCAGTGTTGTATATATAGTATTTACATATACACACACATATAAACAAATAAAAACAAAACACACGCAATAGTTTCAAATACCTTTCTGGAAAATACTTATATAATTAACCAAAAAAATTTTGAAATGGTTGGGGGAGAAAGATTCCGGTTTATGAAATTCACTTAAATAAGAGCTCAATGTAATATGAAGTGTTCTCCAAAAGTTCTGAAAACATATAATTAAATTAAAAGGGAAACTTTAGGGCTTTGAGGGGTAAAGACAAGATGGCAGAGCAGAATAAACATCCAAATTCCCTCAACATCCCTCTGCTCTAAAAAATAACTTTAAAATAACACCTCAAATTGAATTCTGGAGTGCTAGAGCCAACAGAACATCTGGGTGAGACATTTTTCCAGCCCAAGAAAACTTAGGAGGTTGGAAGGAGAGATCTGTAACACTAGAGTTGGGACTAGACAGGAGCCCATGTGGCAACAACACCAGCTGTGGACTAAGGAGGTAGTGGCAGCAGCATTAGGCACTCTTGAAACTGAGACTGTAAAGATAATCTGGTATATGATCAGAAAGAGATTACAGAGGACAACTGGGCACAGCAGTGAGCACAGTACAGGGTGCTGTTTACAACTCCATTTTCTATATCTACTTCTGGGTTATAGGCCCAGGGTATAGAGAAGAACTTGAACTAAAAAGGAAGCACAGACCCTGAGCAATATTATTTGTGGTCACAAAAGATGAGGGGGCCCAGAAAATAACTCTCTCTTGTAGTTAGTTTCAAGGGAGCAAGGGCCCTTCCTGGGATATGACCTGAGTTTAGACTAGAACAACAATGAAGACACCTCTCCCCAGATCATGCCATGCTTGAAGGACCAAAAATTTCCAAACCATCAGAATTAACTCTGAAAACATCAAGGCAAAAAGGAATTATGAGACGTAAAATGGGTAATTTTGATTACATGAAATTAAAAGTTTTTGCATAAAGAAAAGAAATACAGCCAAAAATAGAAGGAAAACTGGAAGTTGGGGGAAACTATAGTATTTATCTCATAAAGGCCTCATTTCTCACATATATAGGTAACTGATCTAAAATTAAAAAAAAAAAAAAAGAATGTTTCCCAATTGATAACTGGTCAAAGGAAATGAGCAGGCAGATTTCAAAAGAAGAAATCAAATCTATCAATAGTCACATGGAAAAACTTCTCTAAATCACTATTAATTACAGATATGTGAATTAAAACCACAGGGAGGTATAATTTCCTATCTAGCAGAATGGTAAATCTGAAAGAAAAGGAAAATGATAAATTCTGAAGGGAATGTAGATAAATAAGTACCCTCATTCATTGTCATTGGAATTCTAAACTGGTCCAAACCTTCTAGAGAATAATTTGGTATCACATATAAAGGGCTATAAAACTATGCATATCATTGATAGGTCTGTATCCCAAAGAGATAGGTCAAAGAAAAAGGAAAAGGACCTATCTGAAAAAGAACATTCATATCACTTCTTTTAGCAGTGTAAAAGAATTGGAAATTGAAGTGATGCCCACCAATTGGAGAATACCTGAACAAGTTGTGGTATGATTGTGACTCAATACTATTGTGCTATAAGAAATGATGAGTAGGATGATTTCAGAACAATCTGGGAAGAATTATATGAACTGATAGAAATTGAAGTGAGCAGAACCAGGAGAACTTCGTATCCGGTAACAGTAATATTGTAACAATGATAAAATATGAAAGACTTAGCTACTCTTATCAATACAATGTTCCAAGACAATTCCAAAGGACCCATGATGAAAAATGTCATCCACTTCAAGAGAGAGACCTGATTAATTATTATCACAGATTGAAGCGTACTTTTTTTCCACTTTGTTTCTTGCCTTTTTTTAAACAATATGGTTACCATGAAATGTTTTATACAGCTTCACATATGCAATTGATATCATCTGGCTTACCTTCTCAATGGATAGGGAAGGGAGAGAATTTTGAACTCAGTTGTTTTTTTTAAAAGAATGTAAAAAAAGAAATAAAACTTTTAAAAGGAATAAATACCTTAACTTTAAAAAGTATTTTATTGGGGGCAGCTAGGTGGTGCCATGAATAAAGCACTGGTCCTGGATTCAGGAGGACCTGAGTTCAAATCCAGCATCAGACCCTTGACCCTTGGCAAGTCACTTACCCCTCATTGCTCCACAAAAAAAAAAAAAAGTATTTTATTGGTAATTTTTGTTTCTTTATCACAGCCTTCTCCATATACCATCCCTCCTTCAATCCTCTTACCAAAAAATCTCAAAAACATTTGCAAAAGCAATTAAATTAATGAGCTTATTTGCATTTTCAATATTCTATATACACAATTCTCTACCTCACTCCTTAAATTAAGGAGATTTTTCCTTGATCTCTAATTTTTTTATTAGTAAGATAAATCTATTAAGTTAAGTTGCATTTTATAATTCTTTCATTTACATTGTTGTCATCTGTGTATATATTTGTCATTTTTATGGTACAATAATATTTGATTATAGTCATATGTCATTATTTTTAGAATCCATAGTTTCTGAATGTTTCTTTATGTCAAAAAGTAATAGACATAATGCTTTTTTCTATCAAAGTCTTCTCTTCCTTCCCTCTGTTGCTTTTTATGGATATTGGCCAGCCATGCAATAAACCTCAGCTTTTGAGATATTTATCAAATACTGCCTAATTAGTTATTTAGACAATAAACAATTAAGTGCATACTAGATACCATACATTGTGTCTTTGCTTTAACCTTATCATTTTTTTTTCAAAAAATTGCCTGTCTTTCTACACTCACTGTTGTCAGCCTGGTTCAGGCCCTCTGTATCCCTCATCTGGGCTATTACTACAGTGCTAAATTGCCCCTATACCTTCCTCTTTATTTTATGTCTTTCTCCTCCAATTTTTTTTTTGGGGGGGGAGGGTGAGGCAATTGGGCTTAAGTGACTTGCCTAGGGTCACACAGCTTGTAAGTGTTAAGTGTCTGAGGCCAGATTTGAATTCAGGTCCTCCTGATTCTAGGGCCGGCGCTCTAACCATTGCGCCACATAGCTGCCCCTCCTCCAATCTTTCTTACATATGCAAGTCAAAAATAATTTCCAAAAATCACTGCCCTTGTCATCTTCAGGCCCTGACTTTGAAAAAAAATCCCATTGCTTACCCAAAACAAACAAAAAACCCTTCAAAAATAAATAAACAAAAAAACCCTCCTAATGCTGATATTCAAAGCCCATCCTTATTCTGAGGTTAATTTTAACTTTCTAGTTTTCCACAAATGCCATTCATATATTTATACTCCAAGCAAATTGGATTACTTGTTTGTTTTTTTTTTACGGGGCAATAGGGTTAAGTGACTTGCCCAGGGTCACACAGCTAGTAAATGTCAAGTGTCTGAGGCCGGATTTGAACTCAGGAACTCCTGAATCCAGGGCCGGTGCTTTATCCACTGCGCCACCTAGCCGCCCCTTGGATTGCTTGTTGTTTCCCAAATAGTTATCATGTTTCCTCCCCTCTTCACCTTTCTTACATTTTACACTGCATAAATGCCCTTCTCAGCCTACCAATCCCACTTAGATAAATTTCTATTCATTTTATAAAATTATGAAATAGAATGCTAATTCCTCATGATACCTGTAGTAAAAAGTAATCTTGCTTTCCCTTTGAGTCACCTTGATACTTCTTTGATACTCCTCAAGGGATCTATCATATAATGTGTTGCATTATAATTACTTTTGTATATGACTTTTCTAGAAGTAGCAATGCTTAAGAGAAAGATTAGCATAACCCCTGTCTTCATGAAGCACATGATACAGTAAGGGCAACATTTCTGCACTGTGTTATGAACATCTGGAATATAGGTCAATATAAATTAGTTGTTTAAACAGAATTATATTAATTTGAACATATATCTCTCCATACAAAATACTTAAAATCATTTTTGGTTGGATCTTTGCATTAATTTATGTAAAAAATTTCTGAGAAGAAATTACATTTTTTTTGCAATGCAAGTCTGTAACTACTCTCCAATTTATAACATCAGTGGCAGAAGTGAGAAGTTAAAGGACATTTCCAGGTTTTCTGTGGTAAAAATTATTTGTGGTAAAGATTAATATTCCTGTTTTTAGCTAACTCATTTGGGAGGGGCCACACCTGACCCTCCCTGAGGTTACTTATGCTACTGAGCTCAGAAAGGCAACTTTTGAAGTACCTCCCCTTTGGGGGGAAGAGAGATTGAACGCTCCCTGAAGAGAGGCAGGCTGCTTCTGGAATGCTAGGCTTCTCCCTCAACTTGGCCTTTGTCCTTCTTGGTCCTTGAGCTGGCGGCTCATGTTCATGCTCTGTTTTGGGTGACTGATGTTCTGGTGACGCATGTTCATGCTCTGTCTTAGGCAACTGCTTTTCTGGCAAGTACCTGCAAACTTTCCCAGGGGTTGGTGAGTTAATTATGGAAAACCCTAAATTCCTTTGAACTAGCTTAATTAGAAAGGGTCTCGGTTAAGCTTAGAGGTAAGAATATCTGTATTTCTATTTTCCTATTTCCTTATCTTTGATTTTTATTAGTTTCACCTTTGTTGTTTAATTAATTCCCAAGGAATAAAATCTGATCCTTTTGTGAACTAAAGCCTAGAGGCTCCTTTCTTATCGGCCTGAGAGAAATATCTAAAAAGGGCAGTTCAGAGGGGAGGGTTAAACCTAAAAGGTCCCTCATATTTTCAGGAACCTAATATTAAGGCAAGTTACCCAAATAATGCTCTGTATATCAAATTTTGGCCCTCATATTTCCCAACCTGTGTGTTTTAAAAGGCAAAATTTCAACCCAGGCATTCCTAACTCCAATAAGGTCTTTATTCACTGTGCCAAATTTCTTCTCATATTATATATTAATACAAAGACATACATGTCCAGATATATGTACACATTTTTCTACATGCATATTGTATCCCTTAATCAAATCTAAGCTCTCTTGGGTCAGGAAAGATTTCATTTTTGTCTTTATATCTCAAGCATCTACCTTAATACCACGCCTGGTGAAAAGTAGAGCCATTTATTATTTACTGATCTTAACTTAATTCATATTATGAATTGTAACTAAAAATGAAAGAAGACACAAAATCATATAACAAAATCAAATCAACAAAAATATTAAGTGATTACTACATATCAGGTTATCGTAATCTGTGGCTACAAAGACAAAAGTGAACCATTCCCTGTTTTCAAGGAACTATTATTTTATCTAGGAAAAGAAAATGAATACATACATATATACATATATATATGTATATGTATATGTGTATATATATATACATACACATATATATATACGTAGATGCAACATAGACACAATATAAAAACAAGAAAAATTTCAGAGTAAGAAGAAACTGGGAAGAGGACAAGAAAGAACTCCAGTAAAAGGTCAAACCTGAACTGAACTATGAAAGCAAATAGGAATTCCATGAAATAGAAATGAACAAGTAGTTTATTTCTGACATGGGCTAAAGCTTGTGTGAAGACAATCAGGCCAGTTTGTTTATGCCATAGTTTGTAGTAAGTATCTAAGACATCTATAAAGGTAATATAGAGGCAGAATATAAAGAGCTTTTATATTGAAACAGAAACCACTTCAAGATGAGAGAACATAGCATACAAGTACATCAAACATTTATTAAGTGCCTACAATAGGCAGATCCTTTCTCTACTAAGACTGAATAGAGTATTGAGAGACAAAGATGGCTGGTAGAGAATTTCAAGTACAAAGACTATAATGAAAAGAGGAACATGTGGTATATGTTCAGTAAATGGTGAGTAGTCTTTACTTTCACTGGAAAGTAGAGGGCATGATGAAGATGAGTAGATAATTTTAACAACAACAATGACAATGATGATGGCAATGGTGATGATGATGATGATGATGAAGATTGATGATGCTAACATTTATATATGACTTTAAAATTTGCTAAGCTATTTCATTTGATGCTCACAGTGACCCTGGAAGTTGCTGCTATTATTATCCCCATTTTAAAGATGAGGCAACTGAGGATTAGAGAAGTTAAATAATTTGTTGAGGGTCATGTAGCTATCAAGTATAGGAAATTAGATTTGAACTTCCTACCTCCAAGTCCAACATTCTCTCTACTGTGCCATCAAGCTGCATATGTATATATAAAGAGCAATAGTTGGGTAAAGAGCTAAAAAGTAAATACAGACACTGGAGGTCTGTGAATGTTTAAGTATTTTGGAAATAATATTGTCTAAAATTACTTAAACTCTCCCAAAGAAATCATAGAACACATACTTTGAAAGTATTGTGTTTCTTTTTTAAAAAAATTCCTCACTACAGTTCATGAAAGGGTCTAAGTATTTACTTTTTATGAGCAATATCCCATCTTGTTAAAGATGAATTACAGTATTTTAAAGGCTATGAAGCATACAGCTTTTGCAAAAAAAAGTTTTCATTTCTGACTGATCTCTAATTTGGCAGTAGATCCTAGTACATTTACATAATATCTTTTTTTCCCTTACAACAATGGAATAACCTGCAAATATACACACACTCACTCTTTGAAAAATAACTCTATAGCAAACTTAAAAAATGAATTGTCCTTTTGCATTGTGAATAGTCCTTCTTAATGTATATATTTTGTATATAGAATTTAACCTACTTAAGGGATAAAATAGGTTTTCTTTTTTTTCCTCATTGTATCCTCCTGTGCCTGGAGAGTATGTGTAACACAATAATGATTTAATAAGTGTTTATTGAATTGAAGATTTAATTTGTGGATATGTCTTTTTAATTTTGATAATCTATATGTGCATTAAATATGGGGGTGAGTCATGATTATATTTGCATTAAATCTGGGGGCCAGTCATGATTTGGACAATAATAGCTCCCTATTATATACCACCTTATGGTTTTCCTTGTATATTCATCACATCAAGCCTATGAAGCAGGTAGGACACAGATTAAATACATTTTACAGATTAGGATGCAGGGACTCAAAGAAGCATAGTGAATTGCCAAAGTCACATAGATAATGTGTCAGAAGAGGAGAAACAAAAGTCTTCTGACTCGAAGCCCAGTATTGTGTCTATTTCACTGTTCATGTTATAATCAGAATGATAAGTAACATGTAGGGGAGATTACAACAGATTTAAGAAATTATGTAGTCTTTAATATCTCTTCCTTCAAAAAAATCAATTTCAAATACACTGGGCCCATCCACCTGCAATAGTAACAAATGAAATAGGAGCCAGAAAAAGAAGACTGACAACCAAAACTTACAGACACAACCTTTCCCTAGAGAAGATTTTTTATGATTGGAAATTCCTTTATAAAAGTTAAAACATTGCTTTTCTTAGTTTCTCAAGATTTTTGAAAGGTTGAAACACTAAAACGTTCAGTCAAGAACTTCCAAGAAGACAGTGAGGCTCAGTGGGAATAGTGCTTATTACATAGCAATTATCTAAGACAAGAGCTGATCCTGATCTTCCAGTCTCTTCTGTATATGATATATCCCCATTAAAAGAAACTTGAATCTATAAGAAGGAAATATTTTTCTGTTAATATTATAGTTTCTCAGGAATATATCTATGCTCCAGGAAAACAGTTGGATAATTATGTGATATCACTTTTAAAGACAGACACAGAGGCACAAAGAGAATCAAGAAAAGTGATTTCATTTGTGTAAATGATGAAAATTATTCAATGAAAATTAGACATTTTCCTGAAAATTTTGTCTTACAAAATGGACTGTGGTACTGGGACATTAAGTAACTTGCTCAGAGGAAAGATTAGACTTGATTCCAGGCCAGAATCTGAGTTCCACTCCATATCCACTATGTAAAGCTACCCCTGTCCAGCTATCTCTGTCCTTCTGGGTGTTTCTCTCTACACATATGCAGATGCATATAATATATAATAATTGTGTATGTATATAAAAAGGGGAACCTAGATCTTAATTTGGAAGGAAACTATAGATTTTTTAATCATTAGCTAATGTATGTAGAGATAAAAGGGAATTCAGAGGCTCTCTGGTCCAATCCCTTCATTTTACAGATGAGGAAAAATATTTAGGGAAGTTATAAGATAGCTGCCCAAGGTCAAACAGGTTGCATGTATCAGAGGCACAATTTGACCCAGATCATCTGACTCCAGAGTCAGAGCTCTTTTCCTCTGTAGCATATATACTGTCTTTTTTATGTGACAAATGAGAGAACCAAGACTTGAAAACACTGGGATTCACTAAATGTAATAATCTGCAAATCCAGGAATGTGTGCCTATATTACCTGAAGCCAACTACAGTGTTCCTTCTATTAATATTTATACATCCACATCTACATCCATATTTCTTGAAAAATCGTATTTAAAAATAATTTGCCTGTTAAAGTCATTCTAATTTTTATATTATTTTGAAATGTATTTACATATCCTTGGCAATTATTTGATTTCAGTTGCCTTCCCCCCACCCCAATCCAACCTACCTCCTGCAAAAAAAAAAAAGGCTAGAAGAAGCAGAATCATGGTAAAATGGAAAGAATATTGTAGTAGGCTCCAGAGAATGTAGGCAAAAATCCTGGCTTTGTAGTTTTCTAACTTTGCTGAATCCCAATATTTCTGGGCCTCCATTTTCTCATTCTCATCTGTCAAGTAAAGAGAGACAGTATAGTACAGTGGAAAAGAAGACTGACTCTGGTGTCAGGTGACTTGAGTACAGATTGTGCCTCTGATGCGAACTACCTGTGTGACCCACGCATCTGATTTAATCTCCCTAAATTCATTTCTACATTTGTAGAATCAGCAGGCTAAAATGGATAACCTTTGAACTTCCTTCTAGCTCTGAACCTATGATCCTATCATCCAATAATTGAGACCTTTAAATTTCCTTCCAATTTCAGATTGATGTTCCTCTTTTTAACTAACAAGAAATATTTTGTAAAGTACAATAACTAGATGAGGAGGCTATACTCCAAAACCTTGAATTTTAGAGTATGTTATAAAATGTACTCTAGATATATTTTTAAAAAACACCTTTATGTGGACTCAACAATATGCTATACCTTGGAGCAGGTACAAAATGCTTCAAATACAATGACTAATATGTGAAAGTTTGGTTCAGAAATATGAAAATATTTCTGAATACCTGGCATAGTTCTTCCCTTAATTCTATATCCTAGATGAAAGTTCATTAGTTTAAGAAAATAAGACAGACAATGGAAGGTGACAGAGGTGAAACAAGCCCTCTCTCCTCCTCAGGAAAGTCTCTCGACAAGAATTGACTTAGCTGATGATGCCTTAAGGTTTCCAACATTACATAGAATTGGTCTGAAGCACTTGGGAGACTGAGGAAACACACACACACACACATACACACACACAGACATACAGAAGAAATCATCTTTTCTATCTCAGTCCTTCACAGCAAGCCATGAATCCCAAAGCCAATTAATGCTTTTTCAGTAAGCAGCCTATGCTCACCAGAAAAAATTATTTTAGATAATCATCTTCTCTTTTCTACACACATCTAAAGTTCTCAGAGTTAAGCTTAACTGGGCTTTACTCTAGAATGCCAAAGGATCATTTCTCTGGCTCTAGTAATAGAAGAGGGTTAGAGAGATATAGTGAGATAGGAAACTAGATCAACAATATTGATCTCCTTTCAGCCCAGAACAGGGGTCAACTGCCCCTTGCTATCCTTATGTATCTGACTTTGACACCTAACACTATTAAAATCCTTTTGAATCCATTAGCAGAAATGGAATCTCTTCTTTTGTCTCAAGGGAAACCTATCAGGCAGAGATGGTAAATTATGTTGTATCACTTTTAAAGATCATCATTCAGTTAAATTCATTCCACCATTGGTCCCAGTCTCTACTGGCTACCTGAAGATAGCTAAGTAACTAATTTAAGTGCAAAAAATACCTGAATTTTCTGGGCCCTTAGAAATGAAAAAAAAAAAGAATAATTAGGATACATAAAAGGGAGTTAACAGAAGTCTGATATATGCTTTGTAGCTAGAGATATATTTGTTATATTCAGATTACCTACAGTGAATAGAATAGAAAAATAATGATTTTTCCCCATACAAAGTTTGAACTATTCCATGACCTCTAAGCTAACATAGATTAGTTTGGACATACAGAGAGGTACCTGAACAATATTTCATCATGGGTTTTAGGTCATTAAATGGTACTTTGGTGACATACAGTCAGTACACTTTCCAGATGGCCAGATGTATTCAACAATACTTATTTAATTGAAGGGTAGAATTTTCTTTGTGTGTCTGTTTCTAAAATCTTCCCCAAAATTGCTTTTAGTATTTTTTTTTTGCAGGGCAATGAGGGCTAAGTGACTTGCCCAGGTCATCATCAGTGACTTGACACAGCTACTAAGTGTCAAGTGTCTGAGGCTGGATTTGAAATCAGTTCCTCCTGAATCTAGGGCCGGTGTTTTATCTACTGTGCCACCTAGCTGCCCCCATCCTTTTAGTATATCTGAAAAAAATTTTGAATGCTGGGGCAAGGAATTTCTTGGCAACATATTAAAATTACTCTTTTAAAAGTTTAGGTTAGAAAATGTCAGTACTTCAATATTCAGGGTCCTGATTCTCTTTTTTAAATAGGTGTCTTCCAGCTAAAATAATCTATGAATCCTGAAAAACAGATGACTGTATTTATATTTGTCTGTTATAACATTTGTTATAATATTTTCTGTAGGGCAAATACACTTCTTCTTAGCAAAAAAAAAATGCATAGTTCAGCCCTCTTCCTAACTATTGGACAACCTTTTATGACTTTGCTGATGATGTGCATTATCATCACAGAGCAGAAAGTTTGGCCTTGCAGCCTCAAGGAGAGCGGTTAAAAACTGGCCTTAACACAATATTGGAAGGAATTAGATTTTTAAAACACCTGAAGTCTGAAATATTTTAAAGCATGTTTGGTATAAATACCACTGCCCTCTCTCACTAATCTACTGATCTAGGACATATGTTTTGGGTATTTTGTTTGTTTTTATTTTTATTTTTTTGTTGTTGTTTTTTTAAAATCTGCCTGCATACAGCCAGGGCCATTCCTATTGTCCAAGAGTGGAATGGCTACATGCAGTCTACAAATCACCCAAGGTTGAAACAAAAGCACATATGATAATAGAATCACTGATTTTTAGGGAAACTTTTAGTAAGACATGTTTTTGGAATATCAATAAGCATCTGTATGGCTTATAATAAGGATTGATTATGTATAGGTATAGGCGTATGTATTGGTATAGGTATATAGCTTGTGATGAAATAATGGGATGTAGCAGATACTCAAAGACCCACCTGGAGATTAATCTATACTGATTGAATCAAGTGAGAGTGATTGACTGCTGATTAAGCCTACTTCAAGTTAATTGGATTGTAATCACACCTGGCTATCCCTTAAGAAGGTATTGTTCTCTGAAACTAGACAGTGAACTCAACTTGAGAACACCTTCAAAGCCAATGGATTTGGATGACGCCGACCAATCACCTTGAAGCAGTGTGTAAGGACCGCCTCTGTTCCAGATCTATAAAAAAGCTTCCACAAACAGCTTCCTAAGGTGTTCCTGATTAAAGCAGGCTTGTGGAGGAGGATTTCAGGAAGAATCTAACCAGGCTGGAACTCTAGGCTAGACTGGAGCTGAAGCTTCTGATTTTTGGTGACCACAATTTCGATTTTAAACATCACAAGCTATAGGTATAAATATAGCTATAGGTCTATAGGTCTATAGGTCTAGGTCTAGGTCTAGGTAGATATACGTATACACAGACACAGACATGCACATGCACACATATACATGTGAATGCTTTGTGTACTATATATGAATCACATGTATATACATGTAGGAATATGTTTATATGTATATGCACATGCACAAGCATATACACACACACATGTAAAGTCCTCAAGGACTTTGAATGAGAATGCTGGGGGTGATACAATCAGGCTTTCAACATCAGCACTCAGCATCTTAGATATAATATTCCCTTATCTACTGTGTGGTTTCTTCAACTTGCAAACTCTTTAAAGTTAAGCCTATGCCATTGGAAAGATGCTTGTCCCCATCCTTTACTGAAGTTGGAGTATGAAAGATATTCTCATGGATGAAAATGAAGAAGCAGAGTGTGGATAAACCAAGAATCTTTGTAGAAATGATTGTGCACCACACATTAGCAGGGAATAATTCTAATCATGGCTGCATGGCACTTTTCTATTGGATTTCCCACATGACTTTCCATGCCTAAGAAAGAGGAGTTTGAGCTATTGGCATTTGTCAGTTCCAAGAGGCAAAATGAAAACTGATACACTTGACTGAGAAACTCTCTTAATAGGAGCATGTGGAGTGTATCATTCAATCCCATCTCTCTCCATTAGATTTCCTTGAAGAATACATAATTTTGCTACCTCCCAGGACAGCATACTACTTCCTGCATCATGACTTCACACACTATTGCTCATATTTTCTTTTTCTCTATTGAGGCATGTTTACAGACAGACTACTGATCTTTATTTCAAAAGATCATGGATCAAATAGCCCACTAACTATTTTGCTCAGAACTCCCCACTTTTGTCATAAGGTGCCCCGAATTGAACAGAGAATAGCAGTTTAATACTCTTTGCCTTTTTCTTTCTTATCTTCATGGCACCCAGGCAGCAATTCTCCCTGATTTTTGTTAGGATTGTGAATTCATTCTGCCTTTTTCCCCCCAAACAAAATGTGTCATAATGGTTTATTTATTTATTTACTTTTGGTGGGGCCATGAGGGTTAAGTGACTTGCCCAAGGTCACAAAGCTAGTAAGTGTCAAGTGTCTGAGGCTGGATTTGAACTCAGGTCCTGCTTTATCCACTGTGCCACCTAGCTGCCTCCCATAATGTTTTAAAAAGGCTCTTTAATTCACTTGATAATACCAGGGATTAAATTCTAGCTTTAAAACTCAGAAATAATTTCTCTTATGTTAAGCCAAAATCTGATTCTTGACAATTTTCACCAACTCTTCTTTAGTTATGACTTCTGGGGTTCACCAGAATAAGAGTATTATGCATTTCACACAGTATCTAGTGATGCAGTGGATAGACTACCGGGCCTGCAGTTAAGAATAATTAAGTTGAAATCTGGCCTCAGATGCCTACTAGTTGTGTGACCCTGGGCAAGTCCCTTAACTTCTGTCTTCATTTTCCTTAACTGTAAAATGGGAATAATAATACCACCATCTTCCAAGATTTCTGTGAGAATTTTAAATCAGATAATACTTATAAAACACTTAGCACAATGTCTAGCACCTATACAATAGTTGTTTAATAGTTCTTTTATTCCTTTGAAATATTTTCCAATAGAGTTAATGGAAAGTGGAATGGGCTGCATTGAGAGGTACTTTTCCTAAGATGTATTCAAGCAAAGGCTGGATTGTCACTTGTTAGTCATAATATAGTAAGCATTTCTGTTTAGGGACAAGTGGAACTCAAAATTGTGATATTTGAAGAAAATCATTCTGTCCCCATTAAGTAGTGTCTTATTTAACCTGATCATTACTAGTCATTAAGAAGTAAAGTAATATCCAATTCTTACATCCTCAGCCACCTCCTCTAAACACATTACATTTGTTAAAGTGCTTCTTAGAACATATTATCCAAAATAGAAAGCTGTGCTTCAGATATCTGACTAGGTGGGAACCTAGAAATGTTATCACTCCCCTCTCTTAGTTTTAATGTGTTGGACCCTGAATCTGTGTGTTTTCTCGAAAAGAAAGAGTGAAGAGAGAGAGAGAGGAGAGGGAGAGACAGAGATAAAAAGTAAGGGAGGAAGGAGTAGAGAAGAGAAGGGAACAGGCATTTATTGTCTGCAATGTGTCAGGTGCCTTGGTAAGTGCTTTAATGAAATGATCTCATTTGACTTGAGAGTTCTTTTTATGAGCTACATTTTACAGTTGAGTAAACTGAATAGACAGAATTTAGGTAATTTTCCCAGGAGTCACAAATGTAGTAAGTGTCCAAGATCAGATTTGAATTGAAGCCTTCCTTGCTCTAGGCCTTGTACTTCTTCCAGTGAACTACCTACCTACCTCATAGAGGGAGAAAAGAAGGGAGAAAGGGAGGGAGGGAGGGAGGAAAAGAGAGAGACTGAGAGAGACAGGGACAGACAGAGGCATAGTCAAAGACAGAGACAGAGACAGAGACAGATGTCACATTTACCGCTGTTTTGTCATTTACATCCCCAGAGTTTCGCTCTTATACCTCTTCTGTTTGCCACCCCTCCCAAACTACACACTTTATGTTTATGGTCTCTAGAACATGAGACAGGAGTATCAGAATTGGTCTTCTGATTTTAAAAGTTAAATATCCTCTATCATAATGGGTTTTATGTGAAAATGTGTTTAGGTTACAAAGTTGAAAAAATTTCATAAATAGGAATTTACCGTGAGAAATTTTTACTTTTATAATTTTTTTTTGGTGGGGGAATGGGGGTTAAGTGACTTGCCCAGGGTCACAAAGCTGGTAAGTGCCAAGTGTCTGAGGCCAGATTTGAACTCAGTTACTCCTGAATCCAGGGCAGGTGCTTTACCTACTGTGCCACCTAGCTGTGCCCCCCTTTTCTTAATCCTTAAAAAAAAAAGTCAGTTCCACTACGTGACCTTGAGAAAATTCCAAAATAAATAAATAAAACCTCAATGTATACTTTTCTTGCTCCACCAAAACAAAACCCACAAATTGATCATGTATGAAAATGTATGTCTCTATCTGAATTTTATGTTAATTAGCATTCTGTCAGGTGTCGAGTCACTTGATTAATCTTCATTCTTTGGATTCAGATTTAAAACTTTTTGATTAGAGTTCTAAAGCCTCTCAAAATCATTTTTCTCTATGATGTTATCATTGTATACACTGTTTTCCAAGTTGTGTTCAATTTGTTCTAGACCGTTTAGTAGAGCTCTTTCCAGTTTTCTCTGAAACTGTCCATTTCACCATTTTTGTGGCAAAATGATATTCCATTACACACTCATATACCAAAATTTATTTACCTTTTGGGAAACAACAAGATAATAACCCTTTGTTTTCACTTTTTGGATACTAGCAATTTTTTTTTAATTACCACAAACTATTGTTATATTAAGAATAATTAACCTGAAATCACTATATATTGTGATCTAGGAACTACCTTTTCATATATATGTTCATGCAAATGTGTGACTTATACATGCATGCATTCCCAGTCACAATGTATATATGTATGTGCACACATAGCCATACATGTGCACATATGTGTACATATACATATATTTATTGCCAAGAACATATATGCACCCAGATGTCTTCATAGTCATGAACACACATGCACATCCCCATACACACCCATGACACACATTGAGCACCTAAGACACACACCTCCTAGGGTAATGGGCTTAAAAATGCATAGAACTGTGAATTGTAGTAACTGCTGAAATACTCCAATCATGCATGATTTCTGCAGTGCAGTCAATACTTCAACATGGACGGATTGCACTCTATCTCCACCTGATCATTCTATGTGGCTCTTGTCCATGTTTTGCTAAAATTTACACAAAAGGGACTTCACCCAACACATTTCTTAATCTCTCTTGATACCTCAAGAATTCCAAAGGAGCAATCAGGCTATCCACTAATTCTCCCTCTCTTTTTTCATGTATCAATCCATTTATTTTTTTACTATTTGACCATGGATACGTGTATGCATACATACATGCACACATATATGGTTATATTTTTTACTCCCTTTACCTTTAATTATTCCTCTTTTGCAATATGTTTCAAGTAGATCACATGCATCATGTACTCCTTCCTTGGTCTGGTATTGCTCTCAATAATTTGCATAATAAAAATTTGCGTTTCCAATAGTGATTTAATTTTTAAGGTGCTTGCTTTGTTTACATAGCCCTGAGATGTGAAGATAACACAAATCTTTCTGATGTTTCCTATAACAATCAGGACCTACCTACCCATCATACTTTATAAGCCAATCACCAAGGAGAATACCCTGAATGGAAAAATTTGGAAAGACTCAAGTCCAAAGAGATAAATTTACTGGTTCTGGAACTATATTCAGGACAATAGAGGGTACTTTGATAAAAGTGGCCTCTGAATAAGTCATGGTCTTCTTGATAAAATCATTTGGTAGAAAAACCTGCTACTATCAACCAATAAGCGCTATATGAATCCCTAAAATAAATGAAAAAAAAAACCCTAAAACTCTGAATGTTAGATTTGGAGCCATAAAGATCTGGATTTTAATCCTGCTTTTTAAACTTACTGCTGTATGACCATGGGCAAAACACTTAACCCCTGTAATAAAAAAATGGAATTTGGCAGATGCCCAGGGGCCCTACCTGATTGATTTAGTATTGTTTGAATTGGGTGAGAATGGGAAACTAAGTACCTACTTGGGAAAGATTAGAGGCTACACCTGGCCAGCCCTGAGTGATGTGTACTACTGATGTCACTAGGAGACCACTCTCAGTCAAAGTAACTTGAAGGACCTCCATTTTGGGGAAGAGAGAGAAAAAGTAGAAAAAGAGAAGGCTCTCTCAGAGAAGAGCAGAGTAGCATACGGGAAAGAGACTGCATAGCTCTCTCCCATTGAAACTACAGACCCCAGGTGGTGAGTGGAATTGAAGCCAGCTCTTTGAGCTAACTGAGCAGGAAGAAAGTTTGGGGTTTGAGTCAGTCTTTGCTAAAGCCAGGGAGCTTATTCATTTTCTCCTTCCTTATTCCCTTTTCCCTGGCTTTATTAATTTCACCTTCATTGTAAATTTTATTCTATTAATAAATCCTGGTGTGTTTGTGGAAAAGAGGCTGTTAATCTACTTTCTTATTAGCCTGGGAGAATTAGCTAAAAAAAGGCAGTTTGGAAGGGAGGAAACTTTGGACCTAGAGGTCTCTCATTATTTTCTGAACCCCAATATTATGGCAAGCCACTCAATTAACTCTCCCCATAATAAATTTGGACCCTAAACCCCTCTAAAATTGTTATTTCATTTTTAAAAATGAGGCATAGCTGTGTGACCCTGGGTAAGTCACTTAACCCCAATTGCCTCACCAAAACAAAAAAAAATGAGGCATGGGATAAACCAAGATGGTATCTGATGTGCCTTCAGATCAAAAGTCTTTGGACTTCAAGGTAGAAAATGATTTTTTTTTTAAAGTCTCTTTTTAAAAGACTCAGATTTCTGATGAATAGAATCACTGTTCCCACCCCACCCCCAAGAAATAAAATTTTAGGGCTATGAATAACAATGTTTCCACTATCAAAGTAATCATCAATTTCATGCTGCTTTATTAGGTTAGAATTAAGGATGGGAACTGTTTTAAAATCTTACAAATAGTTTAATATTTCAAAATTTACAACATAGGTATTAATTCTAAAGTTATCACAAGGCAAAGAAAATAGGTTTATTGAGAGAGGGATCCTATCTTAAAACAATGCCAGTTTCTGGTCTGGGACCAAAAGATCCTGAGGCTCACCATCAATGGATATTTATAGACAATGACTCCTCCCACAATTTAACATAATCCAAGTGGTCCATATACACTAACTATGGAATAAAAAGAAGAAACCACCAGTCTGATATAAGGGTAGTCACTTACCTGCTTATATACTTTACTTAAAAGAGCTCTGTTACTAAGAAACAGGCTGATGACATAGGAAACCATCTATTGGAATGTGTCTTTGCTGTCTCAGATGAAACCTCTCTTGCCCCATTCCTCTACGTTGTTTTCTATTGTCAAGGCTTTCCACCGTATTGCTTTAAACATGACTTCTAACTTTTCCCTAGCTCTGATTGGTCCCTTTCAGCTCAGAAGTTACCATTTTTGGTATTTGATCTTTAAGCTGATTGGTAACTCTTTCTAACCACCAAGTGGAAGTCAGATAGATGGATTCTAGACAAGTTGACAATATAGCATTTGTATTTGCTGTATCAGTATCTATCTTACTTCCTTATTATTTGCTTAAGCTACTAAAAATATCTAAATATTTTTAAATCACAGTTTGTAGTTCATAAAATGATTAGTACCATCGTTAAATCATTTATATCTAAGGAGTCGGGAAAATCTCACTCACATATAGTATCTTCAAGAACATCCATTCCTACAAATACTTATGTTATTTATATTCTAACAGTCTCATGCCACATGATATTTAAGAAGCCAACAGAAATATTCAATTTTAGCAGTTTAAATTGTTTTATTTGCTACATTTCTTAAATGAATAGATGTATGCCAAAGCATTTCAAAACTCTGAATATTGAAACATACACTTCTAAGTGTCATTATGGACAGGTTGAGAATTTATCCACCCACACAGTAACCAAAAATTAGAAGAAACAGGGTTACATCTTTATCCCACTCTTTGTTGCTCCTCATCTGGCAAATACATTTACTAACACTTGGAAAGCATCCCAGAACATTCGGTATGACCAAGTGAAAAAAAAAAAATTGTTTCAGAGGAGAGAAAACCAGGCACAAAAACTTCATGTGTGAAGAGAAAATAAGCAAATTTACTTAAATTTGCTAAATGATGTAGAGGACATTCAGAATATTTGCTACATGCAGCAGATAACATAGAAGCTGATAGGTTTAATAGTGGATAGAGCACTTGACTTATAGTTAGGAAGGTGAGAAATTGAATCCTGACTCAGAGCTTTCTAGTGTGACCCTGGGAAGTCATTTAAACTCTCTTAGATTTCTTATCTCATCTATAAAATGAAGATAACAATAATAATTTTAAA
Source organism: Dromiciops gliroides (assembly GCF_019393635.1). Taxonomy (NCBI): domain Eukaryota; kingdom Metazoa; phylum Chordata; class Mammalia; order Microbiotheria; family Microbiotheriidae; genus Dromiciops; species Dromiciops gliroides. The sequence continues at coordinate 514,197,826 of NC_057862.1, forward strand.
GGGTTATTGGACAAATCAAATTAGATACTGTATATAAAATACTTTGCAAACCTTAAAATACTATGTAAATGCTAGCTACATGTTGCTGTTGTCATTATCATCATTGTTACTGTTGTTTCACACACTAAATAAATCTATAATCATATGACAGGGGGCAAAAGACACAAACAAGTACATGTAGACATGTGGTGTCAAATTGATATAGAAAGGGAGTCACTAACTCTTGCATAAGAATCACTCAAGACTGCATGTTGATTTGTAATATTTCCTATTATATTGCATATTAATTGTCATTTACTTTCTTGGGGGGGTGGGACAATGAGGGTTAAGTGACTTGCTCAGGGTCACACATCTGGTAAGTGTCAAGTGTCTGGGGTCAGATTTGAACTCAGGTCCTCCTGAATCCAGGGCTGCTGCTTTATCCACTGTGCCACCTAGCTGCCTCTGCCATTTACTTTGAATACAGTGCTGGCTATACACCTTATTTTTGTAAACTGTGTGTTTAACGCCTCATCTATAGTATACAAGAAAAGAGAAAAGGAATAAACTTACTGGAGATAAATTGCTTTTCCTTTCCTGAAATCTTATTACAACTTTATATACTAAAATATTACATGAAAAATATTACACTTATTTCTGCCCTCTCGGGTCAAACAGAATGAGTTGAATCTTTTTTCAAAACAATAGACTTTCAAAAGCTGGAAGAGAAAGAAAGCATGCCAAGTATTTAGCTATCCAGATCAAACATTCCCAAGTTAGTCTTTCAATCCTCTTTGACATGGTCAAAGTTACCCTCTCTCAGATAGGGGGATCATAAATGAACACAATATTCCAAATGTGATCTGACTAAATCATATCAGAGCAAAACTATCACCTACGGTATTCTGGGCACTTTGCCTCTCTTATTATTGTCTTAGATGATAATAGTTTTGATGGCTATCATTTCACATTATTGACTCATATTAAACTTGGATTCCAACCAAACCCCTAGATTTTTAAACAGGAATTTTTATTGCTTAACCAGATCTTTACTATTTTTCATTACGGTGATGTTGTTGTTGTTTTAACTCCAAATGTAGCACATTGTTATTTATCCCCTTAAAATTTGATGTAATATCTGGCCAGCCTGCTGAGATGTTTTTGGATCCTCATTCTATCCTATAACATATTAGAATTTCCCCCCATCCTCATGAGGTACTAATATGTCAACCATAAAAGTCTTCATCTAAGCTTATTGGTAAAATCCTGAAACATCACAGATCCAACAGCAAATTCCTAGGGTATTTCACTCAGGATCCCTATGCTCCAAAATTGACACTGTCTCTAAATATTCTATTAGTTCTATTATTGCACAGTCTGAGATTCTACCTAATTTTAATTCATATCTCTTTATCATTTTCACAAGGATTGACTAAGAAATTTTATCAGAAATCTTATTACAATCCTAGTATATTATATCTACAATATGATCATTAATGATAATAGTTTACTTTTCCATATACTCAAATTGTTTGACTTGCTTTTATGTTCTAAAATGTTAACCTGAATTCAAGCCAAGCATAATGGCCTATAGGATAAAAACCATACTTAATTTTTCTGAAAATCAGATCCTTTATCTTTGTCATTACATATGTCCTTCTTCTTTGTGATCTTTCAAAAATCCATAACATTGGGGCAGACATACTATCTTCAACCTCAGGCTCCTCATCTGTTAAATGAGATAATTGGTCCAGATTGCCTGTAAGGTCCCTTCTCACTCAAAGTGTTCAAACATGTGATGCTACAACATGTCTTTATTCAATTTAATTTTTGTTGACAGGTATTGAAAAATCTAGTGATTTCAAGGATTTGTGCTAGGTGCTGGGGAAACAAATAAAAACTGCAGGAAAGATAAACAGCCTGCCCTCAAGCAGCTTTACATTCTTCTGGGAAAGGAAGATTAAAGCATAGGCATTTATGTGTAAATGCAATAATCTTACATCATCTTTCCGAAGGAGTCTAATGATTAATCACTGTGACCTCCCCCTCGCAATTGTTAGATAAAATGAAATAAGATATGATCAGATACATAAGGACTAATTCCTTTGTTAAATGGCCTGAATCTACCATTGGTTTGATATCTAAAGTAAATAAAATTTTAAAATTTTTGACAAATAATATGCAAAATGAATTAAAGAAGAAAAGGCAGTATCAAATTAGATAAAATAAATTAATTCAAAGGCTTACCTAGCCACTGAGCTTTCAATTACCTACTGACAAGAATTTATTATAGTATCAATAATGCTCCAGATATAGAACTAAGACAAAACTGGAATAATATTTACTGTCAAGGATCTTATAATTTCTCAAAGTGGAGACAATAGGCACATATGTAGATGCAGACAAAGTAAATAAAGCTAACTTTGGAAGAAAATCAGGAGCATCTAGGGAAATCATTTTCCAAAATCTGGATTTATTTTGAATGGGGGCACATCCATTTCATAGGCAGAGGTTAATGTCATGAGTATTTAAATTCCTCAGCTTTTTTTTTTTTGCATTTCCCATAATCTGTATGTAATCTAATAGGCCTTACTATTTTTAGAATCTAATGAGGGGTACTCTGAATATATTTAATTTTTATTTTATAGACTTACATATCACAATTAAGAATGACACTTTAAATATCTGCAGGCATTGTAAAATCCTAGTTGTAAAGATTTAGGAATTTTAATATGAATATTTATCAAGTGGCAGATGAATGGCAATCAACCTCCCTTTTTAAAAATATTTTTAAATATGTTACATATTTTTGGTATTATCAAAATGTGTATAGCTGTTATATAAGAATATAATTAGTTATATTTTATATGCGAGATCATTCAATTTTAAAACGATCAATAATTTAGAACTCTAATTTATCATTTATAGGGAGTTAACTATTCCTATAACTATGAAAATCATTATGGAATTGCTAATTTTTTTTGAGAATAAATTGAAAGATTCTGTACTTCTGGCTTTCGTTTGGCCCACAGCACTGGAGTGAAAGTGGTTAAAATTTGTCTTTAGCAGTTCTCTGCACTTTGCAACTGTGATGGCAGAGGGTCTTAAGTGCTTACATGACATATGGTGATCAATCAGATGAAAGCAAAATGTGTAGCCTGGAAAAGAGGCTAAAGGGTACAAGTTAACTGTCTTCAAGTATTTAAAAGGCCATCATTTGGAAGATATAGATTGCATGTAGAAGATTAGATTTGTTTGAACATTTTGTCCTTAGAAGATAGAACTGGGACAGCTAGGTGGTACAGTGGATAGACTGCCATGGCATGGAGTCAGGAAGACTCATCTTCCCAAGTTCAATTCAGGCCCCCCTCCCCAAAATTTATTAACTGTTTAATTCTGGGCAAGTTGCTTAACCCTGTTTACCTTAGTTTCCTCATATGTAAAATAAGTTGGAGAAGGAAATGTCAAACTACTCCAATATATCTACCAAGGAAACCCCAAACGGGGTCACAAAGAGTTGAACATGACTGAAATGACAGAAAAGCAAAAGAAGCTAGAACCAGGGATAATTAGAAGATGAAACAAGGCATGCTTCTTATAAATAAGAAGTTATAAAAATAGAATGGGCAGTTTGAAAAGGTAGTGGCTTCTTCACGAGGGATCTATAAATAAAGATTGGAAGACCACTTTTCAGGTATATTACAATGGAGATTGCTTTTTCAAAAAGAGGTTGGGGGGCAGCTAGGTGGTGTAGTGGATAGAGCACCGGCCCTGGAGTCAGGAGTACCTGAGTTCAAATCCAGCCTCAGACTCTTGATACTTACTAGCTGTGTGACCCTGGGCAAGTCACTTAACCCCAATTGCCTCACCAAGAAAACAAAAAAAAACCCAAACAAACAAACAAACAAAAAAGAGGTTGGACTAGATGTCTGATGAGGTTCCTTTTAAATTTTTTTTTTTTTTTGGTCAGGCAATTGGGATTAAGTGACTTGCCCAAGGTCACACAGCTAGTAAGTGTTAAGTGTCTGAGGCTGGCTTTGAACTCAGGTCCTCCTGACTCCAGGGCCAGTGCTCTATCCACTGTGCCACCTAGCTGCCCCCTTAAATTTTAAATTTAAGAATTCTGATTTACTTTAGTATTCTTTACTGTGCTTTCACATTGAGACCTGTACATATATAGGCCCTGCCCTGACTCCCTTCCACATCTTATGATCACATCTTATTGGACAACATTTTCCGACCATCTTCTCTACTAACTTGTCTTATAGATTCATTCATGCTAATGTATTTATTTATTTATTTTAGTGAGGTAATTGGAGCTAAGTGACTTGCCCAGGGTCACACAGCTAGTAAGGGTTAAGTGTCTGAGGCCGGATTTGAACCCAGGTACTCCTGACTCCAGGGCTGGTGCTCTATCCACTGCGCCACCTAGCTGCCCCCATGCTAATGTATTTATGAGGAAGGATTTCTTAATAGTTTATACCTTACCATAGAATAAATGACATTTTCACTGGAGGTTTCAAAGGATGTAGTCCAGCAAAACTACAGCCTCTAATACCCACCAGGGTAATGGGGCCTTCAAAAACCCTGAAATCATATTTCATTGATGACTTCCTCCGCTGGTTTGCTCAGATTATTCCAAGCATAGCTGATATAATAGTTCACATATTTTTGTAAACCATAAAAATCTCTCCTGGATCGCTATAACGTTTATCAATACTCATTCTAAAATGATATCAACCCGTGTTATATTACATAAAAACTAAGCATTCAATCAAATCATATAATTCTTTTTCTCTCTTGTTTATCTCTTCTTCCTTATTTTATTTTTTTTCATTCCTGGAGAAAATTTGGTGCTAATAAAATTATGATATATTCAGAATCAAAAAGTCTGAATTCTAATGCGTGCTCAGGCACCTATTATCTTTGTTACTGTGGATCATTTACTTAAACTCTATTGGTCTGTGTTACCTCATTTGTAAAATAAAGGATTGGGATAAATAGCCTCTGATGTCCTTCCTAGCTCAAAATCTATGATCTATGAATCCTGTAAAGTAGGCAGGATATGTCTGAATACAAAAGAATTAACTGCATTCCTTCCTTCCTTCCTTCCTTCCTTCCATATAAAGAGTTCCACTAAGAGTTTCCAAATAAAGATTATCAGAATGGTACCACCTTAATTTAGTCAACTGGTAATAAAGTTGCTAGCAGATGCTTCATATTAAAATTTACTTAATTATCTGAGTAAAGATTGCCCTACCCATCTATCCAACCAGCCCCAACACCAGTAAAATGTTAACTCCTTAGGGATAGGAATTCTCATTTTTGTCTTTATATTCTATTAGCCTAGCTTACTTCTATGTACATATTAAGTAGTTAATAAAGACTTTTTGGAGTTGAAGTAGCATTGGATTGAAAAAAATAATAAGTGGGATGGGGCATCATACTGTCATCAAATATTTGAATCACTGTGATGTAGAAGACAGATATTTATCTGCTTTGCCCCAGAGGTCACAACAAAGAATGGGGGGGGCAGATTGCAGAAAGGCTGATTTCCACTTGATAAAAGGAAAAACATAAGAATAACTATAAATACCAAAAAAATGGAATGAGTTCCTGTGGGATATGCCCCATCATTGAAAGTTTCAAAGCAGAGACTAGATGTCTGATCTCTATTCAGGGATATTATGAAGGGAATTAAGCTAGATATCTAAGCCCCATACAACTCTAATAATTTATGGTCCTGTCAGTATAATCACTGCTCTTTGCTAAATAATCTTTTTTTTTTTTTGCTCAGTTATGTAGTCACACCAAACTAATATTAAAAATATTGTTTAACTCCACGTTCAATCACACACTGAGCTTTTTTTTCTCCATCATGTCATGGTTTTCTTGGCATATAAGCATGTTTATGACTCTTGAAGATGCCCATTCATATTTAAGCAAGCTGCTTATTATGGTGGAGAAGCCATTCCTCTTAGGGTAGAAATTGGAAGATACCTAATTTATTTCATACAAAAGAGTAAATAATGGAGTTTTAAAATGACATGTAAGGATATTTTATAAACTCTCAAGTGTGATGCAATATAAAGTGCAATTATTATCATTAATATATTTAAATGATCTGCTATGAATCAGTACAATCTGAGAATGCGAGCAGAAGGTTTATATTTTGAGAGCAGATTGATTTACTGTGAAACTTTACAGTTTGCATCACAGCATCTGGAAGCACAAAAAAAGTATCTAAGATGAAAAATTAGGTGGCTTGAACTAAAGCTTTACATTAAAATAACAGGGATTTCAGAGCTTTAATCTTTTTTTTTTTTTTGGTGGGTCAATGAGGGTCAAGTGACTTGCCCAGGATCACACAGCTAGTAAGTGTCAAGTGTCTGAGGCCGGATTTGAACTCAGGAACTCCTGAATCCAGGGCCAGTGCCACCTAGCTGCCCCTCAGAGCTTTAATCTTGATGATGCTTAATATCACAATACAAAGTCTAAACTATTCTTCAATCTATGATATCTGGGATTATTTGATTGTTGACACTATTGTGCATTAAATTATCCCATTTTGCATGAATGAACAGAGGGGTGTTTCAGTTTCTTCAATATTCTGCTTAATAGAGAATTTGTATTCATTATTTCTGAATAAGCAAATCTACATGAATAATAGAAATATTTAAAATAATTTATACTTAATAAAATAACATTTTAATTATTCTGAAAATAATTTATATCTGTGATGTAAAATAGTAGATTAAAATTCAAATAGAAATGGGGACAATAATTGTACATAAAGATCCCAGGTGGCTGCATATTGGCTTAGAAATCTATATAACATTATGTTCTTGTGTTTTTATTTATTTTGTTAAACATTTCCTAATTCTATTTAATCTAATTTGGCCCACTACCATGCCCCAAGACCCCATGGGTAGCTTTTCTGATAACTCTGTTTAAGAAAAAAAAACTATATAACTGGGCTAAAATTATCTAAGGTTCATAAAATTGTAAAAAGCCAAAAACACATTTTACCTACTTTCCAATTCAGTCTAGAACCCTAGAGGCAACTCAAGAAATCATTCAAAATCACTAAGCAATTTGATGTTGGCTAAGGAATAGATTGCTTGTTCATCATAGATTACAGTCATCTAAACCAATTACATCACGTTATACACGAGGAAAGTGAAGCCCAGAGGGCTTAAGGAATTTACCCAAAGTCAAATGAGTAATTAGCAGAGCTGAGATTTGATCCCAAGTCCTTTGACTCCAAGCCCAGGGTTGGCCTCACTGCATTATTGTTCCTTCTGATATTTGACCTACAATAGGCCTCATCAATTCATTCCTGACTTTATTTCCTATTAGCAACTGAAATATCTTCCTAAAGCAGACACTATAATTGAAAATAAAGGCTATAATAAAGCTCAAGCTGGAAATATGTTCTTTAGAAGTACACCGTTTTCCTCTGGTAATAAGTAAGGGGTTCAATATGTCTCTCCAATGTTTTGCTAATGTTCCTATGAGATTTGGCTCTTCAGTAAGGCATGTAGTCATCTCTCAGAACCAGGCAAACCAATTAAATGTTCTACACCATTACCAAATGACTTAGGATAGGAAGTAAAGGATACTAATGCTGATAGTGTAAGTGATTGATGGAACCTGCATGTAATTAGTAATCTTGGCTTTTAGCCACAAGCCTAGGGTTAAGACCCTTCTTGTAAAAAAAGACCAAGGGATCATTAGTGAATGCTGCGGGGGGGGGGGGGGGGGGGGGGGTGTTCTAGACCTTGTCTTACTCAACATCTGTCCTTTCTGGTCTCATGAAGTATTGTTGTTTTCTTAGTCTTGAGTCATTGATCTTGCAGAGAAAGGAAAGTGATACACTAATACTTTTTCTCCCTCTCAGAAACAAATAAGTTTTGTGCTTTTCAGAGACAAATGGACATTGCCTAACTGTGGATTTGTTTTGTGATCCAAAATTTGGTTCTTGTTCTGCAAATAATATATTCATTTTCAATATATTATGCTTTTCTTCACTCAACCAAACAAGTGGGAATTTGAAGTGTCTCAAATTTCAAGACATGGTTAGTAGTAGTAGTAATAATAATAAATTTATATAGCATTTGTGTGTGTGTGTGTGTTTCACAATTGTAAAACTACAGATCACTGGAGAACTACTTTTGAAGTGACATTAGGCTTATGTAGATGCTTCCCTATTTTTATTTATTTTTTGTGTTCAGTGATTTCAGTCATGTAAGACTCTTCATGACCCCATTTGGGGTTTTCTTGTCAAAGATACTATAGCGTTGTTTGTATATATGTGTGCATACATGAACACACATGTATGTGTGTTTCAATATAAAAATAAAACTTGTGTCCCTAGTTGCCTACAGTGGAACCAGACTGAATGAAACAAATTAGTGACATTTTGGGAAGATGAAGAAGACCAAACTGATTTTCCTTTTTTCCTTCTACTTTATGAAGCCATATCATAAAATAAAATTGTTCTACACAGGAAAATCTATACAGAGGTTTAAAATGTGTTTCCCAAGTGGGTTCCCTTCTAATGGGTTCACATGATTTGTTTTGTTTTATTCACTCTAAGTATAATACATTAAGAGCTTTTCTTTTTTCCCAAAAGAAAATATGTGGTACCAATGTTAGGAATATACCCCCATAAGAGTGGAGAAGGGATAACAGTTCAATGTGCTTTGCTCAGAGAAAATATTTAATGCATACTTGGTGAATGACTGAAGCAGATCAAAAGTACATAGGTTACCCTATCTGTCCAACAGGTCTTGAAAAGCTCCTCTAATAATTTCTGGGTAAAATCAAAATCACATTTTCACAGAATCATAGAAATTTGAAAGGGACTTCATCTAGTCCATCCTATCTATGAAAGACATATCCCTACAATATGATTGACAAGTGGTCACATAACCTCTGCTTGAAGAATTCCAATGATGAAGAACCCAGGACTTTTGGAGGCAGTCTATTCAATTTTCAATTTTTTTTCAGTTTGTAATTGTTATGATATCTTTCCAGACATTAAGCCTAAATTTAGCCCTCTGAAAATGCCACACATTTCTCCTGATTTTATCTTTTAAGGACTAAGAAAATATTCACACTATTCCTCTACATGAAAGCCCTTCAAACATTTAAATGTCATGGAAAGAAATCTTGACTTGGACTCAGAAGACTTCAATAATGGTTTCAGTATTGGTTTTACCACTTACCTGAGTGAGCATAGATAAGATATGCCTCTCTGGGATTCAGTTACTTATCTGGGAAATAAAGATATTAGACAAAGTGGCCCCTGGGGGAGGTACACTCCAGCTCTAAATATATGGTCCTATGTTACTATGTCTATCCTGAGTTTTCTCTTTTCTAGGATAAAGATGTCTATTACCATCAATTTATTAAATATCTTTAGCATTCCAGTAGTTTTCCTTTCAACATACTTTAGTTTATCAATGTTCTTAAACTGTTATAAACCAAACAAAGATGAGCCTCCATTTTATGGAGAAGACCAGGCTGGCCTTCATTCCTTTCTAGACCCCATTCTTGGCTTGTCTTAAACTCACATGTTTAATCCCTCTTTCCCTCTCTCCCTTCCTCACTTCCTTCCTTCCTCACTTCCTCCCTTCCTTCCTTCCTTCCTTCCTTCCTTCCTTCCTTCCTTCCTTCCTTCCTTCCTTCCTTCCTTCCTTCCTTCCTTCCTACCTTCTACCAAATCTGAATAAAATATTTCAGATGAGGTTTTCTGAAGGCATAAGACAACAAAGGAGAATTTCAGCCACCAATTATTTGTGGAAGCCATGCTTATTTAATGGTAATATCAAGTTAGTATTTTTTGTTTCCATTCAATTTTAATGACTCATTCAACTGGCATTCTACAAAAACTTGAAGGAAATCTTTTCTTTCCAGTAAAATTGCTAGGTAATCATGCATTAAATGAGGTAATCTTGTATGTATGAAGTTAACTTTGACAATCTTCCCGTTTGGATTTTATATTAATAAATTAATTCCAAAACTCTAGCCTCTCAACATCATTTTGTGTCCCAACTATGTCATCGGGCCTATTAAATTTCCTTCTCAGGTGTGTTATCATCTACAATTTTAATGGGTATGCATCTATGCCTTTATCTAGACAGTTAATAATAAGTTAAATAACTTAGAGTCAAGGACAGATAGTCTCAATGGGAGAATTCTTGTCAGGTTGACATCGAGTTATTTACAATTACTCTCCGTCCTGCCATTTGACCAATTATGAATATACCTAACTTTATTATACTTTAGTAACATATATTTCCATTTTCTCCCTGAGAATAGTTGTTTTCAAATGTTCTGCTAAAACCTAAGTAAATTATATTTACAGCATTCTTCTTATCTAATAGGTTAATAATCCTGTTTACAAAGGAAATGACTAGAATCTGGCATGATTGTTTCCTTGAAGTTATTCTACTTCTTTGAAATAACTTCACTCTCTCAATGTTTACAAATAAACTCTTTTTTAATGTTCATAACAGATTTTTTCCCTAGAAAGCAAAGTTAAGTTAATCTTATAAGTCTGTTGAGTTTGTTTTCTCCCCCTTGGCCCCTTGGGGAAATTTGGAGAGCAATTGACCTTCCCAATCTTGCAACACCTTTCCAATTTTCTATTGGCTTTTCACGTATCACTAACAGTAGCTTAGTTATAACATTTTCTGATTCTTTTAGTACCTGAGCTGATGATGCTACTGGAATAAACAATATAAGAAATTTTGGTCCTTAAGAAAAGATATGTTGGGGCATCTAGGTGGTGCATTGGATAGAGCACCGGCCCTGGTGTCAGGAGTACCTGAGTTCAAATCCGGCCTCAGACACTTAATACTTACTAGCTGTGTGACACTGGGCAAGTCACTTAACCCCAATTGCCTCACTAAAAAAAAAAGAAAAGGAAAGAAAAGAAAAGAGATGTTATTCCTACACCCCCCCACACACATACCTTATTTACCTATGCATATCAATATTTTTTAAAAATCAGTCCCATTAAATAAGAAAGAGTAACAACTGGACCTGGATATATCCTGAGAGACCAATAGAAATAGTGCCTTTTATAACTCACAAATGTTATGACAATAATGTATAATGCATTCTTATAAAGTGGAACAAGAATCCAGGGTTATAGTCAATTTGGTTATGCCCTGCTATATTACAATGGAATACAGAAGTGAATTTTTAGAAAGCAATAAATAAGAATTACTAAAGAAAACAAACCTCAAGATACTTCAAAAATTCTCAGAGCTCCCTACATTATTGTCAATTTAATATTTTCTCAGTCCTCAATCCCCTTGATTTGTGTGTTGCCTTATATTTCTGACTTTAGTCTCCTTTAAAGTTTCCCCATTTAACTGCCATGTTCCTACCTTTCCATCATTTTGCTCTCCATATATTACTTTTATTCCTTCTATCTTTCACAAGTATTCTTCATTTATATGTTCATTTCCCAAATTATAGTACAACAGCCTCTGCACTTTTCCCCCTAAATATTCTCCTGTGAAGATTTCCATCAGTTTCAAGATTTCAGCTTTCACTTTTAGATGAATTCTTCTCAAATATATACATATATTCACAACATATCATCATATATTTTGATAAGTAAATCTTACTATGTATACATATAAATCAATGTGCAATATGTTTCTTTCTCCAAATACTCCACAAATATAGAAACACATGAAAAAGTCTTTTAAAATAATATAATGAATTTCAGAGACATAACTAATTAAAAAGTTCCAAGTTGCCATCAGGGGGGAAATAATCAAAGGCTTCCAGAAAATGTTAAACTGCTCAAGCTTGCCTTTATGCTAAAATAGTTCAAATGTACTCAACTACTATTGACTTCACAACATCATAAATTCTAATAATTAAAAGGGATCTCAGAGGCAATTAGCAGTTAACCGACCTAGAATTCTCTTGACAACACTGCTAACAATTGGACATGGAATATATTCGTGAAGTACTCAAGTGGCAAAGTTATGAAGAGTTCAAGAATGCCAGATTCCTAAATGTTAACTTTTTCTTCATTAAGGGAAAAAAAAGATTTCTGAAAAATCTGGTTAAATTGTAAAACCCTGAATGCTTTTCAATTCAATCATATTTTTATATTCTTTTTCAAATATACTATTTTAAAAGATTTTAATGGACATTTGCATCATCACTTTGAAATATAACAACCTGAAAAATTTATGTTCAAGCCTGATCCAATGAAATGATTTGGAGATTACTTTCTTGCATCTATTTTTTCTTTCTTTCTTTCTTTTTTTTTTTTGGTTGTTGTTGTTTTTGGTTGGGTAATGAGGGTTGAGTGACTTGCCCAAAGTCACACAGCTAGTAAGTTTTAAGTGTCTGAGGCTGGATTTGAACTCAGGTCCTCCTGACTCTAGGACTGGATCTCTATCCACTGTGCCACCTAGCTGCCATATTGCATCTCTTTTCAAGCAACCATTGTGTTTGTTAGGTGAAGAAACAAAAAGAGAGAGCTTATCTGGAAACAATAGAAATTTTCCAGACCTAGCACTTCCCAAAGCATTACAACCTATGAGAAAACTTGGACTGGAAAGAAACACACTATCTGTCTTCAGTTGTATTCCTATTCCCCTATGTAGAGTCACATCAGTGAGGGATAAAATGGAAAGGACCTCTGTAGCATCCACCTTTTAAAAGATTAGGGGAGGGAGGAATCAAAAGAAAAGTAAGAAAATTTGAATATCACCTTTAGCTTGGGAAAATAAGGGGAGAATAAGTAGAAGTAACCACAAGTTAGCCCTTTAATGAAGAGGTTTGCAGTGGCTTCAGATGAAACAAACATGTGTCAAACAACAGGAAGGAAGGAAGGGGTTATATCATGTGAAATGACCCAGCCTTAAAACATCAATGAAGGAGAAGGCTGTGTAAGTTCATGAATCAGTTAATAGTCCAGATTGAGTGACATAGAGCTTCTATGAAGGGGAGTAGTCTAAGAAACCATCTAGAAAGATCAATTGAAATTAAGCTGTGTAGCATTTTAAATGACAGGCCAAGGAGCTTGCATTAGTCCTATAATAATAGGAGTTAATTAGAGTTTTAATTTGGCTTTAAAATTAATCTTTAGAAAAATTTAATCATTTCTTTGAATTGTACATTACACCTTGTTAAAATAAAACCACATGCAATTTTTAGTTGCAAAGACTATTAATATTATATCAAACAGAAATTCCCTTTTTAAGAAAAAAAACAATCTGTTTTCCTAATTTGTGAAGAAAGTTGATTTGATTCAATCAAATCCATTCTGAACATTTCATTTAAAGCAATAAAAGCAATGTTAAAATTATGTAAATTGGATTTCAAAGGTAACAGTGACACATAACAAAAATGATTTTTCTTGTTTTTTTAATCTCCCTTATCCTTTTTTAAAGGGTACTGTCTCTTGTCTTCCATTCTGAGTGTACATTCCTCAGTCAAAAGGATTATTGTTTCAATAACTCAATAAAAAGGTATGAATTAAATACCACTTATGTACCCAGCACTATTACAGGGACTGGGCATACAATTATAAAAATGAAACTCTATTTGTACTCAAGAAGCTTACATTCTATCAAGAGAAGCATCACCAACATATATAAGAATGAAGATAAAAGATGAAATATGATTTAGGAAGAATAACAATAATAGCTTTTTGGAGGGCAGAGAGTGCTTAAAAGAAAATAATTTAAGTCTGCAAAGGAATACCACAATGAGCGCATATTGTGAAAACAGACTTTGGCAAACTGAGAAATGTGTATTCTGTTCTAAAGTAGAGAACCTATTGAGATTTTTCTCAGCAGGGGAATGGCATTGAATGACCTATACTTTAGGGATATCACTTTGGTATTTGTATTGAGGATTGACTGGAGAGCAGAAAGACTTCATATAAGTTAATAAAATAGAAGTTTGTAGAAAAAGTATTGATTTGAGGTGGTGAAATTCTGAAGTATGGTTGTGACTTGACAAGACATATCAAGTGACAAGACCTGAGGGATGAGGCAATAGGGAGAGCTATAAGTAGCTTAGGGTTATAAGAAAGAGGTCTGCATTTTCATTAATATAAGGAACTCTTATTTGAAGAAAATCTCTCTGACAATAAACATCCACAGTTTCTATGAACCATATGGTCTTAGAGCTGTCTATGTCACTAAGACCTTAACTAACCCTTTTAGGATGATACATTCAGTAGAGATCCAAAGTGGGAATTAAAGCTAAGTCTTGTTGGATCTAAGGCTCCTTCACTCTTCTTGCTATGCTATGTTGCTTCTCAACTAGCTAAATATTCAATAAATAATTACAAATATTTACCAGGAGCCCATTTTGCACAAGGTACCATGGAAGATACTGAGTGACATCCTAAGAAAGAAAACACAAAGTCCTTATTTTCAAGAAGTTTCCTGTTTCAAAATTGGATAGACAAGAAGGTCAAACAGGACTTGAATAGTTTTGTCCCTATCATTTGTTACCATCATGTCATATGCCCTAAGTAGTGTATCTAATCTATCCTTGTTACTATTCTTATTGCTCACAGAAATACATATTGTATAGAGTGTGTGTCTATAATCTGCATGTATATATACATGCAAACATACAAACATATGTTTGTGCATGTGTATTTATGTACACTATATTATATATACCCATATATACCTATATATATGGGTATATATATATATTCCATAGAATCCATATCTTCCATAGAATTTTTTACATTCTTTAATTCAATCTAAGCTTTAGGATTTCTGACCCTTTTTGCTTCTTTTTTGTATTCCTCCTTGTATTCATGCCCTTCTTTTCTTGCCTTTTGAAAACCTGAGCTGATCTGAGAGCTACCTGTGTAGCCACCACATTTCTTTAGATTTCTTATCCCCTTTCTTCTTTTTCAGGATATTTTGAAATTATGGAACCAAATCATACTTTTGAAAGTTTCTCAAAGCTCCCGGGCCCTCTTTGTATAATATCTTTTGAGTTTCTATCCATGGAGACCTCAGCAAATATATTCTGAATGAATGATTACCACTATGCTTTCAATCCTTAAAGTGCTATATAAATATGAATTATTATTATTAAAGCTCTAGTAGAACTTGACAACTGAATGATATCTATAGAAGTCAAAGGCCTTCATAAAAAAGCATCTATCATCAGCATCTTAGGTCAAACTGTAGTTTACAATCATGAAGCTAGTCTGTGGGTAAGGGTGGGGATGGAGGATACAGGAAATGAAGCATAGTACAAAGAACATTGGATTTGGGGTAAGAGATTGTGTTCAAATTTTGGCTATGCCATTCACTACTTGTTAACCTCTTGAAAATCAAAAGTTTTCTGAAGTTCAATAACCCCCTCCAGCAAAATGAAGGGATTAAAAAGATGTAATATTTATTCTAACTCTATATCCTATGATCCTAAAATTGGTTACATAATTTTTTCAAAATATTTCTGGCAAACCATTTTGACATTTATAGACGTTTAGTTTTTCAATACATGCTGATTTGTCTGAAAAATTTGGATTAATACTCATATTAACACAGCTGCCATTGCATTTGAAACATTTTCTTTTCTTTTCATTTTTAAAAAAATTTTTGGCAGGGCAATGAGTGTTAAGTGATTTGCCCAAGGTCACACAGCTAGTAAGTGTCAAGTGTCTGAGGCCAGATTTAAACTCAGGTCCTCCTGAATCCAGGGCCAGTGCTTTATCCACTGTGCCAGCTAGCTGCCCCTCTTTTCTTTTCTTTTTTCTTTTTTAAAGAAAAAACTGATCAGTAACATTGAGAACTTTTAAAATATAAATTTTGAACAACTCATAATTAACTAATGCACTTTTTTTATTTGTCCATGTATCAGACACTGATATTAAATCAACTTTTTTTTGGGTGGTGGAAGTTTTGTCCAAGTAAGAGTTAATTGTTAGCAGCCAGGGAATAAATTATATTATCATTAAAATATACAAGTACCAGCCAATATCTACCATCCTTAGACATAGAAGCCATGTGTTTTACAAGATAACTCATTAATTCTGACATTGTTTTTCTATCCTTCTCTAAAAAAATGCCACTACTATAGACAACGACATTGTTAAGTACAGACAGTGTCTTTTTCTTTGGCAGGTAACAACACACTCATCATTTGGGAAGAGGCCGACTGGGATAATGGAAAGAAAGTTGACTTCTAGAGATCTGAGTTCAAATCTTTCCTCTCAAATGAGGGCTTCAGTTCCTACATTTGTAAAACTGGAAATGATAATAATAAATATAATGATTACCTTATGGGTTATTGTAACTATTGGAATGTTTAGCTACTGAGTGGGAAGAGGAAAAGTAATACAGTCGCCAGGGTGCTGTAATGAAACCAAAGGTCCCTAGCTGGCAAAGCTGTCATGAGGCTCAAATGTGATATTACATACGAAACTTTACAAGTTTTAAAGTCCTATATAAATGCAAATTATAAAGTACATTCTACCTTATAAACTTTAATATGTTATATAATTTTCCACTTCTGTTATGCTGAGGCAACATGTTGTAGTGGATAAACTACTAACCATGGAGTCAGGAAGACCTATGTACAAATTCCACGTTTAACACATCCTAGCTGTGTGACCCTGGCCAAGTCACTTTATCACGAACTACCTCAAGAAACTTTGTAAGACCATAAGTTACAGAGAATATACAAATTTGCTTGAATATAGGAATTTTCCTCACCAGAAATTATCTGATGAAATAACAAGCTCAGTATAAAACAACAAAAAAGGTACGATATCGTAGTCATGGGCTGCCTTCTTAAAAAGAACAACAACAACAAAAACCACGCACAAGAAAACAAAACAAAAATGTAATCCTAAGGTAACCAAATGAAGCCTGCATTTATAAAAATCCAGAATTTTGCTTTAAGTTGTAAGGAAACATATTTTTACATTGTATTACCTTTTCAATTTACCAAGTTTGGATCTACATGAATTGGAGATAATTATATGTTATATTCTACATCATTACTAATATTCAATAGAAAAGACAATTAACATTCTAGGTAGGAATTTTTCAAATTAAGTATTCATCCCACATTGGAAACAGGCCAAGCTCTTCTCTAAAATTAGCAGTTAAAACTGTTGTTTTCCATAAGTGGAACAAAGATTCCCATCAAATAGTTTTAGATGATTTCTTTGGCCCTAACCTTATTTCTATTATTTAATTCCTATTCCTTGAAAGTGTTGTATTCCAAATTTTCATATCAGCTGCTAAAGTAAGTTTTCAATTGCACTGAATGATTTTTCCATTAAAAAACAACTCTTGAAATAATTATTACAACCAATGAACATTAGAATTCCAGGCAGTATTTAACAAATTCACATTGAATAGTTTTTATGAAAGTTAATATGAAGATAACTTTTTTTTAATTCTGAAAGAATTGTGTGTACCATGAATTGCTGTGGTTGACTGAGATCTCCCTCAGATTTCTAGGATACCTTGAGCATTAGATGTGTCTCTTTTCTTTGCCATTAGGCTGAGCCCTTAATGACTACATCTCCCATTTGCTGAGGGTGTCAGGAACAGCCAGAAAAAAAAAAATTAAGAATGTTTCTCCTGAAAGCTCCAGGGTATACTCTCCCCATGTCACTTTGTTCAGGAATGGGGATAGGGAGTAGGCCCAACTTACCTAAGTGTCTACACAAAATTTTTCCCACCAGTTACATGTCCAGATACAATATGACTAGTTCATGAGTCTGTGTTTCAGGCAGAAGGGAACTAGCACCCTAAAGATCACTATCAAAAGCTGCTTTTTGTTTCTCAGGGAATCATGCCTGTTAGGATGAAATTGTAACAAGGAGCACTTGGGATCCTTTGAACTCACACATTCATAGGATTGCTTCCTTTAAGAGTTGTCAAGTGTATCTAAATGCTCTGAAGCAAAGAGAAGAAGGCTGAAGTGGACCAGACAATCAAGGAACTTCCTCTTCATCATTAGGTAGCAATAGGGTGCAATTCATAGGACATCTATGTAAGATAGTACATGCAGTTAAGAAAATTATATTCAACACAATTAAAGGAGTATTGGCCAGGGTATGACACTGCCACTTAGAAAGTTATAAATATTCCAAATGGAGCCAGGTAAGATTAGATAGACATATTCTTGAGTAAGGGAGACAGTACTGATTTGACTATGATTCCAGAACTGGAAATGGGGGTGTTGTTAGGGGAAAAGGATCAAAGAATATTCACATAGAAGATTAGCCTAATTTAGGAACTAAAGTGGAATATGCTTACATATATTAAGTCATGTGTACCACTCACTAATGAGGACAGAGAGACTCCAGGGTAGAAATTCCAGACAAGAAAGGGTTCATTTAGTACTTTCTATCTAGACTGAAGGGGAGGGCAGAAGGTTATAAAATTGTTCCCATCCCCACAATACAATAGCCAAAGAAATATTCGGCAGTGTAGTAGAATGGGAAAAAGTTTTGGATTCCTAAGGTCAGGACAAGGAACCTCATGCCTATGTGCTCCTTAGTCTTTTAGCATCTGTGAGCAGCCCCCTATCAATAAAATTAGGTAAAATCATATCATTTGGTTACCAAATTAAGTCCATACTATCACATAGTCTTGCCTCATTGTACTATCCTTGATCATGCCTTGCTAAATCAGATTTGTATTATACCCATGATTTGTTTCCATTAGGAACTCATTTTGACTAAGTCCACTACAAATCTACATAGGCCTTTCCACTCATCCACTTCATGGCATCTTCACTTGAGTAAGGCTCATGGCTTCTCCCCAACCCAGACATCCAGAACAGTTTGTCCTTGTTAGTAATATACTAGGAAGGAGAGAGAACAATTTGGCTAGATGGTGCCATTTGTATGCACAACCAGTTTTGGCAGCCAATCAAAAGGTTTTTCTTCACAGTACATAAAACAGACAGTAAACAGAGAATACCTGTGCATGCTCTGAACTAGAGATAGTTTCTTCAATCCTACATTTCATATTATCATAAACTTTGAGAATCAAAGTCACCCCAGCCTTCATATGGGGATTACATTAGGAATTCTAATCCTAATTGCTGTCCCAAGTCTGAGCAAAACTTTTGGGTTTCAAATAAAAGCTTCATAAAGTGATTAATAGATTGTTATAATAGCTGAAATAGGTGCCTGTAGAACATGTACTATAAATTATTTTGTGATTGTAACAGTTTATGGGGGGAGAATTAAAAAGATGAGCTAGGAATTTGATGGATTACCAATGGATGACCTTTGTGCCAAGTTTGTATATTTATAATATCAAATGTAGATGAAAAATACCCATGTCATGTTAAGTTTCTCCCATAGCTTTTTCAGTTAGATGGTAGGGAATGGAAAAGAGTCACACAGTATAGGAAGTCATGAAGCATTGCAATATTCATTGTTGGAGTGAATGCCCATATTGCAAATCTCATTTAACTTTTTAAGGGGAATAATAATAAAAACATATTTATATAGTACTTTAAGGTTTATAAATCACTTTTCTCAAAGGGAAGGATAGGAAAAGGAATTAAGCCTGTAGGATCTCTTGAAGCATTTAATTCCTATTTTAGAATGAAATATTTAATTTACACTATGGTATAATACACTGAGCTATTAGACATAAAGCTAAGCATTTATATTAATGTTCAAGTCGAAATTCCTAAGCAACATAGCTTGAATGAGTCATTTCCTATATATTTCACTACATTAATATTTTAGTACCTAATACAATTTTGTTAAAAAATGCAATGAAGATACGACCGTCCTGTGGGTCTGGTATGTTATATACTAATACTCCCATGGTTGCCTAGCGACAGACAGGCAGTATGTCAGAACAGAGCTAGAAAGAACATACAGAAGAGTATAGCATCTTGTCATGAATATTTTACCTGCTAGTTATCTTTATTGTTCTCCTAGATGCTCAGATTAAGTTTTCCTTAATAACAATACAGTCATTTCAATTGGATTGCTACACTCTAAATCACAGACCAAATGGTGTTTAGCAGGGAAACTGGGCTTTTAATTTCCATGGTGCCTTTCCTACTAGGCCCCTTTATCTCACCTCAGTGAGTAACAAGGTGCAGCAAAAGCTGAACTGGAGATGCCTCACTTGCTCCCACAGAATGAGCAGCTAGTTGCAAGGCCATTATCATCCCTATAATTACAGGTCTGATTTCCATGCTTATAATTAACTTTGTGTATGTTGGTAGGGGGACACATTAAGTCCAAAGGGGTTTGTAAAATTAAATTCTAATAATGATGAGAGTTTAACTTTGGAAGGAGGTATTCCTTCATCTGAGCAGTGTTTCCCCCCTCTAAAACCAAAAACTATGACCAATGAGAATTTATACAAATTATAGTCAGTCTTTCTCACTCCTGTAGTTTAAAACATAGCAAAACAACAATAAAAAA
Source organism: Dromiciops gliroides (assembly GCF_019393635.1). Lineage (NCBI taxonomy): Eukaryota > Metazoa > Chordata > Mammalia > Microbiotheria > Microbiotheriidae > Dromiciops > Dromiciops gliroides. The sequence continues at coordinate 514,218,245 of NC_057862.1, forward strand.
TATTGAGTAAATATCAATAAGGAAAAGATGCTTGAAAGTTTCTAGTCCACCTCCCCCAATTCTGCATTAACATTTTACATATAAAATAAAGATGTGACTTGTCCAGACACAGAGAGTAAAAGAATGGAAAGTAAAGAAACTTGTGGTGAAGTGATATGGTTATGGGATAAACATATATTTTAAACTGTTTATAATATACTAAAAGCAAAACCATATATATATATATATATATATATATATATATATATATATATATATATATATCTATATCTATATATCTTTGTGGCAGTAACTTCCCACAATGAATATAAGAGGGAACTAAAATATAAAATTGTTTAATTTACTGTTTTGTGAAATAAATCCTAGATTATATTATGCATAGAAAGAAAAGGGAAGTCCATGTACCATGCTTATTTCCAATATAATCATTGTCAGATTATACATACCCATAAAATCAAGAAAATTAATATTCAAAGCTTTTTGTTGTTGCTGTTGTGTGTTTTAAATTCTGAGTCATTCTGTTTCACAAATGTAAATCAAATCATAGGCAGATAGCCTAAACAGAAGTACTATTTTCCTACTAGTCAATTCTAAAATAATTCATTTCTATTTTAATCATTTTAGGTATTATTGTTGTGCTCTTTTATATGACCTTTAAAAAAGCCATAGAGATTTAGAGGTATGCCATAATAAATGTGATCATAGTTTTCAACAGGGGAAATAGATTCTCCAGACTGGAAGTGAAAGAACTTAGTTTTATTTCTTGGAAAAAAATCTAGCACTTGGTAATAAGGGGTGGTTTCTGAAAACATTTAAGAAAAGAAAATAAATAAGTAATGATAAGGTAGTATAAGGTTCTCAAGTAGTTCTCATTTGTAAAATGCGGGAGTTAGACTAAAACCCTCCCCATCTCTATGTACCATATTTACTGAAGCATTTGTCAAAGTTCCTTGTGTGATTTTTGTTGATAAGATGAAGAAATGGACTAGGGTCAATGGTGTCAAACTCAAATATAAGTGAGGTCAACAATCAGTATACAAGGATACCTGTAGGTTACAGGGATCAGCTAATAATTAATTAGTTTTAAAGTGTAATGTTATCTATTTTTTACTGTAATTTTAAAAATTTTGTTATTTTTTCCCAAATGCATTTCACCCTGGTTCAGGCTGTTCTCAGAAGTATTACAAGACACATGTTACATTTGACAACTCTGAGCTAGATGATAGTACTAGAAGGATGTTTAAATAGTGGGTATATTTATAACTGCTTGAATGACAGCATTAAAAAATAACCACTGATGGATTGATATCTCTATTGAATTATACCAGAGATAGTCTTCACTTGGTTCTGTTGGGTATTTGGTCAATTCTGTGGATAAAGACAATTGCCACACCACTGCAAAATTTAGAGATTAAACAAAGCCAAACAGTTCATCAAGCCATGGGGGGGGGGAATAAAAAACCCACTTTAGAGGCCAACTAATCCAAACCCTTCATTTTACATATGAGTAAAGTGAGGTCCACAAATATAAAGGGCTCTACCAGGAGTCACACAGATAGTAACTGGGAGAGCTAGAGTTCAAAGCCAAGTACTTTGACTAAAATCCATTATCTTTTTTTCCCATTGTACCACGCTGGCATTGTTTAGAAATATAATCATCTTGAAGAACTAACATGATGGGTAAAGTCAAATATGCTGATTTCTTTTTTCTTTTCTTTTTTTTTTTTTTTGCGGGACAATGAGGGTTAAGTGACTTGTCCAGGGTCATACAGCTAGTAATTCTCAAGTGTATGAAGTTGGATTTGAACTCAGGTTCTCCTGAACCCAGGCCTGGTGCTTTATCCACTGTACCACCTAGCTGCCCCAATATGCTGAAATTTGACAGAGTAAATGACAAAAATTGTAATTCTTAAACCTGTCCAAAATGGAATGGGCTAGTTTGGTAGCTCTTGTATTTTCCTTCCTCAGTATCATGGATAAACAACAAATTTGTTGCAACTTGCAGCTGGGATAGAGATAAGATAGCAAATTCTATCTGCTGGATAATGGCCAAGATCCCAAAAGCACACAGAAAACTAGAATGATGTATTTAATAAGAAAATGTTTAATAGAAATAAATGTAAATCCTTTATTTTCCCTCAAAAATCAATTTTACAAGTATAAGAGAAATATGGTGGTAAGGGTGGACAACTGTTTGAAAAATATCTAGGAGTTTAGCAAATTTCAATCTCAGTGTGACTCAACAATGTGACACAACAGCACCAAATATTCATTGGTATCAAACTATAATATTCATCATAAAGAATATAATGGTCGCGCCCCTTTCTGTCGTAGTTTGATCAGATCTGGAGTACTGTGCTGAGTTCTAGATACCACATTTTAGAAAGAACATTGATAAATTGTAATAAACCCATAGCAGAATGACATGGAGACTTGAAATTGTGTCATAAGCTTCGAGTATTTAGTCTGCATATGAGAGGACTTTGAGGTGTGGAATAGGAATGTTTCCTGCCTAAATATTTGAATTGCTATTATGTGAAAAAAAAAGCGGCTTAAATGTCAGAACTATGCCCAATTAGTTGAAGTAGCAAGCTGATAGACTCTGGTCTAGTGTAAAGTAAAATTTTCTATAAAGTGGCACAAGGGGGTAAAGGACTGCCTTTAGGAAGTGGTGACTTTTCCACAACGGCAGGTATGCCTTTTGATATAGGATGATCACTTGCTCATAGTAGTGTTGAGGAAATTTCCACTCAAGTATGGGTTACTTCTTTTGTTTTGTTTTTTATTTTTGCAGGGCAATGAGGGTTAAGTGATTTACCCAGGGTCACACAACTAGTTAAGTATCAAGGGTCTGAGAGCACATTTGAACTCAGGTCCTCCTAAATCCAGTGCCAGTGCTTTATCCACTGTGCCACCTAGCTGCCCCAAGGTTATTTTTTAAGTGTAAAAACTAAACTGTTTTTGCTTCATATGCCTAGCACTTCACTTTGCATCTGTTTAATAAATACATGATGAATTTGGTTGAATTAACCTGTGAAGTTGCTTACCCATTTTATGATTATATAGTTATAAAAATTCCAGAATAGTCTCCCTCAAAATAAGTGCAGTGATTTTTCTATCTTCTATAAAGTAAAAAAAGCCAAGCTGTTTTTTTAGTTTATTTTTCTATGGGAAAGATCATTCATTAATATGTAAATAATGAAAAACAACTTCAAGTTACTAACAATTTTAGCAAATTTAAGAATTGTTTACTCAAACACATAAAGATTCTTATAACCCCATTCATTAACTGCTATAAGTTCCTTTTCAAAAAAATACCATGGCTTACTTCTTTGGAATTATATGTTAACCCAACCATGTGATAATAGAAATGTTCTGGTTTCTTTCTTTTGTATCCAGTCATTTAACAAGTTGCTATAAATAAATAGCATTTGATAAAACTCTGGAAGGCTAATCCCTCTTAGCAACACTTGCCTCCCATCACATAGGAGCTGGAAAGATGTTTATCCCCAAAGGTATAGTCTCTCTGAGACCTTCTGGGGGATAAAGAAATCACAATTCCCTTCTTTTATAACTTAATCCCTTTACATTGTGTAAGTCCACAAGTTAAAAAAGCTAGAAACACATTTTCAAACTCCTGGAAGTAGTTGAAAAAAGTTTTATCCAGTTTTAGTTACATGTGTTATAAAATTAAAAGACATGTTGATTTAAACTGTGAGGCTAACTCATAATGCCACAGGACATGTGCATTTACAATTCAAAGGAATAAATTAAATTAGAGAAATTCCAGGAAAAAATATCAGGTCTTTTTTTTCCCCTCTATTATAGCATCTTAAAGGACTGTCATTCCCCTTCCCCCCTTCTACCTTCACTATTTGAAAAAGAATTCTGGGTGTCTGGGAGAGAGTACACTCAGATTTTCAAATGCATAATAGTCATTTTTGTGAACACTAAATCAAATCAAACAATTTTTTGAAAAAAAAATTGAACAAATTGAAGATAGAGATTCACTTTTCTTTCTTTTCTTTATCATTAAATCATAGACAATCTAAGGAATTGTAGAGGCCTTCCAGAATGTAACTAAGACCCCATTTAAAAGAAGAAGAGGGGGCAGCTAGGTGGCGCAGTAGATAAAGCACTAGCCTTGGATTCAGGAGGACCTGAGTTCAAATCCAGCCTCAGACACTTGACACTTAACTAGTTGTGTGACCCTGGGCAAGTCACTTAACCCTCATTGCCCTGCAAAAACAGCAAAAACAACAAAAAATAAAAGAGGAAACAGACAGATTAAAAAGCAGAGAAAGCAGCTATGGATATAGGTGGTAGAACTAAAACACATTTCCCATCTCTGCTTTTTTCTATCTATCATACCAAAAAGTATCTAAGTCAAATAGTATTAAGTTCCAAGTTGCTTACATTGGAAACATAGAATTACCAATTTTTACTTCAATTGAGTCTATTGCTTATAGATAATTCTTTGTGAATACTAGTGAACAAAAATAATCTGGTCACAATCTAGTGAATTTACATAATATAGTGACTTTAACTTCTCATGTATATGAATCACATTAAATTGTGCAAGATGGAAAACGTAATTTGCCTAATGTTATCAGACATTACACCTACTCTAAAATGATCATCTTCCCTAGTTGTTATTATCATATTGTTAACATGATTCTTGATTAGTTAAAATTTTGAAACCAAATGTAAATTTAGTATATTGACTAATAGAAACCAATGGTTGGAGTACAGAACAATTGAAAAATGAAAAAAATCCTTTTTTTTTTTTACAGTAGAATGAAATACAATTCAACACATTTTTGCCCTTTCCTCCTCTACCCTAAATCTCATTCTCCAATATTTAGCCCTGAATGTCTAGTATTTGTCTATCTTGTTGACTGGAGGGAAAGTTGAGTTAGTTTAACTCATAATTCAATCTACAGTTCACATAAAATAAGGAGTTTCTCATTGGATATACACACGAATTCATTCAGCTGACATTAAAATATTTAAAACATTGAAGATATTATTCTTGAAGACAATGGTTTCTCATGCCTGAAAATAAGTACGCATGAGCTAAGAGAAAAAGAATTTTTTCCAGTCTGATCAGAATTATGAAGCACTTATAAGTTTCCTGTGAAGCTTCTCAGAAAATATTCATTAAAAGCAAAATATAAATCAATCTGTGTTAGGCTACATTTCTTAATTTTTAAAATATTTTCTAAGAATATAAGGGTTTGGAGGAAAATTAAATGTCATCAAGTTTCCTAAGTTTTACCATATTAGAATTGAGAATATAAAGCTAATGAACTAATAATAGAGGGACAATATTAAGTTTGTAGCATTATTTATAACAAAATCATTGTATTACAAATTGTTAATAAACTGTATAGTGTTAATTTTGTTTATGTTAACATGCACTGTACTAAGATGACAGAAAATCATAGGTGGTTGTTCTATCGTTTCAGTCATGTCTGATTCTTTGTGACCCAATTTGGGGTTTTCTGGGCAAAGATACTGGAGTGGTTTGCAATTTCCTTCTCCAGGTCATTTTACAATTGAGGAACCTGAAGCAAACTAGGTTAAGTGATTTGTCCATGCTCACAAAGCTAGTAAGTGTCTGAAGCCAGATTTGAACTCACAAAGACTTATCTTCCTGACTCCACTGCCAGCATTCTATCAAAGGTAGACCTAGTTGTCCAAATCATAGATTAACAGGTGAAAAGGAGCACAGAACAAACAAAATTGATAAATGAATGAATGAATAAAAGAACCTCCTACTAATAGAAGAATGCCTACAATAGACCTAAGTAGTAGAGAAAGAGTAAACCTAAGTCAACCTTCCTAAGTGATATTAATGGGCTAAACTCTAATACCTCCTTTAACTTTGAATACAATTGTTCATTTATAAACATTCATTATGAGATAATCTGCTTTTCATGGGAGGGACTTAAAGGTTATACATGTCTGGCCTTCTAAAAAGTTTGGGAAAATCAGACAGGTTAATATCCCTGATGGAATATGAAACCATATGGATACCAAACTTGCTGTGAAATTTCAGTTTCAATATTACTCCAGGCACAAAGAAAAGAGGAGGGTACCTGTTAGGTGAAGACTCACATATAAAAGAAACAAGATCAAGGAGAGAAAGCATCTTATGCACATAAAACAATGAGTTATAAACCATAGATGATGTAAAAAGAAGAAAATAAGAAAACTTGAAATCAAAATGTACATTTAAGTGACTGGTAACCATTGAGAGAACTTTTTTGTAAATAGGAAATAAATGAGGAATTAATGTTTAGTAGAAAATGGATTAATTAGGGAGAGATAAGCTAAGTAGGATATATGATTGCAGTAGAATATATTGTGACATATATGATGAAAAGGATGCTTTCAAAAAATTCTAAGAAGGTTTTCATGCATTGATGCAAAGTGAAATCAGCAGAAGTTGGAGAATAGTTTATAAAACAACACTGTACAATCAACTTTCAAAGACAAGAACTCTGTTCAATGCAATAGATTTCAGAGAACCAATGAAGTTATTCACTGACTGACAATACAGTTGAAGGAGTCATTAAGCAGAATGAGAAATTTTGGAACTAGAATAAAATTAGTTTTGTTTGATTATACATATCTGCTATAAGAGTTTTATTTTTCCTCTTTTTTGTTCGTACGGTGAGAGTCGAAAGGCAAAAAAAAAAATGCTTTTTAATTGAAAACAAAAAGACCAAAGTTGAAACATAAAAATAAAAGTTAGAATGAACAGATCTCAGTTTAAGGCTCTACACTTTGTATGACCATGAGCAAATCACCTCCCTTTCTCCGAACCTCACTTTCTTCCACTAGAAAATGAGGATAGTAATATTAAAAGGGTCTCCCTGAGTATTTTTGTGAAAAAATTCACATCATAAACTTCAAGGTATATTTTAAATGTGAAATCAGAGAAAAGTCAGTCCTCCTAAGCTCAATGTTCTTCCTATAATTTCATTTCCCTTCCTTACCTATTCCCATTAAAAAATACAGAAATTTAAAGTACTTGTTCTCTGGATTGTCTATTTATCATTTTAGAAGGGTTGCTTCCTTTTTATTTTTGCCTGTTTAAAGGTAGAAGTCAAAATGTCTTTCATTGTAAACCCTTTTTTTAAAATTAACAAAGTATGCTTGGATTTCCACTATTAGAGAGAATGGGCATGATTTCTTTCAATTAAGAAAAAAAATACAATTCTTGTTTCTCCCTTTATTTCTGAAAGCAAAAACATTCCATGAAATAGTAGATGGTTTAGAGTTGGCAGCTGAGCTATCTTAAAAGAAGATCAAGATTCCAAAGGATGGAAGTGAATACCCTGTGTTCTCTCTTCATTTGCTTTAAAGTAATCTACCATAAACAAACTTTTTAGTCTGGCATCTACCCTCTGTTTCCTATTTTTAATAAGGTAGGCAAGCTGCAAAAAGCTGTCTTTCTACCTAATATTTGATACTGTTTCATTATCAGGTAGCAGGAATTAATTCATTTCTTCTATAGCAGCTGTTAAAACAATATTTGGGGGAAGTCATCTTCTTAGGGTTCTCATATACTGATAAAGGGTCTTACATGGGAATGAATGAGACTTCAGTTAGAAAAATTTAATTTATTTTCATTATGGAAATATCATTTAAAGATATCATTTAGTGTTTTAAGTAAAAAACATGTTAGATGACACTAAAGAAATTAATAATTACTGCTCAACTTTATAGGGGAGTAAAGACAAGAATTTAATTTCTTATAGTATTTACTATAAGATTTCAAACAGGAATGATTTCTTTCAGATCATCTAATCTAAGACCTTTTTGGCAAATAAGGAATCTGAAGGCAAGAGAGGTTATATGAGATTTATAGTCATGCAATTAGTAAGTGGACAAGCATAAATTTGAGATCTTTTGACGCAAATATCACTATCTTTCCAGGCCAATTGTAAATGACCAAGTCTTCCAAATTAACCAATCCAGCCAGATGAGTCTTCCTTGTGTTCCTTACATGATACTCTATGTCACCTTTCCAATCATTTGCATGGATCTTTCCCCTTTCCTGGAATGTACCTTCTAACCTTGGGTTCATAAAATCTTTCTTTTATATGAAATCTTTCATGATTTCCTCAATTGTTAGTATCCTTCCCACCTATTTTGTATTGAACTTAAAAAAAATTATATTGGGGAAGCTAAGTGGCACAGTGGATAGAGCACCGGCCCTGGAGTCAGGAGTACCTGAGTTCAAATCTGGCCTCAGACACTTAACACTTAACTAGCTGTGTGACTCTGGGCAAGTCACTTAACCCCAATTGCCTCACTAAAAAAAAAAAATTATATTAATTCATATATGTCCTTGTTGTTTCCCCAAATGAAGTGCAAGCTATTTCCAAGAAGAGGTTGTTTCCTCTGTTGTATTTGGTTCTGTAGTGCAGAGCACATTGCCTGGCACACAAGTTCTCAGCTGATTGATTGTTCAACCACATATTCTATATGATTTGGATTTGGAGACTGGGGTTCAAATTACTGCTGTGACACTAAGACTTGAATAATTATAAACAAGCCATCTAATATCCCTGAGACCTGTTGTTTCATTTTTTTAAAAGTAGGAACGATGATTTCTGCACTTCCTACTTCACAGGATTATAATAAAACTACTTTCTAAACCATAAAATACAACATAACTGTGAACTATTAGCATTATTTTAAAATAAAGAGAATTGTAGTGAAAAAGCACTTAAGTCAATACAAATGATTCTAAAAACTAAGTAGAGTGGAAGAATGAGTTTTCTCTGAAATTACCCAACAGCATTCATTTAACACATCTGTTTCAGTTAAAAGCTTCTATTATGTAAACTTCAGAAATGTAGCACACATTTCTGTTTATGTCCGTTTAACATGTGATGTAATGCTTATTTGATATTGATGCTCTCATTAAAATCCCCTTCTAATGTCCCAGAATTAACGCCATAGGTCTCCTAGAAGTTCCTAGTATTCCTAAATATAGGAATATCCTGTAAAACAAAATCTCTTTGGAGGAAACATAATCTATACCAAAATGTTGTGTATGTGCATGGTATATATGTATGTATGTGAATCTTTGTGTGTATGGCAGCATTACGTTGTAACTGGGAACCAGCTTTTGTATAAGAAAACTTATATTGAAATCCCCATGTAGTATTTTAACTTAAATGTGCTCACTTTCTAATCCTGGACAAATCACTGGATCTCTTGGCTCCCTGGACAATTCTCTAAGATTAAAAGTAGAACTGTTGGGTGTGAATTAATAAAGATAATTCCCTTACAATGGGGCCTCCTATTTTTTTTTAAACTGATTTTTTTTTAATTTTTATTTTTTTGGTGAGGCAATTGGGGTTAAGTGACTTGCCCAGGGTCACACAGCTAGTAAGTGTTAAGTGTCTGAGGCCAGATTTGAACTCAGGTACTCCTGAATCCAGGGCCAGTGCTTTATTCACTGTGCCATCTAGCTGCCCCGGGGCCTCCTATTTTGACAAAATCACAAGTCTAAACACAACCATACATTTTTTGTATGTATGTATATATGCGTATATATACATTCATATATGCATTTATGTATATGTGTATACACACACACACACACACATACAATTGAATAAATATGAACAAATGCTTTTTGAGGGTAGTTTCTCCACCCCCTTCCCACTATATTAAGTAGTTATCCTTTGCAAACATTTGGAAGCTTGAAGTAAGCTTACTTCCAGTCACATGTGACTTAGGGGCTTGCAGTGGGATTTAACTAAGAAACTTCTAATTACTGATTAAAGAGTGAATGACTCAGGGGATCGTTGAAAAGGAGAGACATATTCTGGCTGAGTTCTCAAAAGAGACAGAAATGTTTCAAGGAAGAAGAGAAAAATAATGACTCTTTTTTACCCTAATACCACGATGATCCCACAGCTTCTCCTCACATGGGATTAGGCAAGCTTAAAGAGGGGAGAGAGGCATTTGCCCTTCTGTTGTCTATGTGTTTTTTTCTCTCTCTCTAGATATTAAGTAAACAATTACCCTGAAAGCAACATATTGAAAAAACCCAGAAAATACAGAACAAAAAGGATTCGTCAAATGTCAGAAAAAAGTGGTTGACCGCATGGGGAACATCTGCATTAGCATTTATGGCCACTGAAAAGATAAGATTGATCAAGTTTTCTGATTTTACTGATAGACTTTCATAAGTGGAGTAGTCAGAAAGAACAAGGGAAAGATGAATTTTTTAAAAGTCTAATGATATTTTAATCTTTTTTTAAAAATTTCCCAACAAGGCTTGAATATACATCTCCTTTAACTTTTAGCCAATTGTACTAACAGATATGTTACTGAATCCTGTTTAATTCATTATGTTGACCTGTGATTTGATTCTTTTTTATGGTTAGCATTGCTTTCTGTGCAGAAATTAAAGAACTATCCTCTATGTGATTCATTTTCCCACTCTCCCTTATTGGAGAAGTCACAAACTTGAGCTGAAACATAATATAGTCCTTGTAACCAGAGTTTGATAAGCCAATAAAAGCAAAAATGGGGAGTTATTTCTAATTAGATGTCAAACTCTTAGCAATGAACTTGGTATACAACTGTCTGATTGGATTCCTCAACAGTGGCACATTATATTCACATCTGCTAATTCCAGCTGAGCCATGTCTTTATATTATAGCTACATCTATGTGGATATATGTGATATATAAATAGATTGATAGATCAAGATATAGGTATATCTGACAAGTTATACAAGCCAAGATGTATGGAAAGGTGTATCCAATATTCAAACCAATAGAAGAAAAGTTAACTATAGCCATAGACTGATAGAAAAAAGAGGCTACCTACCTCTGTGCAATATTTTGACAGAAAGTCTGTCATGTATTTTTATGCCATGCACACAATATCTCCCCCTTTCGGGACCCTGCACAGCATAGGTGTTCAATAAGTAATTTATTTGAAAACATAGTTTACATTTCTTTAACCTTTTAAATGCAAAATTTGGAAATGTTGGAGAAGCTGTGGAAAAATGGTTGCATTGTTGGTGGAGCTGCGAACTGATCTAATCATTCTGGAGAACAATTTGGAACTGTACCCAAAGGGCTATGGGACTGTGCATACCCTTTGATTCAGTAACACAACTACTAAATCTGTATCCCAAAGAGATCATAGAAAAGGGGAAAGGACCCACATATACAAAAATAATTATAGCAGTTCTCTTTGTGGTGGCAAAGAATTGGAAATCAAGGGAATGCCCATCAATTGGGGAATGGCTGAATAAGTTGTGGTATATGAATGTAATGGAATACTATTGTGCTGTAAGAAACGATGGGCAGGCAGATTTCAGAAAAACCTGGAAAGACTTAAATGTACTGATGCTGAGTGGAAGTGAGCAGAACCAGGAGAACATTGTACACAGTAATAGAAACATTGTATGATCAACTGTGATAGACTTGGCTCTTCTCAGCAGTGCAATGATCCAAGACAATTTCAAAGAACTCATGACAGAAAATGTTCTCCACATCCAGAAAAAAAGAATTGTGGATTGTGAATGCAGATTAAGCCATATGGTTTCTAATTTTTGCCTGTGTTTTTTTTTCTTTTTTGAAGTTTTTCCCTTGGGTTCTGATTCTTCTTTCACAATATGACTAATGCAAAAATATGTTTAATATGATTGTACATATATAACCTACATCAGATTTCCTTCTGTCTTGGGCAGGAGGGAGGGAAGGAAAGGAGGGAGGGAAAAAAATTTGGAACTAAAATCTTATGAAAACAATTGTTGAAAACTCTCTTTACATATAACTGGAAAATAATAAAATTGTTTTATGATAAAAATGCAAAATTTGGCATATACAGTAGTTCATTGGATGCTCACTACAGTGTTGTGAGAAATTTGGAGAAAATATTAATTCCATTTTATAGAGAAAGAAATGTACATTCAGATTGACTTCCATAAAGCCACAAAGTAAAAGGTTAGGTTGAAGTTATCCTGAATCCAAACCCAGGGTTCTTCTTGCCCACATTTTTTGAATGAAGAGTTGGGCATCCTATTCCAATAATTTTTTTTGGAAGGAAAGGGGAGAGTAACAAATTTTGAATTTATTATATTGTATGATAGAGTTGAGAGTGCTGGCCTTGGAATGACCCTTTATTTTTTTCATAAAATAAACAAGTTATTGCTATTTAATACAGGCATGTTATGAAGATTTTCAGGTCATGAAATGTAGGGAGATGCTATTGAGTTGTCTTCCTGCAAAGATTGAACACCACTTTCAGACTTCAGAGAGAGGTCAGGTTCAACGTCCCTGACAATTGTATAATTTCCATTGTAGGGATGATGAGTCTCTGCTTATGCTTGCTATCCCCTTTAGGCTAGGTCAGTAGTTCCAAGGAGCTGTTCAAAAGCATATTTGCTTTTTTTTATTTTAAACATTTAAGCTTCTGGGAATCCTGACAGCAGCACACTGAGATTAACGAAGGTATCTTTCATGTATAATGTGATTTAGAAATAGCATTAAAATTTCAATTCTGCTTGGACTTTCATGATGTAATTTTCAGGAATAAATATTAAACTATTAACTCTATCATGAAAAAACTACTCCTTGAGAATGATAATTATTCAGTAGTCTTCCTCAATGAAGCCTCAATTAAAACATATGAGGTAAGGGAGGTCAAATATAGGCTACAGCTTAGCAATAATGATGATGATGATGACAATAATCTTTATTATATTTACTCCTATTACCATCATTACTACCTTTTTTATTTTAAGGAAATCTGAATGAATAACCATTTGATTAAAGATGCAGATCACATGCTTTAAGTAGTACCTTTGTTCAGCCAGGTCAGGGTAAACTCATTAAGTTGCCAAGAAATCCCTTGTTAAAGTAATAATAAAGGGTTTGTGACAGTAAACCCATGCAAAAAAAAAAATCAAACTCAGCTGCTAATGTACCCTTCAGGTTGTCATGTCCAGTCTTTCCATGACCTGTGAATTCAGGGGATTTGGGGTCTCTGAAATAGGTAAGGACACTAGAGAGAAAACAATGGAATCAATGTCAGTTTGTATTTGTAATCTACAACTTTCTTCTTAAATTAGGCCAGTGGATTTCCCAATAGAGTTTCAAAGATCTCCCAATAATTACATGACCTACACGCCAATTTACATAAAGTCTAGACTAAGAAACAAGGAAGCATAATATGGTGGGAGGAATGTTTCACCTGGAATCAGAGGACAGAAGTGTGAATCTTATGTCTGCTACTCATTAACTCTGTGATATATGCAAGTCTTAACTTCTATGGGCCTCAGTGTCTTTATCTGTAAAATGAGATAGAGTAGATAAGTTCAGTGGTACTATCTAGTGCTAAATCTCTGCTTCTATGATCTAAATAAAAAAATCAAGACACAAACAAAAAACCCAGGTTGAAATAAAGTTAAACCATTATTCCATTATTTTTGGCTTCAAAATAATTCTCCTTTTTCATGCAGTCATTCATATAACCTGCCTTGGAACCATTACCTATTCCCTAAAAATCCCAAAGGCTCATTTAAATATCAGGATTAGAGGGGGGTGGAGCCAAGATGGCAGAGGAGAGGCTGTGAGTCCCACAGGCTCCCAATAAACCTGTACACTAACTCCCAAATAATGCTATTAAAAAAACAAACAAAACAGAACAGCCTAACACATAAGAACAGAGTGAGACTATTTTACAGGCAAAGATGGCAATTGGCATCACCTGTTGATTGGGCTTAGAGAGATCAGTGCATCACCCAGACAAAGCCAGGAACAGATCATGCCTACAGAGACTCCAAGTCTTCAGCACCAGTGGCTTTTTCTGAGACTGGGCTAACAGACCAGTGAGAGGATGTGGTGGTTGTCTGGGGTGAGGTGGCTGTAGTCCCTGCAGGAGTTGGGGCAAAGTACCCTGATTCTGAATCTGTGGGCCGAATCAAGTGGTGGTGGCCTGGGTGGGGGGAGGCAGCACAGGCACACCAAGCTTCCAAACATAGAGAATCAGATTTAAATCACACATCTGCTTCCCACTTGAGATGTGTCAGCAAAGAAAGCTAGTGACTTTATGAGACACAATAAAGCAAATCCAATTGAATAAAAAAATAGAGAGTAATATGAAATATCTCTCTGGAAAAACAGCTGACCTGGAAAATGGATCCAGGAGAGATAATTGGAAAACCATTGGACTACCTGAAAATCATGAATAAATAAGAATCTAGACATCATCTTCCAAGAAATTGTCAGGGAAAATTTCCCTGATATTCTAGAAGCAGAAGGTAAAATAGAAATTGAAAGAATCCACCAATCACCTCCAGAAAGAGATCCCAAAATCAAAACTACCAGGAATATTATAGGCAAATTCCAGAGATCCCAGGTCAAGGAGGAAATATTGCAAGCAGCTAGAAAAAAGGAATTCAAATACTGTGGAGCCACAGTTAGGATAAAACAAAATCTAGCAACTTCTACATTAAAGGACCTGGAGTGCATGGAATATGATATTCCAGAGGTCAAAGGAACTGGGACTACAACCTAACATCACCTACCAAAAAATAAAAAAAATAAAAACTTGTATAATGTTTCAGGGGAAATATTGGGACTTGAATGAAAATGAAAAAGAGGACTTTCAGGCATTTGTGATGAAAATACCTGAACTGAATAGAAAATTTGACTTTCAAATACAAGACCCTAGAGAATCATAAAAGGGTAAACAAATAAAAGACATCATGAAGGACATTATAAAGTTAAACTGTTTACATTCTTACTTGAGAAGATAATACTTCCAACTCATAAGAACTTTCTCAGTATTAGGGCAGCTGAAAGGAATATACTTAGACAGAGGGCACAGGTATGAATTGAATATGAAGGGTTAATATCTGTAAAGCATTTACCCTTGTTTTTTGTGGGGCAGGCAGGGTGTGGTGGCTTATTTCTGGGGCTAGATTTGGCCTTGGGGCCTCCTGGGACTAGGGCTGGTGCATTGTCCACTGTGTCACCTAGCTAACCCATGATGACATCTTTAAAATAAAATTAAGGGGGTGGGGGCAGCTAGGTGGTACAGTGGATAAAGCACTGGCCCTGGAGTCAGGAGGACCTGAGTTCAAATCCAGCCTCAGACACTTGACACTTACTAGCTGTGTGACCCTGGGCAAGTCACTTAACCCCTATAGCCCCAACAAAAAAAAATAAAGTTAAGGGGTAAGAGAAATGTACTTGTAGAAAGGGAAAAGGAGAAGTGGCAGGGTATAAAGTGGCTCACATAAAAGAAACAAGAATAAGCTTATGGAGTGCAGGATGTGAGAACTGGAATTGTACTCCTTACTGGAGAGATACTGTAGGGAAACTCCACTATGAGGAGAAATCATGTGATTTAGAGACCATGTGATTTTAGCATCCAGAAGTTATATCTTTAGAACCACCTGTGGGACAGCCCTTCTTCCTGTTTCACAGATGGCTTCTGGGAGAAGCTGTTGAGTATCGTCTTTTAGTTCTGGAAACAAGCATGGTGGCAGATGGAGAACAGGGAGGGGGTATGGGGGGCTCTTAGTTATCTGGGCACCAGCTTGGTCGTGAGATATTTTGCATGGGCTGCTAAGACAAGAAATTGCTTTCTTTCTCTCTGGCTATACCAAATTAGATCTAAGCTAGGATTTCCATGATATAAGGAATCTGTTCTCAATCTCTCTCTCTTCACTAACTTATAATATATATTTTAATAAATCTTTAAAAGCCTAAACTCTTGTTGAATTTATCAGTTATTTTAGCTACCTTCCCCCCAAGACTGGGGGCGTGCAGATTAGAACCCACAATTTAGATTTTAAATGACACAAGGGGAAAATGGGGAAGGAGCAGGGGAGTGATTGAGCCTTACTTTCATCAAAATTGGCCCAAAGAGGGAATAATGTAAACATGCAAGTGGGTAAAGCAATATATTTTGCGCTGAGGAAACATGGGAGGGGAAGGGGAAAAGGAGGGGAGAGGTGAAAGAAGGGAGGGCAGATTTGGGCAGGGGGCAGTTAAAAGCAAAACACTTTTCAGGAGGGATAGGGTAAAAGAAGATAGAAAATAAAGTAAATATCAAAGAGGGAAGAATTAGGATAGAGGGTAATACAGTTAGCAATAATAACTGTGAAAGAAATGATGAGCAGGATGCCATTAGAAGGACATATGAAAAATGCAAACCATCAACAGAGGAATAACTGATGGTATTTGAATACAGATTGATGTATAATTTTGTTAGTTACTCTTTCTAAAGTTATACTATTTTCTTTTTAAAATTTTTTAGATTTTTATTTTTCAAATTACATGTAAAAGCAAATTTTGACATCAATTTTTTAAAAAAACTTTGTGGTCCAACTTCTCTTCCTCCTTCCACTCCCACCCTCACCCCAAGAACTCAAACAATTCAACATAAATTATACATGAGCAGTCATGGCAAACAATTCTACATTATCTAGGTTGTAAGAGAAAACAAATAAAAACAAAACCTCAGATTAAGGAATTGCCCCCCAAAATGTGTTTCAGTCTGTTTTCAGATACCATCAGTTCTTTCTTTGTAGATATACTGCAATTTTCCTAAATTCTTCAGAGTTATATTGGATCATTGCCTTGCTGAAAATAACCACATGCTTTCCAGCAGATTATCTTACACTAATGCTGTTATTTTGTATACAGTACATTTCTCTCTGCTTCAGTTCATGTGGGTCTTTCCAGGTTTTTCTGATAGCATCCTGTTCATCATAATCTTTTTTTTTTCAGGACAATGAGGGTTAAGTGACTTGCTCAGGGTCACACAGCTAGTAAGTGTCAAGAGTCTGAGGCCAGATTTGAACTCAGGTCCTTCTGAATTCAGGGCCATGCTTTATCCACTATACCACCTAGCTGCCCCCATAATCTTTATATAGTTCCTTGAACTTGACAGAGAATTTTCTTCACAATAGCCCAGCAGAGTAGGTACCATACGTTTTGACATTGTAGTCAATCATCATAACTATTTCCCTCCATCCCATTCCCTTCCAATGATATTTATTCTATTGTCTATCTTATTTTCCCCTAATCCTCCTCAAAAGTGTTTTGCTACTGACTGCTCCCTCCCCCACTCTTCCCTCCCTTCATTCACCCTTCCCTCCTTATCCTCTTCCCTGCCTACTTTTCTGTAGTGTTAAATATATTACTCTTCACAAGTTTGTGTGTGTGTGTGTGTGTGTGTGTGTTATTCCCTCCTTGAGCTCACTCTGATGAAGTTAAGACCTTTGAGCTAATTCCATTTTCTAAATTTTTCTTCCTCCCTTGCTCCTCAACTCTCCCTATGAAATCAAGCAATTCAATATATGTCATATATGTGGTGTTATGCAGAACATCTTAACCTTCCTTGAAAGGGTTTTGCTTTTTACAGCTCCCTCCCCCAAATTTCCCTTCCCTCCTTCCCCTCTTCTTTACCCCCTCATCTCCTTCTCCTCCTACTTTTCCTCAGGGCAAAAATATATTACTATACCTGCTTGAGTATGTATGTTATTCCCTCTTTGAGCCAATTCTGATGATAGTGAGACTCACTCATTCCCCATCTCCTTCCCCCTCTTCCCCTCCCCTCCATAGGCTTTTTTCTTGTTTCCCATATTTGAGCTACCTCTCCCCATTCCATCTCTCTCCTTTCCCCTCCCCCAGTCTATTCCTGCTACCCCTCATGCCTATTTTAAAGATGTCATCATGGGTTAGCTAGATGGCACAGTGGACAAAGCACCATCCCTGGGCCCAGGAGGCCCAGAGCCCAAATATGGCCCCAGACACCAGACAACCCACCCTGTTTTCTCCACAAAGGACATGGATACACAAAAAATAAATGCTTTACAAATACCATCCCTTCATATTCACTTCATACCTGTTTCCTCTGTGTATTCCTTGCTGAAAAAGTTCTAATGAGTTGGAAGTATTATTTTCTCATGTATGACTGTAAACAGTTTAACCTTTTAATGTCCCTCGTGATGTCTTTTCCTTGTTTACCTTTTTATGATTATCCAGGGTCTTGTATCTGAAAGTCAAATTTTCTATTCAGTTCAGGTCTTTTCATCACAAATTCCTGACAGTCCTCTTTTTCATTGAAATCCTATTTTTTCCTCTGAAAGATTACACAAGGTTTTGCTGGGTATGTGATTTTTGGCTGTAGTCCTAGTTCCTTTGCCCTCTTGAATATCATATTCCATGCTCTCCGGTCCTTTAATGTAGAAATTGCTAGATCTTGCTTTATCCTTATTGGAGCTCCACAGTATTTGAATTCCTTATTTTGAGCTGCTTGGAATATTTTCTCCTTGACCTGGGAGTACTGGAATTTGGTTATAATATTCCTGGAGGTTTTCCTTTTGGCATCTCTTTCAGGAGGTGATTGGTGGATTCTTTCAATTTCTATTTTAGTTTCTGCTTCTAGAATATCAGGGCAATTTTCCCTCACAATCTCTTGGAGGATGGTGTCTAAGCTCTTGTTTTGGTCACAGTTTTCAGGTAGTCCAATGATTTTCAAATTATCTCTCCTGGATTTGTTTTCTAGGTCAGATGTTTTTCCAAGGAGATATTTCACATTGCCCTCTATTTTTTCATTCAATTGTATTTGTTTTACTGTGTCTTAGTTTCTCATAAGGTCACTCGCTTCCATTTGTTCAAGCTTAATTCTTAGGCAATTGTTGTTGGTTTTTTTTAATCTCCTTTTCCATTTGGCTTTTCAAACTGTTGACTTTTTTTCTCATGATTTTCCTGCATTGCTCTCATTTCCCTTTCCATTCTTTCCTGCATCTCTCTACATCTTCCTTCTATCTGTCCTACTTTCTCTTCAAAGTTGCTTTTGAGAGCTTCCATGGCTTGATACCAGTTCATATTTTTCTTGGAAGCTTTGGATGTAGGGGCCCTGTGGTTGATTTCCTCATCTGAAGCTGTACCTTGATCTTCCTTGTCACTGAATTAGCTTTCTATAATTCTGAACATTCTTTGCTTGCTCATCTTTTACTTGATTTTAAACTCTTCTTGGCTCCACTCCTGTTCCCAGATTCAGAGATTCCCAGGCATTTTGGTTTGAGGGAGGGCAGGTTTTACTCTCACATGGCCTGTTTTCTGGTCTGAAGATAACCTCAAGCCTACTTACTCAATAAGCAAGCAGCAAAGCTTTCTGTGATGTGGTTCTTAGCTTTGTTGAGCCTGTTCCCCTCCCCAACCTGGGCCTCCTGCCGCTCAGGATTTCTTCCTGGTTCCCTGCTGGTGTGGTATAGCTGGATTCTTCCCTAGGACCCACTGATACCCCTGATTCTGCCCCCCCCCATTCTGGCCAACCATTCAGTCCTCTCATATGACTGCATGATCAATTCTAGAATACTCTGGTGCTGTAGATCATTCAACAGCTCCTGGGATAAATTACTTCAGTGGAATGGATGGGGTCTCTGTCAGCAAGATCACGGAGTTGAACTTGACTTGTGGCCCAACACGGGCCCCTGAAATCTATCTATAGCAGGAGCATAATCTCAGCCCGTATTTTTGTATGTTTTTCTGCTCCAGGGGTTCTTTTATTGCTGTTTTTGGGGTGATTGCAACAGGAGCTCTGTGCGTTTAATGTCTTTCCTCTGCCATCTTGGCTCTGCTCCTCCCCCCCCCATCCATTTTCTTTCACAACTATAATAATGTGAGGGTGCTTGGCATAACTGCACATGTATGACTTATATTCAATTGCTTGATTCCATAGGAATGGTTTCGGATGGAGGGAGGAAGAAAATTTAGAACACATAGGTGGTTTGTTTGTTTGTTTTTTGAAGGGCAATAGGGGTTAAGTGACTTGCCCAGGGTCACACAGCTAGTAAGTGTCAAGTGTCTGAGGCCGGATTTGAACTCGGGTACTCCTGAATCCAGGGCCAGTGCTTTATCCACTGAGCCACCTACCTTCCCTAGAACACATAGTTTTAAAAAAATCAATGTGAAGAAATAATGAGGAGGATTTCAGAGAAACCTAGAATGACTTACATGAACTGATGCTGAGTGAGATGAGCAGAACCAAGAGAACATTGTACACAGTATCAGCAACATTGTGTGTTGATCAACTGTGATAGACTTGACTCCTCAGCAATACAATGGTCCAAGTTAGTTCCAAAGGACTCATGATGGAAAATGCTCTCCAAATCAAAAAAAAAAAAAGAATTGTGAAATATAGATGCAGATTGAACCATACTATTTCTATTTTTTTTGTTTTCCTTTTTTTTTTTTGAGATTTTTCCCTTTTGCTCTGATTCTTCTTTCACAGCATGACTAATGCAGAAATATGTTTTATGTGATTGTATGCATATAACCTATGTCAGATTACTTGCTGTCTTAGGGAGGGGTGCAGGAGGGGAGGGAGAAAATTTTCAATCAAGAAACCATATAAAAAAAATGTTGAAAACTAAATCTACATGTAACTAGATAATAATAAAATACTTTTGTTACAAAAAAAGAAAAAAGGAGAAAATAAATGAAAATTAAAAATACATAAATATCAGGAAAGAAGTCAAGTAAAATACTTATTGTCAGAGTAGTCTTGTCACTCTAGCCTCTCTGCAGCAACCAGCCAGTTTTGCTGCCAAGAAAAGCAAGGTTAAGTAAATTATACTTTTCTTTGCTTACCTTCTTCCACTTGTAGAATGGAAAGACTAAGGAAAATAAAGTATCTAGAAGCATGCATTTGCTCGTTAAAATAAGTTTTCTTTTGTTAGTATAGCCCAATTTGTTTAATAGAACCCAAGGTTTGCTTCTCTACTTATGGGGATTTAATTTATATGTTCTGGTGTAGAACTTAGTATAAATTTGACTTGGTTCTCTGTCAGCTCCCTTAGTATTGCAATAGAAAGTCTAGTCTTGTATGTCAGAATCTATATCAGGTCAAGTATCAGTCAGCCCTCTCTGTGTTCATGTACTCTCCGGTCTAGAGCTCTGCTATTGTATATAATTTGTGTATTTGTGTATTTTTTGTTTGTTTTCCTAATCCCCAGCAACATGTTAGAATTTCATTCCCAACCATTCTCAACCTATAATACTTGATCACTTCCCAGTAGCTATTTTTGATTATAGGATAGTTTCTTTCAAAGGACTGATAATTTTGTTTATTCTGTTTAGCTTTAAGGCTAATTTACATAAAAACAATACTACCTTAATTTAATAAGTAGCCATATGGTTATTGTTAAATAGGTAAAAACTGTAAATTCACAGGTTTTAACTATTTCTCTATATATGGTGACATTATTGTATTGAAAAGGCCATGAAGCTATCAAGAAACTAGGAGTATACGTTATATTTTTTTTTCCATTTCTGACTTGCTTTGAGAGATTAAGCAAGTCTTTTAACCATTATAGTTTTGGGGATTTTTGTTTGTTTGTTTGTTTTTTTAAAGAAGATAGCACTGGCCCTTCCTATTCGGTAGAATCATTTGGTTCATAACCTATACTGTTTTATACTGTTACTTAATTGCAATATTTGGATAAAGTATTGCTTTCCTTGCCATGCCAATAAATAAACTCCTAAAATGCAGAGATTCTGTCTTAGAATGTTTTATTTCACTCATCAACCAGCTTAGCTTCATTATTTTACATGGATGGGAATGCCGTTTAAAGAGTACAAAAGTACTTTCTATAAGAAGGTTTGACTTTATTTAATCAAAACTAATATTTTTAAAAATGTTTTATTTATTTGTTTATTTATTTACTTATAATTCAGTATTTTATTATTTTCCAGTTACATATAAGGATAATTTTCAACATTTGTTTTCATAGGATTGTTAGTTCCAAATTTTTCTCCCACCCTTTCTTCCCTCCCTCCTCCCCAACACAGAAAGCAATATAATATAGGTTATATATATGCAATCACATTAAAAATATTTCTGCATTACTCATATTGTGAAAAAAGTCAGAGCACAAGGGAAAAGCCTCAAAAAAGAAGGAAGAAAAAAAAAAACAACCCAAAAGTAGAAACAGTATGGTTCCATATGCATTCATAAACCACAGTTCTTTTTTTCTGGATTTTGAGAACAATTTCTATCATGAAGTTTTTTGAAATTGTTTTAGACTATTGCATTGCTAAAAAGAGCCAAGTCTATAACCATTGTTGATCACACAATGCTTCTTTTACTGTGTACAGTGTTCTCCTGATTCTGCTCCTCTCAGTCAGCATCAGTTCATAAGAGTTCTTCCAGTGAAAACTAATATGTTACACAAGGAGGTAAGGAAACTTGCAAGTTTCAAGGGTGTGTCTGTGTGTGTGCATATGTATGTGTGTCTGTGTGTGCCCTACAGGGGCATCAATGAGTTGCTAGGCATTAGAGAGGAGGACAGCAGCTGATCTCAGGAAGCCTTGGAACTGTGCTTTATCTTTAATATTGTCTAGTCTTATTATTTTGGACAAGCATTTTATCTTAAGAAATGCAAGTGCTAAGGAGAAAACTTCCTTGAAGTCGTGACATAGACAAGGATCTGTGGACACCCATAGAGAATAGTTATCCTTTATAAATGCACAGGAATACCAAACTATCAAGGACCTGTCAAGATAAACCCATTGAGAACTGAGACAAATAAAATAAGACTGTTATCCAGACAACAGAGGAGTCTGTTCCCCAAAGCTTGTACTGTGGAATTGAAGTCTTTCCCTACTATATGTCAAAGATATGAGTTAAAAAAAAAAAAAAAAACAACAAAAAACCCCACAGAGGCAGGCATGAAAAAAGAAGCATTTATTAAATGACTACTATGTATCGGGCACTATGCTAAGTACTTTTAAAATATTTCCTTTTACTGACTGACTGATTTTCAGTACAACCCTGGGAAGTAGGAGCTACTATTATCTCCCTTTAATAGTTGAGAAAACTGATGCAAACAAAGGTTAAGTGACTTGCTTAGGATCACAGAGCTAGTAAGTTTCCAAAGATGTATTTGAATTAATCTTTTGACTTAAGGCATAGTACCCTATCAACTATGCTATCGACCTGCTTCTAGGATATCCCACACAACTGATTAAGGGGCACTGGTGAGGTTGAAGGGAAAGTAACTGATGGCACCACAATATAAATATCAGGAAGGTGGGATGTGCCTCACCAAATATGAGATTTTCTATTTCTGGCAAGGGGACAAAATTTTAATTATGTCATGTTGGAAGCTTGTTCCTTATAACAGTTAACCAAAATTTTATGGACCAACATTTACATATGGCTATCGAGCTCCTGGATCATTTCTAAATTTGAAAAGCCATAAAAGGGAGAGCGGAGAGCAACAATAAAACCTGTATATATCATGAGAAGGGAAGACAAAAACTGCAAAATACAGGGAATAATGATCCCATTATGTAGGTGAACTACAGTAAGTGAAGAAACAGATGATTGAAAAAAGTAAACAAAAATGTTAATAAAATTATATGAAGAAACTGCTTAAGGGGGGAAAAGATTTAGGCTGGGTGAACAACAGTGTTAGAAGTAGGTAAAGATTGATGAAATCAGAACATAATGTGTCATGCTTTCAAAATTTGTATGTATTAAGGCTTACCTTTCCCATACAGTATATAAGCAATGCCTCAGTAAAATAACAAGTACATGAGTGGAATTAACATTGAATCATGCATGTTTATATGGGCTTTAACCTAAAAATAATCTCAAGAGCTTTCTTAAACCTTCAAATTTCAAACAGAAAAGGATTGAACTATATCTATTTCAGAGAAAGAAATGAACAACCAGAGACAGAGGTTGTGACTGTTCAGAAGCCCTCTGCTATTGAGGAACTGGAGAAAGAAGTGTATAGGAAAGGAAGTCTCTTGACTTCCTTTTGACCTTTCCCTAACCCTGGGCTCCATCTGGGTGGCTGGAGAAGAACAATATATCTCTATATAAATACATACACATACATATATACACATGTATATTGTATACCATATGTATGCATATATGCATACACATAGAAACATAAACACACATATAAATATATATATATATATATATATATAACTTTAATTTAATATACAAATAAAGCTATTTTGTGAGCTGGGAGGCAACAATTAAAATCCTGTGATGGAAGACCATCAAGCTGTATTATATGCCCTGCTATTCTATGCTAAGATGTTCTGGGACTCACCATTAATCTGCCCTTAATACTATGGATACACGATTCAAAAGACAGTTCCTGTCCTCAAAGACCTTACATGATAATGCAAATAGATATACAGAAATTTATATAGAGGATAACTAGGTAATAATTAAGAGAGGAAGGTCCTAGAATTAAGAGGCATTGGGCAAGGCTTCCTATAAAAGATAGTATTTTCATTGTAATTAAATAAAACTTTAGATGTAAGTAGTTGGAATGGAGGAGGGAGAACATTCTAGGTATGGGATATATCCAGAGAAAATTCCCAAAGTAGAAACATGAAATATCATGTTCTTGAAATAGCCAGGAGGAAAATGTCACTGGAATAAAGAGTGCTTGATGGGGTATAAAGTACAAGAAGACTATAAAGGTAGGATGAGGCTAGGTTATAAAGGGCTTTGGTTGCCAAACAGAGCATTTGGGATTTGTTCTTGTAGACAATAAGAAGCCACTAGAGTTTCTTGAGCAGGAGTATAACATGATCAGGCCTGTGAATGGAGAATAGAGTAGAGAAGGGAAAAGTCTGAGGTAGGCAGACCCACTGGTAGGCAATTGCAATAATCAAGACATGGAATGATGAAGGCCTAGGCTAGAATGACAGTGATGCCAGAGAACAGAATGGGGCATACCTGAGAGAATTCACAAAGGTGAATTCTTGGATGGTGGAGGGGCCATGAGAGATAGTAAAGAATCCAGGATGATTCCTAGGTTGTGACTCTAAGGGACTGTGAAGATAGTGTTGTCCTTTTCAGTAACAGGGAAGGTAGGGAAAGAGGGTTTATGGGGAAAGATAATAAGTTCTATTTTGTACATAATGACTTTAAAGTGTCTATTAGATGTTTAGTTAAAGATGCCTGAAATTTAGAAAATTGGAAGTGTAACACTGAAATCTGCATAGAGATTGAGGCAGGAAAGGGAGATTTGAAAATCATCAGGGTAGAGCTGGACATTAAATTCATGAGAGTTTATGAGATTGGGGCAGGTAGGTGGCACAGTAGATAAAGCACCGGCCCTGGATTCAGGAAGACCTGAGTTCTAATATGGCCTCGGACACTGGCACTTACTTGCTGTGTGACCTTGGGCAAATCACTTAGCCTTCATTCCCCGCCCCCCCACCCCATGCCAAAAAAACAAACAAACAAACAAACAAAAACGAAAGAGAGAGGTAAAGTTTATGAGATCACCAGGTGAAGTAGTGTAAAGAAAGAGAAAAGGAACCAACTTGGAGATTACGAGTTAGAGGACATGATCTGAAAAAGGATTCAGCAAAGAAGATCAAGGAGTGATGAGATAGGAGGAAAATCAGGAGAACATAATATCCTCAAAAGCTAGAGAGGGGAGTACAGCCCAGCCCAAGCTGCACCAGCACAGACCCAACCCCAGCTAACCAGGCCTCAGGAGTCTCTGAATCAGCAGAAGCAACTGCTGCTTCTGGAACTCAGCCCACAGAGGATGGGAGAGGGGGATGGTCATGCAGTTGGCTAGGGGGAGATTACAGGGGTCTCTTTGCTCTCACTGAGGCAGGACTCTTGTTTTGGCCATGCTCAGATCTGGGTCACGGTCTTGGGAGGCAGTCCCAGGCAAGGGAGGAGTATAAGCACAACAGAGCTTGCAGCCACAGGGGAGCAGGGCTTTGTTCTGGGTTCCAAAGCAGAAAAGTAGGCATGTGGTTACTTGCAGACCAGAGCAAAAGCCAGGAGGTGGTGGACATACTTCTCCTTAAATCATAACACCTTAGAAGAATGAAGTACTTAGAAATTCCTAGAAGTATCTCAGAGAACAGATGCTCAACCACTCCCTGAAGCTTGGGACAGTGCTCCCTCTACCCTGGAAGCAGTGCCCCACTTTAACAAAGAGTTAAAAGTCAAGAAATAGGCTGTGAAAATGAGCAAATAGAAAAAAATGCTGACCCTAGAAAGTTTCTATGGTGACAAGGAAGATCAAAATACACCCTCAGAAGAAGATAACAAAATAAAAGCTCCTACATCCAAAGCTTCCAAGAAAAAGATGAATTGGTCTCAGATCACAGAAGGGCTCAAAAAGGACTTTGAAAATAAAGTAAGACAGGTAGAGGAAAAAATGGAAAGAGAAATGAAAATGATGCAAGAAAATCACAAAGAAGTCAATGGCTTGAAAAGCCAAATTAGCCAAATCGAAAAAGAGGTACAAAACTCTCTGAGGAAAATAATTCCTTAAGACTTAGAATTGAGAAAATGGAAGCAAATGACTTTATGAAAAATCAAGAAACAATATAGTAGAAGGTTCCAAAGGTTTGTCATGCCGGGGTGGGAGTGGGGATAAGCTCCCATTCTCTATAAAATGCTCCAATAGCGTGAGTCTCAAATAGCCTCTGAAATCTGAAGCCCAACTCCTGGCCTTCTCATGGCAGAACTGTTTCCACTAACAGGAGAAAGGGTGAAGGTGAGTCACTGGCACCTTAAAACCAGTCGCTTCTGGGAGATGGGGCTCCTTAGCCTTAGCAGGCAAGCTGCCTAGGGGAAGGAAACCCTGATTTTAAACCCCTGCTGCCTTGCGGCTATACCCATATATGGGAAAGGCTTCGGGAGTTAACCCCAAGGCAAAATCAGGAAAATCAGGAGTCGGAGTCCCTTAGGCATTTGGATATTGGACATCACATCCCTCTGGCAACTCCTGTGGCGGCACTGGTGCCAAACTGTATTGGCTCTGCCTCTCCTTTGGATCCACCAATGTTGTGGAGAGGGAAAACATGCTTCATGGGCAACAACTTGTTTTCCATATTGATCTGCCCAGGCCAGCACCCTGGAGAGGACACTCCAGCTACTCCTCATAGGGTAGATGTGGCAGTTACCGGTTATAAGTCACTCAGGAGCTGTGGCTCCCATATCAGACTGCACAGCCACACTGTGGCCTGTGGTTCTTCAAGGCACTGATCCATGGTTGTCCATGACTGATGGAGGCCTACACACCAATATAGCAGAACCAAAAGAATGAAAAAAAAAATAGAAGGCAATGTGAAATATTTCACTGGAAAAACAATTGACCTAGAAAATTGACCTAGGAGAGATAAATTGAAAATTACTGGACTACCTGAAAGCCATTATCAAAAACAAAAAACAACAACAACAAAAAAAGCTTAGACATAATCTTCCAAGAAATTGACAGGGAAAATTGCCCTGATATTATAGAAGTAGAAGGTAAAATAGAAATTGAAAGAATACACTGATTATCTCCTGAAAGAGATCCCAAAATGAAAACTTCTAAGAATATTATAGACAAATTCCAGAGTTCCCAGGTCAAGGAAAAAATATTGCAAGCAGCCAGAAAGAAACAATTCAAGTACTGAGGAGCCACAGTCAGGATAACACAAGATCTATCAGCTTCTACATTAAAGGATTTTCGGGCATGGAGTATAATATTCTGGAGGGCAAAGGAACTGGGATCACAACCAAGAATCACATGCCCAGCAAAACTGAGTATATTGCTTCAGGGGGAAAAATGGAAAATCAATGAAAGAGAGGACTTTCAGGCTTTCTTGATGAAAAGACTTGAGCTGAATAAACAAATTTGACTTTCAAATATAAGACCCTAGAGAAGATTAAGAGGTAAACAGGAAAAAGAAATCATAAGGAATACTGAAAGGGTTGAACTGATTTGTTTGTTTTTTGGGGGCAATGAGGGTTAAGTAATTTGCCCAGTATAACACAGCTGGTAAGTGTATGAGGCCAGATTTGAACTCAGGTACTCCTGAATCTAGGACTGGTGCTTTATCCACTATGCCAACTAGCTTCCCCCAAAAGGTTAAACTGTTTACATTCCTACATGGGAAGATTATACTTGTAACTCATAAGAACTCTCTCATTATTGTGTCAAGATAATGGAATGTGATAGATGAGATTAAGCAGATATTCAGGGGCCCGCCTGGAGATTAATTTAAACTGATTGGATTGCATAAGGTGCCTGACTTCTGAATAGATTACTGGCTGACTTCTAGTTAAGCACATCTGGCTGGTACTTAAGAAAGTAATTGTTCTCAGAAGCTAACAACTTTGAACTTTGACCACCTTCAGGCCCAGTGAACCAATCAGCTTGAAGAACCTCCCATTTCTAGGAGGGGAACAGGAAGTAGGAAGCGGAGGCTGTTGAGAGAGCTTGGCCTCTTTAGCTGCAAGAGATCGGTGTGGTGGCAGTTGACTTTAGAAGTGGGAGCTTAGGAAGGTTAGGATTGCCAGATTATAGGAAATCTGTTTTCAATATTTCTCTTTTACTATCTTTCAATAAACCCTTAAAATACCTAAACTCATTTATCAGTGATTTTAGTCAATTTCCCCCAAAAAC
Source organism: Dromiciops gliroides (assembly GCF_019393635.1). Lineage (NCBI taxonomy): Eukaryota > Metazoa > Chordata > Mammalia > Microbiotheria > Microbiotheriidae > Dromiciops > Dromiciops gliroides. The sequence continues at coordinate 514,246,716 of NC_057862.1, forward strand.
TGGGGGAACAGATTAGAACCCACATTTAGAAATTTAAATTACACATTATTAGGGTAGCTGGGTGGAGTATATTTAGACAGAAGGCACATGCGTGAGTTGGCTATTAAGGGATGACATCTTTAAAAAAATAAAAGTAAAGGGTAAGAGGAATGCACTGGTGGAAAGTGAAAGGGAGAAATTAAATGAGGTAAAGTATCTCACATAAAAGAAACAAACAAACAAACAAAGCTTATACAGTGCAGGGAAAATGGTGAATGTGTTGGGGAGTGAGTAAACTTTACTTTCATCTGAATTGGTTCAAAGAGGGAATAACATAAACACTCAACTGGTTATAGTAATCTATGATACCCTGCAGGAAAGTAGGAGGGGAAGGGGCTAAGGGTGAGGGGGTGATAGAAGGGAAGGCAGATGGGGGAGGAGGCAGTCAAAACCAAAACATTTTTGAGGAGGGAAAGGGTGAAAGAAGATAGAAAATAGAGTAAATGTCACAGGGAGGGAATACAATGGAGGAAAATACAGTTAGCAATAGTAACTGTGAAAACAATTTGAAGCAAGTTTGTCAGATAGGCCTCAGTTCTCAAACACATAGAAAACGGAGTCAAATTTGTTAAAATAAGAGCCATTCCCCAATTTACAGATGATCAAAAGATATGAAGGTTTCAGATGAAATAATCAAAGCTACCTATAGCCATATTAAAAAAATGCTTTAAGTTACTATTGATTGGAGAGATGTAGGTCCAAACAATTCTGGGGTACAATCTCATACCTATTGTACTGGATAATAGAACAGCAGAGGAAAATGACTAATGTTGTAGGGGATATGGGGAAAATGAGACATTAATACACTCTTGGTAAATTTGTAAACTGATCCAAATATTCTGTAGAAAAAATTTGAAATATGGCCAAAAAGGGCTATAAGACCATGCATACAGGGCAGCTAGGTGGCAAAGTAGATAAAGCACTAGCCTTGGATTCAGGACTGAGGACATAACTTACTATGAGAAAATTCATACTGGAAGGATTCCTTATGAAATTAATTAGTATAGGAAGGCCTTCCATTTTTTGAGACAAAAATTTTTGATAAAGAGAAACTGAAACACAAGGTTAAAAAAAGGTAAGGAAGACATAATAGGATTGTCTTAAAGCATGGATGGCTCAGTTGAGGTTATGCAACATAAGTTTGTAGTGGACCCAGTTAGGATGGTTGCATGATTTTCTCTATCTTTATTCAGCAGCACATATAGGTAGGAAGGCCGCGAACAGTGGGAGTGATCCCAGGCTAAAGATTCTCAAGCCCTATAGTTTGTCTTGAAAATGGACCATAAATATTCTAAGACCTTGTCATTCAATTTGCAGCTACACCCTAAATTAATGTCTGAGCTTCTTGAGAGCAGAGACTAACTGGATTTTTCTATTTGTCATTTCAGCACTTAACACAATGCTTATCACAAAGTAACAACATAATAAATGATTTCCTCAAACAGTAATTCATTTTTGACTCAAAGCATGGTACTTTCTTTCCATTAACATAATACTTGGAATTTTGGGTAAGCGTGTGTGTGTGTGTGTGTGTGTGTGTGTGTTTACATGTGTGTTTGAGGGGCATGTGACTTTCAAAAATAGACATTTTAAAACAAATATCATATGTTAATACCTTTACTACAAAAATATTACTTTGCAAGTAAGTTAGCTAGGAATCCAAGATTGTTACTATTCTGTAAGATTTTTTTTCAATTTCCTACTAATATTTTAAAACACAAAATATTTGCTTCAGTTTAATAGGTCTTAATCACCTAGGTTTACCCCCTTGCTTCTGAGAATCTGTCCTGTAATTCAATAAAATGCCACAAGACTGTAGTAGTTATCAGTTAAGGATAAAGTTCTCTTCAGGCAAATGGTAAAGAAATTATTTCTTTTTCCCTAGAAAAGTAAGACTCTTCATAAAAATGTCAACATGGAATTGAACTATCAAAGACATCAAATACCTATTTTGTAGAGATAGAGAAGAAATAAAAGCAAAAATAAAAGAACTGCATGCAAATGATTAAAACAATATATGTAAATTCAACACTAAGAGGCAGTGATACTTTGGTCAAACATGGCAATGCTGTTACCCTGTTTCATTGTTAAAAGACATCCTCCATTTCTGTTAAAAATTAATAAAGTACAGAAGTGGGAAGTGAAAAGTGATATCAATCATAGTCACAGAGGTAGTGCTTATTCATTTTCCAGAAAACTACTTTGTGGAGGGGGTTATCTATGTAGTTTTTGGTATTACATTGTGCCAAAAGACAATGTACCAACAATTTTATAATAAATTTTGAGCAAAAAGATCTTTTTATTGTGAGTTATGAATCTTAAAAATTATGGGAAATATCTGTGCAATTAGGTAGGGATGATAATATGTTGATATCTTAATTACTAATTATTTTTTTAAATTTATAATTGTGGTTTAAAAAATATAAGTTGCAGGGAAGCTAGAGGACCTGAGCTCAAATCCGACCTCAGACACTTGGCACTTACTAGCTGTGTGACCCTGGGCAAGTCACTTAACCCCAATTGCCTCACCCCCCCCCAAATTATATATATATATATATATGTATGTGTGTGTGTGTTTGTGTTACAGAATTCATTAAGAGTTGGAAGCACCACAAGCACTACTAGTGACTAATGACCATAGAGATTCTTTATCTAAAAACAAAGGAAAGCTATCTAGTTTATATTGGTCTTTAGTATGTCTGTTAACTCAGTCAACAGGAAATAGGCCAAGCTAGAACCAGAATTGTGTTCAGAATTAAATGTGAAGACAGAGAGTCCAGGATATATACAATAGAAGTAAAGACACAGCAAGATAGATTGAAGAAGAATGTTTAGATCTGAAATTGTCTTCAGCTCCTCATCTTGGAATTCTTGTATTCTTTTGAGATACAGCTCATGTGCTAGCTTCTTATAAGATTCTTTTCCTGAGTTCTTTCATCAGTTTTAATGTTCTTGAAATTAACATTATTTTGTATATAATTTATATTTTAAAATATGTATACATATTTTGAAATCCAAGTAAAATCTAAGTATTTTCTTCTTTTTTTGAGGTGGTTATTGTTGGTTTGTGTTTTGTCTTTGGTCCACTGCCTCTGAGAACTGTACCTTGAATAATAAATATTATCGTTGTTGTAGTTATTTAATAATAACTAACATTTATATGTCTTGAGGATTTACAAAATGATTTACATATTAGCTCACTGAACATGAAAAGCTTAATAGAGTTTTGTAATGTGATTAACATGTTTGTTGAATTGAATCAAAATTACTTAAATTAGGCCAGGAGGTTCAAATGTGTAAGAGGAAGAAATGTGTCCTCCGCCCACCCCCCCAAAGCCTGAATTTATTAAAAGCCTAACTTGTGAAACCTGCTTAAGAAGGGGAAAGTGTGAAAGGATCAAGACCCTATGATTAAGCCAGATAATGAACTTCTAGCACAATAAGGTGGCAGAGGACTAAAACCCAGGGAACATATCTTTGGGGGTACAGATGAAAGTACGAATTTATTACTGTAAGATAACAGAAGTAGGTGAGATGACCTGTAAGGTCTCTTTTTACTTTAAAATTACAGTAATTTTGTATTAACGGGACTCCAGAAATTATTGAAGACTAAAAATTTCAATGGATAGATGATCTGTCAAACATTTCTGGACAAGACAAGAATGATTTTTATTAAAAAGCTGACTCTTCTGATGCTGATGAACAGCTCCACTGAATGACAAAGGGCACTGAAACATTCAGGTTACCTGCCCTTTTCTCTCTCCTGATTCAACTGGAGTATTAATGATCACAGCAGATACTACTCAAAATGTGTCTGAGTGTTTCTCTGATTACCTTGTAGTAACGAGTACAGGGGATGGTCTCATCATTGGGGCCCACACATTTCTAAATGGTCAATGCCTCCAGATATCTTAAAGTGATTACAATTCTGATAAATCCATACCTAGCAGTTACAATGATTATACAAATATCAGTAGTAAAAAAAAAATGAAAAAGGTGTAATACTAATGACTGATTTTATACTCAAAGATAGAGAGAAAATGTTTTCTTCCATACCTTATTCCCCAAGATGATAGATGATGGTGTAGAGATATACTTGGGAATGAAGATTGATTTAACAATACAAATTAAATATTTTTAACCTCCAGGACAGTGATCCCATATGAAGAAAAACATCAAAAAATAAAATGGTAAACTATGAACATGAAGATCAAATATATTACTACATTACTTAATACTACTTTATAACTACTAATACACACATTCATATATCACTTTAACTTTTGTATCTCACCTAATTTTAATATTACTGCCTATGAATTACCTTTGATTTGAAAGGGATCCTCTTGATCATCTAAGACAGTCCCTTTTTTTGTGAGGCAATTGGGGTTAAGTGACTTGTGCAGAGTCACACAGCTAGTAAGTGTTAAGTGTCTCAGGTCGGATTTGAACTCAGGTCCTCCTGAATCCAGGGCCAGTGCTCTATCCACTGCACCACCTAGCTGCCCCTGACAGACCTTTTAATTTACAGAAGAGAAAATTGGGTCCCAAAGAGGGGTGATAACTTTCTCATGGTCACACAGCTGATTATTGACAGACCAAGTAATAAAACTGGGATGTATTGACTCCTGGTTCAGTGTTCTTCATAATTTAACAGGTGATCTCTAGGAGTTGCTTCCTGGTCCCTGACTGATGAAGCAGGTAGACAAATTTTTCATCTAATGTAGGAACTGTCTTGTCCCCAATGGTCTGTAAAGACAGACCATTGATGCAACTTTTCAGCAAGCCTACTATATATTCAGTGCTGTTCTAGGTATTGTAGGCAATTCAAGAGGATAAGACACTGATCCCTGACCTTGAGGAACTTATACTGAGTGGGATATAAAACTTAAATAAGAAAATGGAAAAAGAGAGTAGACTTGTTCTGTGTGATTCCAGCTTTCAGAACTAGGAAGAATTGATAAAAGTTGCAGAGATGAGTTTAGAATTGTGCCAGTACAGCCTATATATATATATATATATATATATATATATAGTGGGATCCCTGTCACTTGAGGGCCTCAGGTAAAAATGTTGGATGACCACTTAGTAGGGATGTTCCAGAGTAGCTTCTTTTTCAGTTACCAGTTGGATTACATATCCTCTAATAACCTTTCCAACTCTGAGATTCTCTGATTCTCTGAGTATATATAGGCACACATAATCATTTTCTCAGACACTGTGACTATATCAAAATGGGAGTCTTGTAAGTCACTTTCTATGTAGAAGCCAAACTGATCATGGTGTTTTGCAAATAATAGTGATGACAATGACGATGATGATGACAACGACGATGACAATGATGATGATGAAAACATAGAGGAAGGGAGGAAAGAAGGAAGAAAAGGAGGGAGGAAGGGAAGGAAGGAGAAAAGGAGAGAGGGAGGTATGGAGGAATGAAGGAAATGAAGAGAGGGAGGGGAAAAAGGAGCACAGGAAGACAATGGGACTGGGTCTTCATTGGAAGGGGGGTAGAAGGAGGGAGAAAAGAAGGAAAGAAAGAAGAAAGGATAATCATCCACTATGCCAATAAGTAGCCAGGTAGGAATCAAGGGCAGAAAAAAAAGGGCTAGGGTGTTTTATTGTGTTCAGGGGGAACGAAATTAATAATTAATGAAATGTTACTTGCCTTTATTTTAACTGCTTTAATTTTAAATCATTTATAAAATCAGAAGCAGTTTGGTTTAAAGAATAAAGTGATGGACTTGGAGCCAAAAAAACCTAGGTCCAAATATTTCCTCTTGACATTTATTATCTATGTAACCATAGGCATGTCCTTTAATCTCTCTAAGCCTCTGTTCCCTTATCTGTAAATGAGGAGTTTGAAGTAGATCATCTCTAAGATCCCTTCCAGCTCTAAATGTATGATCCTAGGAAACATGCCTTCATAAAATTTGAAGAGTACTGAAGAAAATTCAATTTTCTAATGAATGACCTTTTCACCAAGCATTTCAGAGAGCAATACTTTAGGTATTATTTTAAACTTGCTCATTTTATATTAGTAGTATGTAACTAATCTAAAAACACATTCACTCCATAATTTTCTGTACCTTCATTTTCCATTTATGTATAATAAGTATATTAATTCCACATTATTATTACTATTATTAATGAGTTGCACTTATTTAGTGTTTTGAGGTTTGCAAAACACTTTTTGTTGTTCAGTCGGGTCAGACTCTTCATAACCCCATTTGGGGTTTTCTTGGCAAAGAAACTGTAGCCGTTTGCCATTTCTTTCTCCAGCTTATTTTACAGATGAGAAACACTTAGCATGCATTATTTCTTGTGATTTTCAAAGCCCTGCTAGATAAGTACTAGTGTACATTTTATAGATTAAGAAAATGAGGCTAAAAGAGATATAATATTCAGTTTTCTTCTAGTTCTAATGTGTCTTTTTAAAAAAATCCTTTTTTCATCTGACTACAAAAGGTGAACGTGCTTTTGTTTTTTTTTTTTTAAAGGCTATCAGTAATTTTTAGGGGATGAGGTAGTCTTTACTGAATTTTACCTTGATGGTAAAGGTGTCTTTTTCAGGAAGAAGGAAAAAATCTTGTGTTTCATGAATTACCCTTATCTGAAAAATTAGACTATTGTGAGTTCCTTGTGAGCAGGAATCATTTATTTTATTTCTTACATATCTTATATATGAATATTTGAATTATAGAGTCCACACAGGAATTGGTTTTGAACTGGACATGTAATTATATTAATTTACAGAACTCCTGCAGATAAGGAAATTCCCTTAATGCAGCAACATACATTCTGTACAACTTACAGTTATAGGGTTTTTGCTGAGAACACAGAGAGACTAAGGGAACTTAGATAGTGTTCTATAGCCTGTATATGTCAGAGGCTTGATAGAAACCTATATCCTCCTGGCTATGAGGATGATTCTTTTTTTTTAAATTCTTCTAAACAGTATTTTTTGTTAACTTCCAGTTTATGCTGTGTGTATTGGTTTTTATATTACATATATTTACAGATCATTCCCAGTTCCTGAGAGGTCTCCTGAACAAAATAAAACAGTTCAGTAAGACTAACAATACAGAGACTTAATCTGAAAGTGAATATACTTTACATCTGTAGCATCCACAATTGTTTAATTTTATAACAATAACATAAATCATTTTTCTTTCCTTTCTGCCTGTTGCTTTTATGTGTGCAGTATCTAAAAATATGTTGCTTAACTAGATATAGTTTTTCATCTAAAAAGATTTTCATAACTAATAACTGTTTATTCCTTCCTCCCAAATCAGTCTAATTCCTGACTTCTCAGATCACTTATTTTATAACTAAGTGAAAAGGAAGTCTTTGCTTTTTGTAAAAGAGAAAAAAAAAAGTTTTCATGAAATGCAATATAATGTGATATGTGTGTTTAAATACAAACACATGGATAGAGAGAGGAATATATGTATTTCTATATGTGTGTATGTAGTATATATGTATATTTACATGTATTTGTGTTTTATATGTGTGTATATATGTGTATGTATGTGTATATATATATGTATATGTGTGTGTGTATTAGAGGACATGAATAATTCAAGGACTTGAAATTTTCATGCAGATCATACTATACCTTTCATTTGTAGTTATTTTTCATGAGCAACTATAGTTGAAATAGACATTGGTACACTTTCTGGGTAGGAACCCCTCGAAATTTAGCTAGGCTTATTCTGAGATGCAATTCATTACCAATATCTCCAAGTTAGTAGCATCTGCTAGTAAGCCCATGAGTTAGAAAACAAGTGTTTATAAGGACATGCTAAGTGCCAGGGATACAAATAAAGGCAAAAAAGTGTCCTGTCCTCAAAGAGCTCACAGTTTAATTGGGAAGACACCATGAAAAATGGTGGAAAACATTATAATAAATACAACATAAATTGAAGATAATCTAGTGTAAAGACAGTATCATTAAGAGGAGTCAGGGATTGCTTCTTGTAGAAAGTAGGAGTTTAGATGGAAGCCAAGACACAGTGATCAGGGGTGAGGGCTCTAGGCATGGGGAACAGTCAGTGCAAATGTATAATCAGAAAATAGAGTGTAATTTGGGAGGAGCAACAAAGAGGTCATTCTTACCAGATCACAGAGTTTGTGAAAGTGAGTGAGATATTGAGATAAATGGACAGTTCGGAGGGGTTTCATAAGGAAGCACTTTGAGGGGGCAGCTAGGTGGCACAGTGGATAAAGCACTGGCCCTGGGTTCAGGAGGACCTGAGTTCAAATCTGCCCTCAGGCACTTGACACTTACTAGCTGTGTGACCCTGGGCAAGTCACTTAACCCCCATTGCCCTGTAAAATTAATTTTTTTAAAAAAAGGAAGAACTTTGAATGTCAGAGGATTTTACATTTGATCAAAGACATAATAGGGCACTATGGATTTAACTGAATTGTGGAGAACAACAAAGGGTTTGAGGTATTATGTGATATTGGTAGACCTGTACTTCAGGAAGACATACTTAACAGTTGAGTGAAGGATGGAGGAGTGGCAAGAGACTTAAGTCAAGGAGACCAAACAGCAGGCTCTTGCAATAGTCCAGCAGGAGGTGATAAGGTCCTGTATGCAGATGGTGGAAGTGTCAAAGGAGAGAAGAAGTATACAGGAGAGACTTTACAAACATATAATCAACAGGCCTAGGCACCTGATTGGCCATGGGAAACATGAGAAAAGAGAGATTTAGGAGTCAAAGATGAGTTTGTGGGAATGAGTGACTAAGAGGATGGGGATATCCTTGAAAGTAATAGGGAAGTTCAGAAGGGGGTAAAGTTTAGGAGGAAAGAACATGAGTTTGAAAGTAGAGTTTATGTTTTACCAACACAGCCTTCAAAAACATAGGGCTTTTCCATTTTAGAGTAAGGCTTTGGATGGTGACTTTAATGGGGGTTATAGAATGAATATTAAACAGGTGACATGGTAAGAGAATATAGGCTACCTAGATGCAAATTTTACCTTTGGGTTAGACTAACTGCCTGATGCTGGACAAGTCACTTAAATTTCTCAATAGCCCCAGCAACTCTCTAATACAAAAATTGCAGAACTGGTGGTTTGTATTGGGTGATGGGGTTTCTTCACATGAAGCAAACTTCACTGATGAAAATCCTAATTGGACTTGAACAGATACATGTATGTGTAGGTATAAATAAACATATCCTTGTAAATTATGCATATGTATAGACTTGTGTAAATACATGTATATATGAATGGAAATAATTTATAGAAGTGTCATTATATATGCTTATATAGAAATATGTGTGCATGTATGTGAATACATGCATAATTCATCTATATAGATACATTTATGTATATACATCCACATAACTTTTATGATCCTACATGGTATATATGAACATAACTAATTTGTTTATACACAATAACCCTCATTGCCCCACCAAAAAAAAAAAGCAAGTAAAACAGCTGATGAGTCCTTACATTTGTAGTTTAATATTATTTTCCCATATAATAATATGGGGAAAATGTAACCAGTTCCACTATAGTCCATGTCAGAATCAATATAAACTCTAGACCTCCATTTAAGAATGGAAAATATTAATTTAGTCATTTTATTCAATAGGATACTGTAATCAAATGTGCTAAAAGAGAAAGATGGATTAATTTGAGAAATTTACACTTTCATTTGGGAACAAATTTTAGTAAGGAAGAAATTTTAGTTTTAAATATTCCTCTAAAATCCTTTATTCCATATTCTTTACTTCTGTATGAATTCATAAATTCAACCAAATATTTTGTCTAGCAATAGATACATACACAGAAAACTCAATTATCCAGCATCCTACTACATGAAATTAAACAACTCTTTTATTACACACCTTTTTGACTATCACTTTGAGAATGTGAAATGGCAAATGATCTGTAGAATAAATATTTGAAAAGTTAAAAAATGAGAATATATACTCATTAAATTAGAGGTCCACAATAATATCTCCTATCAACCCTGGCTCTTTCCTTAAAAAGATAAAGCTTTTCCTAATTGAAAATATGAAAAGACAAGATTTCTCAAATGTTTATATTCACAACTCCAAGATAGGGTTTTCAACATAACGATTGTGTCAGGTTAACCTTTTTCTTATCATCGAGATGTGTGTGTTTGTATACATACATATATCATGTGATCCTCACTACAATCCTATGGAAGAGGTGTTATTTGTATCCCCATTTTACTGATGAGAAAACCGAGGCTCAGGCAGCTTAAGAGATTGAACTAGTAAATACCAGATATTACTCAAAAACAAACTTCTTCATTTCCACTTAACTGTAACATCCTTGCAAGGATTTCTAAATCATGAAAGTGATGTTGAATTTTATTCCTTACAATTCAGTGCTATTTAGTCATTTACAAATTTTTAAATTGACAAATACATAATGGATATAATAATTCACTATTAGTAAAATAAGGTCGAAATGGTTTCTTTGGCAATATCAAGATATTTACAACCAAAAAAAAATATATATATATACGTATATATAATATATATACGTATATATATAATACATATATTTTTTTTCCTTGAATTTCGTCAACTGAGAGTGCCTCATCTGGACTATGATACTAATATATAAATCTTGATACTGATCTTTCTTTAAAATTTCCTATACTTGGTACTGGTCCTTCCATAAGGGCAACCTATTTCTACCTCCTACTCCTCTAATTCTTGTGGTAGACAATTGCTTACTGTCTAGACAAAAAAATCTCAGTAGTCCTTCCCATATTCTCATCTTTATCAACCTTGGTTGAAATCGTACTTTCAGACTAGTAGCTAAAAGATCATGGAATGTCATTTCACTTTTCTAACCCTCATTTTTATTATGTCAAAGATGGAGATAGAACCCAACTCAAAGAATTTTTGAAAGGATTAAATGACACATATAAACTATTTTTATTTTAAATTGTCTAATTTTTCAATTGTATCTGATTCTTCCTAACCCAATTTGGGGTTTACTTTGCAGATATACTAGAATGATTGACCATTTCCTTCTCCAGTTCATTTTACAGATGAGGAAACTGAAGAAAATATGATTATTGAGGTCAGATTTGAACTCATGAAGATGATGTCTTCCTAAAATCAGGTCTTGCACTTTATCCACTGTGAAACCTACCAGCCCATTGTTAAAAATATTAAAGCTTATATAAATATGAACTATTATACTGGCAATCATTTTTATCTCAAAATGTTTCATCTACTGACAACAAATGAAACATTCTTTATCACCTGTGTAATAAAGTATGTTAGAATTTTGATTGGGGAGAGTAATGTGATCATATATATTATAGAAATATCACTTTGGTGATAGTGTGGATGGATTTCAGAGGGAAAATTTGAAGGTGAATATCCATTTAAGATATTATTTCAATAGTACATTGGAAAGATGATGGTGGTTTGAACTGAAGTGACTATGGTTTGAGTGGAGGCAAAAGGTAAATTGCAATAGATTCTATATACCTGGCCATTAGTTAACTTTAAAATGTATATGTATGATTGTATGTGTTTGTATGAATAAACTTTTGGAAGGAAGCATTTATTTTTAGGGATATTAATGTAGAACACATAGCAGTTCCAAATACCGAGAATTTTTTTGTTATTTTGATTCAGATTCAGCAGGATAGATCAGGGGAAATAATCTAAAGCAGGTTCTACTCAATTAAAATAATATGCTTCTACATAGAATCTCCCCCAAACACTAGCATCTTCTAAGGTTGGTAAAATGAAGAACAGAAAATTCAGACAAGGGGAGAGACTATGGCTAAAAACATATATCACTCAATGTCAGACTTGACATCATGAGATATTCATGTTAACGCTTTTGTCTGAATAAAATGTTATTTCTTCTCAGCTGTTTCAGTCATGTCCAATTCTTTGTAACCCCCTTTGGGGTTTTCCTGGCAAAGCTACCAGTTTGCCATTTCTTTCTCTAGCTTATTTTACAGATGAGGAAAGTGTGACTACCAGGGTTAAATGGCTTGCCCAGGGTCACACGGCTAAGTGTCTGAGGCCAGATATGAACTAAGGAAGAGGAGTCTTCCTGACTTCAGGTCCAATGCTCTATCCATTGTGCCACCCAGCTGTTGAATCTAATATAAATATGAGAAAAAAAGGAAAACTAACCATTTGATATAAGCTTCCTAGTAATTTTAGTTCTAGACTTTGAGTTTCTATTTGATATTTAGTTTGTACTATAAAACCATTTTCACATGAATATTTCAAATTTTAAATGATTTAATAGAAAATTACATTTATGTGTTTATAACATAGCAAACGATGGAATAAGATCTCCTTCTAGTGAGAACCACATCAACTTGACAGAATATAATATGAAACTATGTTTTAGAAACAGTTGTGTTTGTGGATTTCTCATTTCTATAGCACTTTACAGTAACACACATTCTAGCCTACCTAATTAGATGCTTATCAAATCAGACATACCTTTGTCCAAGTTCTTTTGTGTTCAGGGAGCATTGTCTGATGGACAGATATACTTGTTCTCTCCTCTGCCATTCCAACTGTTTTGTGCCTTTGTCATAGGTCTAACTTCCAACTCCTCCCTCCATTCTAAATGTCCTCTTTCAGCTTATCTAATGCTTGTCATAGAGACATAGAATATTGAAGATAGCAGGGGCCCATTCCTAAGTAAGTGTTTCCTAAACAACTTCTGCAAGGGGTCATTTAAGCTCTGATGAGAAACTTACAAAAATTGGGTACCCACTAACTCCTGAAGCAGTCCATTCCTCTTTGGGATAAATGATAAAATAAATATCCTACTTGCTTAAGTGAAAGTATAGTGGTTCTCTGTTCTTTTTGTTTTCCCTTGCAGGGCAATGAGGGTTAAATGACTTGCCCAGGGTCACACAGCTAGTAAATGTCAAGTGTCTGAAACAGGATTTGAACTCAGGTCCTCCTGAATCCAAGGCCATTTCTTTATCCACTGTGCCACCTAGGTGCCCCGCCTCTATTCTTTTAAGAAGCATGACTAGTTACCTAAAAAAAAAAAAAAAAGGTGGGGAATCTCCATTAAGTATCTTGCAATAAGTAAGGAAGTTGCAGCGGGCATCAGCCCTCAAAGAAAGAAAAAAATACAATAGTAAAAGGTAAAGATGGCAAAAATGTCACTTCCCAGAAGCTATTTTACATATAATTCTTATTAGTGTTTTAAGTTTGGTAACTGTGAAACCCTAATAAATGGAACTTTTTGGTGAATATTGGACAATTTTATATTGCCTGTTTGTGCTGTGTCTGAAAATAACACAGATTTTGGTTTCTGACCTGAAGACAGAAATGAGTCACTTCTATTGAGGCAGTAGTCAGCCAGCAACTGATGGAACTGGGTCAATGACTGAAAGGGATAACAGAGACAGGCCTTGAAGGCAGAAGAAGAAAAGGAAAGCAACTGCCCCCCCTGTTCCTTGAGCATAGGAAAACTCAGCCAAGTCCAGCTGAGTGTAGGTCTCCAAACTGAGATTTCTACCTACTGCCTGAAAGGAGCCAAGCCCAACTGAGCAGATGGATCATAGAAAAGCAGCCAAATTAGGAGTTGAGAGAAAAGCTTAGAAGCTGCATTGTCCCCCTGCTGAGCTGATTGGAAGAAAATCAGCTTCAGAGATCAGACTGGAGAGGAAAGAAAGTATCTTCTGCTGTTTAACAGAGCTGGATGAAGGAAAGGTATCTTCAATGCCTTTTATTGCCAGCTAGAGTTTAAGAGAGCAGAAACCCTCAGTGGTTTGTCTGCCTGGCCTTTTATTTCCACCTACAACCAGAGAAAGGGAAACCCCTCAGCAGTCATTCAAGATAGCCAAACTCAGTGACTCTGAAGAGCCCAGATTTAGGGGAATTGTTTTTGCAACAAGAGCATTATATTGCCTTAGATAAAGCTAATAACTTAACCTTTCAGTACTCTAGACAATTATCTAAGATTACAAATTACACAGAAGTTACCAGCCTCCACTGGTATAGGAAGTTTTTACTAGTCCCTCCCTATACCAATTAGCTCACAGATCCTAACCTATCCCTTTTTGTAAATATGTATGGACAAAGCAATATGAGAAAAACAAATATTCCTTGAAATTATTTCCTATTGACTTGGAATGCAAGATAAAATCAACTCAACCAAATGTCTAACTTTTCCTCTTCAATCTGTTACAACTGCCATATTCTAGAAATGTTCTCCTACTTGAAGACATTTCTCTATTACCTTTTACACAAAGCTTCCTGATTGCCAGCCCTTCCCCATGCTAGGTTCATCTCCCACTAACTACCTTTTTTATCTAGTCTGTATATACTCATCTCCCTTGATAGAATGTAAGTTCCAGAACAGAAGAGATTTTCAGTCTTTTTATGATCAAAGCCTAACACAGTGTCTGTCAGATATAGGCACTTAATAAATACTTGTTGATTTATTGATGACCTTTCCATGGAGTACCTGTGAGCCACATTTTTTATATAAGTGAAAATTTTTTTCTTCATAATTCATTGAGAGTGGAAAAAAAAATCAAGATCAACAAGTTCCTCTAATAGAAAGGTCTTGAGTTATTCATTGCACAACCAGCTCACATTTAGAACACCAACAGTTAAGTTCATGATTATGGAAGGTTTTAAAACTATACAAGTCTTGGGGCAGCTAGGTGGCCCAGTGAATAGAGCACTGGCTCTGTATTCCAGAGGACCTGAATTCAAATATGACCTCAGATATTTGACACTTACTAGCTATGTGACCCTGGGCAAGTCAGTTAACACTCATTGCCCTGCAAAAAACAAAAACAAAACAAAAATAAACCAAAACTATATGAGTCTTGAGGGAGCAGCTAGGTGGTGCAGTGGATAAAGCACTGGCCCTGGATTCAAGAGGACCTGAGTTCAAATGAGGCCTCAGACACTTGACACTTACTAGTTGTGTGACCTTGGGCAAGTCACTTAAGACTAATTGCCCTGCAAAAACAAACAACAACAACAATAACAACAAGTTATATGAGTCGAGACCCTCTAACTGCTTTCCTACCACTTTGTTACCATTATGGTAAAAGAAGATGGAGGTACAAAGGACTAGAGATCATTTTCTCTATTTCTTTGTTTCATAGGCTGCCATGGACAAACTATTTATCATCTACTGGCCAATCTACTAACAATGTACTTGATTAGACCTGTCCTTAAACAGCACATACACTCTGATTCCAGGTAAGTATAGAAACTCAACTTGGCTTAATTATGGTATACAGATTATTAACTTGAATTTTTAACTCCTTTGTTAAAAGAAAAAGGTCTGAAATTTGTGCAAAGCTGTTTTACTTGTCCAATATCCATTCACCAAAATCAGAGTTCAAGTATCTTCAAGAAGGGAAGGACATTAAGAAATTAATATAAACAAAATGAATGAATATTTGGTTCTGCTTGATTAAAAATAGCTTTTATTAAATAAATAAAAACCTGCTTCTACTGCCACCTGCTGTGAGCTAATGGCTCTTCTCCCTTTTAGAATTATATCAAACAATCTGTTATTCACAATACTAAAATTTGTTCAAATTGGCAATAATTCTTAATGACTATCTGTAAAAAAGCAAAGAGATACTGAACAAATATAATGGAGATGTTTAAAGTATAATTTCTGAGAATTTTAGAAATAAAATATGCAAATTAACATTTGATTTTTTTTCACATGCCAAACATTTTCTGTCTGCAAAAATGAATATATGTCAGTTTAAATTGCACAGTCTAATTCACCCATAGATAACAAATGCATTTAAACAGCAGGAACTGAATGTCTCATTGGTGCTTTTATAGCACCTAGAGAGTTTAAAAAAAATTTCCATTTAGCCTGCAAGAATGATATTTTTACATGAGTGGTGCCCCAAAGAAAACTCTCCCTGAAGCAGATGATATTTTAAGCAATTGCTGAAAAGCTGATCCTGCTTGAAATGCACCTCTCATCCGAAAAGAAGGGAGACCCTGAGGGCCCAGTATAAATTTATAATAAAGAACACTCACATATATACAATATGTTTATTGAAACAAAATTCAATAAGAAAATATTTCATGCCTGATTCTATCAAATGTTACCACCTTAAAAAATTAAATCAACCTAATATCACCAAAGTAGATAATATTGTGTTTTCAAAAAAAGAATTGGTAAGGATCCTTAGCCAATTTTAGGAGAATATTTTGGAAATGATGCTAACACCTTGGAACTCCTTTCCTTAAAGTATAAAGTAAGCATGACGTCATGTGTTTTTGGTCAGAGTAGTTAGGTATTTGGAATCAGGGACTGAATATCCTGAGATTTTTCCCTTTTCATAGACTCCTTTTGAGAATATAAGAATAAAACCAATAAAATCTTTCTGCAGCATACTTCCCCTCCCACACAAATGCTATTTTCCCCCTCTGCTTTGAAATAACAACCATAGTGCCAACGGAGGCTCCTTTTAATGGAACAAAATGTATCTTTTTTATTATTTTTTTAAAATTTTTGCTGAACAGATAATGAGTCAAATGAAAAATAAAAGAAGCAAGTGGCTGTTTGCTTTAGCTTGCGGGTGATAGAGGAATTAGGCAACACTCTCTTGGAAAGAGTACTAGGTCTGGAGTCAGAGGACACCTTTGTTCAAATGTGAAATCTCTAACACTTGCTAACTATGTGACACTGAACAAGTTACTAGGCAGTGCTGTGCAGAAGATAGAACTTGGCCTGGAGTCAGGAAGACCTGAGTTCAAATGTAGCCTCACTTTTTAACAAATCACAATCTCTGTTTGCTCCAATTTCCTCATTTGTAAAATGGAAATCATAACAGCACCTATCTCCCAAGGTTGTTATGAGGATCAAGTGTTACAATAATCGTAAAGCACTTAGCACAATCTGGCAGATAGGAAGTGCAACAGAAATGTTCATTGTTGTAATTGTTCTTATTGTTATTTAATCTCCCTGAACCATGATTTTCTCTTCTGTGAAATGAGAAGTTTTAATTAGATGACTCCTTTGGAGGTCCCTTCCAGAGCTAATCTTATGATATATATACACATACACTCACATATACACATCATATATATACATATATATATATGTGTGTGTGTGTATATATCCTCTGTCCTTGCCTAACTTCATAGAGCCACTTTCTCTCTCACTTATTTTTGTCTTCCTTCTTCCTGAGGAAGTTGGGTGTACCAAATTGATAGCCACTATGTGTACTTCTAGGGTTGGGTGGCAAGAAAGCAGTAAGCTAAACTGTCCATGAGACCTTCCTTTAAACAAATAAGCTATAAAACACTTTGAAAGAAGCAAATGTAAACTATATAGAGACTATATAAACTATATAAAGACCTTATAGGTCCTTGTATGTCATCTCCTCTCAACAGACTTTAAATGATTTGATATTGGTTAAAAAAATATATCAGACAAAGAAGACTGAGAAATAGTTTACCTCAATTAATCCAGTGTTTGAAAAGCCTAAAAACATAAATTAGCTAGGAAAAAAACTCCTTTTGATAAGAACTTTTGGCAAAACTGGAATTAAGTCTGGCTTAAACTAGTCTTAGACCAAAATATCAATTCATATTCCATAATAAATTGAAAGAAGATACATGACTTGAGTATCAAAGCATATACCATTAAAAAATGGAAGAGAAGTTGATCATATACTTTTTACAACTATCAGTTTGGAATCAATTCCTAACCAAATAAGGCATAGATGCAATTAAGCAAGATAAATCATATTGGTTACATGAAACTAGCTTCTGCCATTTACAAACTTAGATCTAAAATGACTTGGGAGGTAGGGGGAATCTTTGTATCAAACATCTTTTATAAGGTTTTGATATCTAAAATGTACAACTTAGGCAACTTAGAAATATACAAGACCAGGGCAGCTAGGTGGCACAATGGATAGAGCACTGGCCCTGGAGTCAGGAGTACCTGAGTTCAAATCCAGCCTCAGACACTTAACACTTACTAGCTGTGTGACCCTGGGCAAGTCACTTAACCTCAATTGCCTCACTAAAAAAAAAATATATATATACAAGACCAAAAGCTATTCCCCAAGAGATAGTCAAAGGAGGTGAACAAAGGCATCTCAAAAAGAAAAATTACAAACTATTAAGAATCATAAGAAA
Organism: Dromiciops gliroides; assembly: GCF_019393635.1. Lineage (NCBI taxonomy): Eukaryota > Metazoa > Chordata > Mammalia > Microbiotheria > Microbiotheriidae > Dromiciops > Dromiciops gliroides. Next base: position 514,264,899 of record NC_057862.1, read on the forward strand.
AAATGTGCCAAATCACTAACAAAAAAGTAATGACATTCTTGTTTTCCCTTATAGCCTACAAATTAGCAAAGATGATTAAAGATAGGAATAGACAATGTTGTAATAATTGTGGTGTAAACATAGACATGCCATTGCATGTAGAGTTGTAAATTAGTATAACCCTTATGGAAAGAAATTTGGATTATGCAAATATAGTGACTAAACTAATCATACCCTTTGACCTAGAGATTCCACTGCTAAACATATATCTCAAAGAGGCCATGGACAAAAAGAAAATCTGTATATAAAATAAAATATTTTAGCAGCACTTTTTTGTGGTAGCAAAGAAGATAAAAAAAAAGATGTCCATCAACTGGTGAAATGATTAAATAAACTGTGGTGGATGAATGTAATAGAATCTTACTGTGCTATAAGATATGATGAAAATGAATAATGTGAAATATGGAGAACATATATGCAAATAGATGCAAAATAAAGCACAGAAAAGAAGTTATAAAATAACTATAATATGTAAATTTTAAAAGTGGCAACCAAAAATAGTTTTAAATGAATATAGTGAAATTATTAAAACAAAACAAAAACAACCTTGATCACTCTCAAAAAAAAAAAAGACTTTTCCCATGGCACCTTTGAAGAAGTAAAAGACCATAAGAAAGGAATATAATATAGTAAGATTTTTTTGAATGTATTCCACTTCTGAATATTTCGTCTCTTTTTCAAAAAAAAGTTTTTATAAGGGATAACTCTCTTGGAAGGGTGATGTGAAAAGATAACAAGGGGAAATATAGGCAATGTAAAAAAATATCAATAAAATTTTTTGAAAAATGTAAATGAGGATCTTAATATCTATAGGATCTAATCAAATTATGAGGATTAAAGGTAATAAAATATCTGAAATGGATTACACTCTTTAAGTTATTATATAAATGACATATTCCATTGACTTATTCAGTGTCTAGCATATAGTAGGCACTTTATAACTTTCTTGAACTGAAGTATGACAAATGAAAGTCTATAAGGGATCAGCAAATTATGCCTCACAGGCCTGATCTTGGATTACACAAAAATAAATAGAGTTCTAAATTTGGCTTCTGGTCTTAAAAAGGTTATTAAAATATTGTGGTATTGTGCCCAGTTCTAAATTCCATAATTAATAAAGTATGTGTATAGTTTGAAGAGGGATCTTAGGAAAGTCATAAAGATAAAAAGAAACAAGTGAAAAACATAAAAGAACTGATTTATCCTGATACTAAATTAAGTTATCAATTTAACCATGTACCAAATTAAATATCCTAGTATTAAAAACTATCAAAATAATATTTAACATGGAGAATTCATTAAAAAGAATTATTTTTATTCTTAGCTACCATGAAGATTAGTGCAAAAGAAAATTAAGTATTATAACTTTTCTTATTTATCAGGAGGTGGCAAAACCTATACTTATTAAAATCAAAATCTATAATCAAGGAAGAATATAAAGCTTCTTTACCTTTAATAATATTTTTCCAAATATTTACAGTTTTTGTGCACTTTTATGGAGGAATAGGTATTCTAAAAGTTATTACATATTAACTTCTCTTTTCCCTAAAAGATTTTATATGCATTATGTGAAGTAAGCTCATGTCAATAAACATTTTTAAGCACCTCCTACGTGCAAGGTATTGCGCTAAGGACTAAGGATACAAACAGAGGCAAAAGTCCCATGCCACAAGGAGTTTATAATCAACTAAATTATGCCTCTAATACCTCATTGTAACATAGAGGTTATTCTGGATTCTTGAAGACATTGTGTGTGTAGTGCATTGTTAGATTCTACTAAGCCAAGAAGACTTTAAGAGCCAATCAATCAGTCAAAAATAATTTTAATTTCCTTCCACATTATGTTCAAGGTTGTATCATCTGTCTTAACATCTTTGTGATGTACTATGTGTCTAAAATGACAAAACCAGATTACACATAATTTGAAATTTAGTCACCAGATGACGAACTGAGGGGTCTGTGTATATGTGTATGAGGATTGGTGAGGGTTGGGGGCAGCAATAGAGAATTTGCAATCTATATTGACAAAGCTACTGGAGTATTAATGTTCATTCAGGGAAGATCATGAACAAATTTTAATTCCATCATCAAACATGTAATTATAATAAAATATTGATATAACATATTTATGTATCATTTACCATGTTTAAATTTGAATAAAAATATATTTAGATGTGAATGACTGAAACGTGAGTTGTCCTTGGAGTCAGGAAGACTTTGCTTCAGTCTTGACATATACTGGCATTATAAATTACTTACTCTCTCATTGATGCAGGCAATATTCTAACATGAGATAAATTACCCACAAGGTGCTGATTTGCATTGGCAGAAAACCTCATTGTTAGTTCCCTATACTAACAAAGTCTCAGGTTTGGTTTAAAAACAAAAGGAAGAAAGGAATGGAAAAAATAAGTGATATTTACTTAATACAGAGATCTGAAAACAGAAATTTGCTAAGATTATAGGCATATATTACTTCAACACAATTGCCTGAACTCTATATTTTAACATATCATAGCAGGATTTTGATCAAATTGTTAGAATTTTGTGTATGAATTTTTGAACTGAATCTGACTGGCTTTCACTCTGGTCTACTGGTAATAACAGTGCCCCAGGAAATAGTTTAAAACAGTTTAATGTACAATGGGGAGAAGGGATTTTTTTTGAAGGGGACTGGGATTTTTAATTGGTAGTGTTCACAGCCAGAATACCATACAAGCTAAAAAATTCCAAGAGTTAATCTAAACTGCCTGTTTCACCTAGTGAGTATGGGATTTTACTAAAAGGAAGTAAACTCTACTGAAATACAGAGACTTTCCCAGGAGGCGGAGACATATCATTGAAAGAAACAATTAAGACTAATTGACCCAGCAGGGGGGTAGAGATAGAAAACTAAGTCTAGTCAATGGGAGGGTGTCTCCATGCAGGAGATGAACAGATGCCTCTTTCTTAGTAGAGAATTCTGGGAGAGACGTGTTCCGGCTATAAATCTATATATTTATTTTTAGTTGCTAGGTTTTCAGGATCTGCTTTCATCAAACTTAGAAAAAATCAGATTCTTTTTGTCTGCTTAAATTAGGTTTCTTTTTTGGAAACTGAAACATCCATCTATACCTTAAAAGTCACAATAACAAATTTCAGACATATATTTTTGAATCAGCTCACCATAGACAATGCCTCAGAAGAAAAAAAAATATGAATGTGAGTACATGTGAGTGAAAATATTTTTAAACGAGGCCCTTGTGTATTTAATACCAATGTTTTGTTTATATTAATACAAAAAAGGAAAGACAAAGGAGAAATATCAATTAAATATGCAACCTTTTTTGTATCCTAGAATGTTTTTGTCTTGGATTTTACACAACCCACTTACAATTTGATATGGATATCATAGGGGGTGGCAATTCAATTTAATAAGCATCTATTAAACATTTGATATATAATGGGCACTTTTCTAAGTTCTGATGACACAAAACTCTAAAACAAAGAAGCTTATATTCTAAAACATGTTGTTCTGATCAACTGATATTCCTTAGTATTATCTCCTTTTAAATGTGGACATATACAAAGTAACTTTTTCAGGAAAGGTAAAATGAGTCTATGAAGATAGGCTTCCTATAGGAGGTATAATTAATCCAATGCAATAAATATTTTATTAAACATTTATTGAGGGCAGATAGGTGGTGCAATGGATAAACTACTGGCCCTGGCGTCAAGAAAACCTGACTTCAAATTTGGCCTCAGACACTTGACACTTACTAGCTTTGTGACCATGGGCAAGTCACTCATTGCCCCACAAAATAAATAATAATAATAATAAAACAACAACAACAATAATAAATAATAAGGGCAGCTAGGTGGTGCAGTGGATAAAACACTGATCCTGGAGTCAGGAGGACCTGGGTTGAAATATGGCCTTAGACACTTGACACTTACTTAACCCTCATTGCCCCCCCCCAAAAAAAACAACAACCCAACAACAAAAAACAACAAAAAAAAAACCATTTGTTGTGTGCCAGGCATCTTACTAAGTGCTGAGGTTACATCAATTAAAAAGACAATTCCTGCCTCAGGGAGTTTACAATCTAAATGGGGAGACAATAGACTAAAAAGATGCAGCATAGCAGTGGAGGGAGTAGAGTAGGGGTTGCCTAACATCCAGGCATCTTATTTTATGGAGTAGAAACATGGCAGAGTAGCAGAAACAAAGGAGAGTGAGCTGAGAACTGTTTTGTTTTCTCATAAAAGAAGGCATTGCGAAGTGTTTGGTATTCCACACGCTTGCCCTTCAACACAGAGATGGAATCAGTCTAGATCTGAGTGATCAGCATAGTGCTGAGATTAGAGGTGGGGAGTGTATTGTGGGGGTGGGGACATCTTGTTCTGAAGTCTGGCAGAACAGCAGATGCAAAGTGAAGACTCCCCTTTGCAAGAAGCTTGCGATAGTATGAGAAGGTAAGGGAGGAGCACATTACAGGAATGGGGAAATATTCCTTATAAAAGGCAAAGAAAGGAAGATGGGATATTATACAAGAATCAGTATGTAGGCCTGTTTGGCTGAAACATGAAGTGTGTGGAAAAAGAGTACAGTACAATATGCCTGGAAATGTATATAACAAGTTTTTAAAGGAAATTATTTTAGTTCATTCAAATTTCAGTGTTGCATAGCACAATTACTTTTAAAAGAGTAGAAGAAATATTATAAAATCAAAGAATAGTAGAGCTCAAAAAAAATTCCTTTATCATTATCCTAGAAGAAGGAACTAAACATTTTATTTTGATCAACTGATATTCCTTAGTATTGTCACTTTACATTAGTGTATCCATTGGGGAAATATAAAAATGCCAAGTTTAATGAATCTAAAATCAAATCCTTGGGATGACTTTATGGTAAATGTATCCTTTATGTTATCAGCTAGGAATTTCCCAGTGTTTCTTTTTAATGATGGTATGGCCTTCTTTTTTTCCTTTATTTTTTGTTTCTGTTTTTGTTTTTTTGCAGGGCAATGAGGGTTAAGTGACTTGTCAAGGGTCACACAGCTAGTAAGTGTCAAGTGTCTGAGGCTGGATTTGAACTCAGGTACTCCTGAATCCAGGGCCGGTGCTTTATCCACTGTGCCACCTAGGTGCCCTGCCCCTTATTTTTAAATGTGAATCAAGAAGTTACTATCATGAGACAAGTAGTTATTTTAATACTCCATAAATCTTCATGATTCCTATTCTTTCTCTCTGAGGAAAAGAGGAAAAGTCCTATAACTCCTTATTTTTCCATTCCTTTTGGAATTAATCAGATGTCCCAAACTAGACTCTCTCTCTCTCTCTCTCTCTCTCTCTCTCTCTCTCTCTCTCTCTCTCTCGCTCGCTTCGCTCACTCGCTGGCTCGCTCTCTTCGCTCACTCGCTGGCTCGCTCTCTCAGTTTTAATTTCCATGTATTCAGAAAATAAGTTTATTCTTGCTTTTTCTGGAGTCATTAACCCATCTATTCGCTATTCAAAGGTATTGCTAAACAACATAGCAATGTACTTAGATAAATGCCCTCAGAGTGATGAACAACTAGGTTTATACGATAGCTGTCAATGTGACCATAGACAAGATGTATCATCATAATATGTTCCCAGGTAACTCTTTCAGACTTTATCTTGTAGAATAGGCACAGATCTGCTTTGGTTGACAAAACTTCCCTCTCTGAGAGTGCCTTATATCAATAAAACCATAGGCTTGGTCTCTAAATACATATGAATAAAAGAGAAAGTATAACATAAAGAATATGAAACTTGTTGACAGGAGAGACTTAAGCTGAAATTTTGCTTCATATTTGCTAACTGGTTTACCCTGAACTATTTATATTATTCTTCTGAGCCTCATTTTCTCTCCTCAGTAAAATGGGGGTAATAATATCTATATTACCTAAGAGAAATGTTATATAATATTTTGCATAGCTTAAGGTACTATATAAATGCCAGATATTGTTATTAATATTAGTAATAATTTACTAAAGTATCACTCTCAAGTCTCAAAAGATTTCAGAAAAGTATGAAAGATTATTAAAATTCAGATACTATTATAGGAAGATCAATTTATGTTCTACATGCTCACATATATTTCAAGTTTAAACACCAAAAAATACACTCGAAGGTCCATTCCAAAGAACGCGCCTAGAGATATATAAAGATAAAATAAGCTAAGTGAAAGAGTGAGGAGAGTGCTGAAATTGATTTCAAGATACCCGAGTTTGAATCCTGCTCACTTAAACTCTTAAGCACTTAAGGATACAAATTATTCATCTATAAAATGGGGATAGTTATAGCACCTCCATTACTGAGTTGTTGTGAGGTTCCAGTGAGTAAATACATACATATATACATACATACATATGTGAGTATATACATATAGATATATGCTTGCAAATATTAAAGTGCTATACAAAAGTTAGCTATTGTTATGTTGACTTTTTCTTGGAAGAGAGGATGCATTTAGAAAAATAGTTGTTAAAAGGAAAGCAAACAAGATTAGTTGTATCATCTATGAGAAAAAACATCCCATCCATTTAGTCTTTAAATTCCATTCTATTCTTTTTTTTTTTTTTCGGGGCAATGGGGGTTAAGTGACTTGCCCAGGGTCACACAGCTAGTAGGTGTTAAGTGTCTGAGGCTGGATTTGAACTCAGTTAGTCCTGAATCCAGGGCTAGCGCTTTAACCACTGCACCATCTAGCTGCCCCTAATTCCATTCTATTCTTGAGAATTTTATAAATTATTACAACATTCGGTTAATTGTAGATCATCCACACATGTACCTATCTTATCTCTAGTGTTTTTTTTTAATCTCTTTGTCTCTGTCTTTCTCTCCATCCCTCCATATTTGAGTTGCCAAATCTTTTCATTTTGAGCTGAACAATATATTTCATTAAAATCCTCTTTTCTCCGTTCTCACAGCTGACACTTTAGTTCAGGCCCTCGTTACCCCCTCCCTGGACTACTGGAATGACATACTGATTCATCTCACTGATTCAAGTCACTCTCACATTTTGATACATTCTCCACACAGTTGCCAAAGCGATTTTCCTAATGTCCAGTCTGAACATGTGATCTTCCTTAATAATTCCAGTGTATGCATGTTGCCTTAGGGATAAAATGGCATCCTTCTGTTTGGCACTGATAGCTCTTTACACCCTGGCCACTCCATATCTTTCTTCTTACATGGGCATGTTCCATGCCCAGTCATACCATGCTATTTTCTCTTCTTTACTCTCAACACTCCATATCTCATCTTTTTGCCTTAAGCCAAGTTGTTCCTCATACCTGTAGTATTCTTCATCTTGACCTCTTAAATCTGTAGCTTCCTTTAAGATTCAGCTCAAATGATACATTCTGTATAAAAACTTTTGTGATCCTTCCCAAATATTAGTGGCTTCTCCCCTAAATTTACTGTTTACCCTCCATCTTGTTCAGTAAGTTGTCTTGTATTATATGTGTGTGTGTGTGTGTGTATAATGTATGTTGTTTTCCCAATTAGTACATAAATTCTTCAAGATAAAGGACTATTTTCATTTTTTCTTCATTTCCTCAGTACTTAGTATAGTTCTTGGAATGCAGTGAGTCAATTGATAAATATTTTTGATTGATTGCTTCATTTATATGCATTAATTCAGTAAAGAGTAAACTCAATAAGCAGTAGGTATCAGCTTGGCAATCCAGAGTCATTGATCATTTAACAAACCTATGAGTAGGTAATAATAACCAGCATTCTAAATTCTAGTTCTATAAAGACCTGGTATAAATAGAAGCACTAGGAAATCCAGATGTGCAGCAAAGTAAATGAAATTGCTGAGGTTAGAGGTATTCACATTCAAGGGGTTGCTGACATAGGATCACACATTAAAAAAAAAATAGATCTTAAAGTTGATCAAGCCCAAATCCCTTATTTTTGATGTAAGGAAACTGAGCACTAGAGAAGGGAAGTGACATTCAGTGTCACAAAGGTAGTAGATTGCAGCAAATCCAGCAGCATTCTTTTCATTGAATCTCTAAATCTCCCACTATGTTCAAGATACTGAATGATGGAGATAAACAAATGCAAATGATCCACCTACATTTGTATCAGTTGAGAAATATAACTACTTTCTTTATCAGCAGAAACAACTGGCAAAATCATAATTTTTACACTCAAATGAGGATGGTCATTCAAAATAGTCTACTTGGGAACCTATATCTAATTAGGTTTTTGATATCCAAACACTATTTGGATATTTCTTTAGTTTTTGGATTTCGACACAGTGGCTTCTAATGTTTTATCTCTTCAATGCTGGTAAATTATATGTAACTAACTGGTGTGGTAAAAGAATGGGATTTGACAGACTGATTGGGATGGGCCACACCTGGTCTGTCCTGAGTGATGTATGCTGCTGATGTCAGCAGGAGAAACCACTCTCCACAGGCAGTTTGAAGGACCTCGCCTTTTGGGGGAGGGAGAGTAAATGCTCACTGAGGGGAGCTGAGTCTCATTCTGGAGTCCCCTTCTTTCCAGTGGGGTGAGCTGCAGGAACGGATGAGAAAGAGATTCTTTCTTAGCACTTTTGTCCTATGGGCCCTGACTGTTTTCCATTGAAGCTACAGACTCCAGGTGGTGAGTTAACATATGAGCCCTACTCTTTTGAATTAGCTGAACTGGAAGTGAGTTTGGAGATTGTATAGACTTAGGTTAGAGTTAGGGGGATTATCCATATTTCTTTTTCCATATTCCCTTGTCTTTGATTTTATTAATTTCACCTTTGCTGTTTATTTTATTCCCATTAATAAAACTTGATTCATTTGCGGAAAAGAGGCTGTTAGGCTCCTTTTTTATTGGACTGGGAGAAATATCTAAAAAGGCAGTTCAGAGGGGAGTGAGCTTTGGACCTAGAGGTCCCTCATTATTTCAAGAACCCCAATATTACGCTGAGCCACTCAATTAACTCTCCCTGTATTAAATTTGGCCCCCACACTGGCTTTGGGGGTACAGAGCTTGTCAATAAGATAGCTGATAAAATTGAAAATATCACTCCAGAGCAACAATGTCCACCGTACTATCTCTGCAGGCTATTCTTAGAAATGAGTTCCAAAAATACTTCCATATTTGAAAACATACTTGAGTTAAATGTAGAGCCTCCAAAGTTTGCTACTTATAAGAAAAGACTATTTTAGGTGAAAAAAAATCTATAAAAGAATCTCATTGAGGAAAGAGAGAACAAACAAGGGTGCTCTTCATGAATGAGCCTTTTATCAGGTGAGAGCTGACAAGAAGCCTGAACTATAAGGTAGTGATTATATGAGTAGAGAAAAAGGAAGAGGTCTGTGAAATGCTGTGGAAATGAAATAGACAAGACCTGGCAACTTAATGGATATGTGGACAGAGGATAAAGAACAGGGATTAGTCAAGGATAACTCCAAGATAATCAATGGGGATAAGTGGAAAAAATAGTGGCATTCTTGACAGAAAGAGAAAGGTTTGGAAGAATGTTGTTGAAGGTGAAATATGATCAATTCCATTTTTGATATGTTGAATTTCAGATACTAGAGGAAATTAAAGTTAGAGATACCCTAAAACCAGTTAGGATTATAATGTAGAAGAGATACAAAGGCCTTATACATAGCAAGTATTTAATAAGGTTTTGTTTTGGTTTTGGTAAAAAGTCACATTGCTTTGTACTTATACTGTATAGTCATTTTATACAGAGATACTCTGTTCTTGGCAAGAGCAAGGCAGGGCATAAGGCAAAAGGGAAGGTGAAAGGGAAGAGGAAGGATTAGAGTTATAGCTGAAAACAAACAAAATAACGAAGATATTGTTCACTTTAAAGAATTAGTAAAAATGTCAGCTTCATAGCCATACTTCAGTTCTTCTTCTCCCTCCTGCGATTTTCTAGCGCAAAACTTTATCTGGTTTACAAACAACTTTTATTACCCCAGTTCACTACTGATAATAGCCAGAAGTGAATTACGAAAACAAAGGAAATGTAATAAATAAAATTAATTTAGGCCTATTGATTCCTGCGCTTATTCAGCAATGAAGGCTCAGGAGACTTCCCTAGCATATAACACCCTGAATCTATGATTTGGACTTTCAGAATAACATATGGCTATTAGTCCCAAGGCAGTTTTCTCCTGGTCATTCTTTAAATAAGAAAATAAATATATCTGATCCTCTAACCAGTAGTCAAGAGACTTCTTGACTTTTTCAGAAGCATTATTTTTCCTTTAACAAGAGGTTGTTGTCTTTTGTATAGCCCATTTGGTCCAGTGGGTACTCATACTAAAGAGAATATCCATGTAATTGCATATGATATACCAAGACATTACACTGATTTCTTTTTGTTTGTTTTTATGTGTGGTTTAGGGGAGAAAGGGAGAACAGGGTCCAGACTTGGGATTTCACCAAAGAACTTCTCAATGAGGAAATCCCATCTATCAACCTAGATCTCAACTATTCTTCAATGTAGAAAGTTGGAAAGCTGCCTGGAAATACTGAGTAGCTGGATTACTTGCCCAGTATCACTTTATTACTATATTCCAGAGCTGGGACTGCAACCCATATATTTCTGGTTTGGGCTATTCCCTGTCTAGTTCACCAGATTCTCTTGCATTTTGCTAAGTAAATAAAGGATTCACCAAGACTTCAATTAAACAAATATTTATTTAACAACTACTAGACAGAACTCTGCTAGAAGAGATACAACATGTAGCTGAAATCGGATACTGTGATTAGAAATACAACTACATATGCATACACATGCATATATATGTATGTACATGTATGTGCACATATATGTATATTACATATAATATCATAGTTATAGTGCAAATTTGCCCCTATTCGCCCACTTTACTTAGCCTATATAACAAAGCATAGACAAAATAATACTTGTATATGTCATAAGATATACTAAAATGGAGACATATTAAATACTGTGCCATGATGATAAACAGATTTATGAAATGAAAAGTCAAGTTAATGATAAAATATGCACAGGGATGTACAGGAAATTTAACATGGGTGGGTAGTATGCTGCCTATCCTCTACCTACTGCACCTAGCCTTTATCACTCATGGTTGGCTGTGCAACATCTTTATGAAGCTATCAAGAGATGTTTGGGCAGTGGTTCTCATGTTTCCCTTCTGTTTCTAATGATAGCAAGCAATATTAGCCTCACCTAGTCTTTGACTTTTAACACTTCCTGGTGTTTCATTGTGAACCTGTTCGGTTCAACCTTGGTTCTGAAACTTCTCTTTCTTCTGAAATCTTTGCAGATTGAGCTAACAGTTCAATCAGATCCTCATTGACAGTTCTCTGTGAGACTCCATATTAACTTCTCCACATCATTCTCCTCCTCTTCTAGTTCCAATTCTTGTGCAAATTTTACATTGTTACTCACTTCTTTGAAGTTTTCATCTTTGTCACATTCAAGAAAATCAAGACTGAACTGTGGACACAAGGTTTTCCAAACTTTCTTCATAGCATGTTTCTATTACATCTGTCCAAGCCTTAGCAATATTCCAGATTGTATGGTAAATATTATAGGATTTACAGAAATTTCTTGGTGTCAAGCCCTTATCTGCCACTAAAGCTGTGATTCCTTGGGCAAGTATAGTGTGTAGATAATACACCTTGAAATCTGCAATCACTCCCTGATCCATAGGTTGTATTAATGAGTTAGTTTTAGGGAGAAGGTAGACCATTTTACATTTTCATTAAAATCATCCAGATGGAGAGGGTGACCTGGGGTATTATCCAAATAAAGAGAAGCTTGAAAGGAATTCCATTATCATTATAAAACTTCTCTACCTTAGGAATAAAGCAGTGCATAAAGCATTTTTCAAATATGATGAACTTTATCCATGCCTTTGGGTTAGGGAAATAATACACAGGTAGTGTTGTATTGCTGATTTTCTTTTCAAGGCATTGGGATTTTCTGAGTGGTATACAAGAATACAATTTAATTTGCAAGTCCCAGATGTTGCTGGTGCTGCTCTAGAATTTCTGCTACTGTTCCATTTGTGGCAGTGTTCCAATTAAGGAAGGTTGGAGAGTATTAATATTTGAATAATCATGATCTATACAATTTCCCTGCTATGAACAATATTTATAGGATTGAATATTATATGATAGAATATTATATGATTGAATCAATGTAGGGCATTCCAATGTGGAAACTCCGTCCACCAATATGGATCCCCACAGATAAAAAGATGGTATATAGAGATAGATATCTGACACATAGATAGATAGATAGATAGATAGATAGATAGATAGATAGATAGATAGATAGATAGGTAGATAACTTAATAAGTCTAAGTCCCAAATAATTGATTAAGGCTGTCAAATTTTAGAGGAATTCGGTCATAGTCATATAACTAGTTAAATATTACAAGCCAGTTTTAAATTCCAATTTTCTTGACCCTAAGGACAGCACTTTATTTTACATAAGAAAACAGGCAATGAAATAATCAGAAAACAGGTTTTAAGAACTATAATATTTTATCTTTTCAAAAATCACACTTGTGCATCTGAAATATGGATTATTGGCTCTCTATATTTAACCTGTAGGAATATTATAAAGCATTCAAGAATTGAACTCTACTTAGTAACACCTACATTTCATTTTCTCCGAAGCTGATGAAAATAAACCCTGCATTTGCAGCTATTTCATTGTATTTTACCCCACAACACTATGCACTATGACTCAGACTTCTGCAGATGAGGCATTTTTATCCTTTAAAATCTCTGTACTTTTGGAACAATGCATAACAAGAATATGATCATGGTTGATTTCTTTTCCTCACTCACATCATTTATTGTGACTCATAACCCTATGCAGGTTTGAAGTGGCCCGCCAACTGAAGTTATCAAGGCAACAAAAGAGATGTGGAAGGATATTTAGTAGGTAACCTGACAATACACTGGAAGATGTTTCTTAAAATGTGTAGCTGGGTCGGACTGCATTTGTCAGATGTGATTTCTATTTACCTCCTCACTAGAAGAAAGCTATTTTCACAATTTTTGGTAGCTTTAGATATGTATTCAGAGAGCAAGGGGCCTGTACTATTCTCTCAGACTGACATCTTAGCTGCCTTCAGTGATAAACATCATCTCAGAAATCAGAGGAGGCATGGTTTTCTTTGGGCAGGTAGGTGGCATGGTCGATAAGACTAAAGCTTAGAATCAGGAAGACTCATATTTATGAATTCAAATCCAGCCTCGGACACTTAGACACTCAGACCCTGGGAAAGTCACTTCACCCTGTTTTCCTAAAGTTTCCTCATCTGTAAAATTAGCTGGAAAAGAAAATGACAAATCAGTTGAGTATCTCTGCCAATAATACCCCAAATGGGGCGAGGAAAAGTCATACATGACTGAAAAATTATTGAATAGCAGAAGCATTGTTCTCTCTAAACACAATATAAAGTCTATAGTCTTACCAGAAGAGTGCATTGAATCAATTACCTTGCATTTATTAAGCAACTATTAAGTTCCCCCTTTGTGCTAGTCAACTGTGATACAAAAGCAAATTAACCAGCCACTGCTCTCGGGATGCTTAAAGTCTATCAGAAAAGAAAATGTGTAAATGTACAAATATATATGCAAAATAAATATATAAATATAAGGTAATCTGGATACTAGGACCTGAGAGTAGGTGGGGAAACATTAAAGGCCTCATATAGAAGGTTATACTTGAGCTTGAAGATAATTCAGAATGTTAAGAGGTAGAGATAGGAAGTGAAATTCAGGCATGAGAGTTCTTCATGTTTTCTAACTTTTTTTTTCCTTGTTAAGTTTTCAGGAAATGATCTGATTTACATCATGTAAATGAAAGTTGATATGACAATTCTACAAGTACTTTGCATTTTATGCCATTCTTCTAATTTTGAAATGAAGAGTTTTGTCTATTGTTGAAGGATTTCCAGCACCATGAAGCCAATGGGAAATTAATCTGGGACTTAGGAATGGAATAAAAAGCACAACTGTCAAACTCATGGAATCAATCAATAAATGTCTATTACATACTTACTATGTTTCAGGCAATGAATTGTGATTTGGGGTTTTTATAACCCCATCTTTGGCTAAAATTAGAAACCTTGGCGTGTGCCAGTATGCTCTGACCTCACGCTGGACACCTGCATGCCTATATGGGCCTGGCCAAATTATAATGAGGACAAGTCAGGTGATCTTGGGCATCCAGAAGGTGGCTCACTTGAAGCTGTAGTGCCACCTGTTAGTTTTGTCAATCAAAGTTGCCAGCCAATTATCTTGGGGCTGTGTGTGTGTGTGTGTGTGTGTGTGTGTGTGTGTGTGTGTGTGTGTGGTCAGTCCTGTTTTCTGGTTTCATGGAGGTTTTCAGGAGGAAGCCAGGAAGGAGACTTTCAGACAGGGCTGGAAATGCTACACAGCTTTTTCTCCTTGGAACTGCAGATTCTTGGTGGTGGTGAATTTGGGTTGTTGAGGCAAAGCCAGCTCTTTGGAGCTAGCTGGGCCGGCAGCAGGTTCGGGGTGCCTGGGGCCTTTTTGCCCCAGAGATTTAGAGTCTAATTCCCATTAATAAAACCTGTTTATTTTTTTTTAAGAGGCTGTTAATCTCCTTTCTTACCCCAGTATTATGTCGAGCCTCCCAATTAACTTTCCCCATACTAAATTTGGCCCTTAGAATATCCTGGGACAAAGATGAAACATTCCCTGCTCTTAAGGGAATATCAGATGCTTTAACTTATTATATCTTAAACAAGGTAGATAATCTGTACTGTTGCTGATCCAGATGCTGAGGTGAAAATTTGTGTGACCTTAGACAAGGTCAGTAAGTCAGCAAGCATTTATGAAGTACCTAGTATGTGCAAGATACTCTAAGTAATAAGGTCACAAAGAAAGGCAAGGTACATCCCTGCTATCAAAGAGCTCACAATCTAATATGGCAGACAAGCTAAAAACAGCTGTGTACAAACCAGATAGATACAGTTTAAATTGGAGATAATTTCAGAGGGAAGGCATTCAGATTAAAGAATATGACAAAATACTTCTTTAAGAAGGTGAGACATTAGTAGTATCTCAGATGAGGAACATCAAAGAAGCTGGGATCACTACATCACAGGGTATGTGGAAAGGGAATAGAGTATTAAGGTGTAATAAGATTTAAAAGGTAGGAAGGGACCACTTTATGAAAGGCTTTAAAAGTCAGAGGGTTATCTGTTTTATCTTGGAGATAATCGGGTGTTACTAGACTTTATTCACAAAACAATTTGATTTATGTGAGGCTTAGTATCCTCATCTGTAAAATGGGAATGAAAGGTTTTTTTTTTTTCTTTCTGTCTGACAGGGTTATATAAGGATCAAATGAGACTATGTAAATGAAAATGTTTTGTAAATTTTAAACTGCTACCTAAATATAAGCTTTTTTATAGATAGATGATGAATCATATTAAGATAATCTTCATCTAGAAAAAAGGCTGCGTACTGGATTTTCTAATGAAAAGATTTAATTACTAAAAATGAAAAATTTTTAGTGGATGTTTTCCATTTTATCTTAGTTCTCCAGTTCCTATGTATTAATACAATGTAGAGCTCCTTTATAGTGGGAACTATTTACTTTTTTTTTTTTTAATATCCAGGTCCCAATACTGAGCCAGACAGATAGGAGGCAACTAATAAATGTTTGTTGATTGATTTTTCTCTGTCCCCTATCAATTTCACCTCCTTCTCTTTCAATTCTAATTTTCTCTCAACATTCAGGTAAATTATTACCTCTTCCATGAGGAATGCACATATTCTGCTAAACCACTAGTGCCCTCTAAATTACAAATTATTTGTCTTACATATGTTTTTATCAATAACTTCTTACTCTGATGAAATGTATGCTTCTTTGGGACAGAGAGCATTCCTTGCTTCCTTCCTTCCTTTTCTTCCCTCCCTCCCTCCTTCACCAGTGCCAAGGACAACTGGCATATAATTGCCATTTAATGAATGTTTGATGATTAATAACATTTATGAAAAATGTCCTCCATAAAAAAAAAATTGTTTGCTCCAACATTTATTATGTACCTACTCCAGTGGGTCAGGGTAGGTAGTTTGAAGTCATTGTAAAGGACCTTAAGTAGTAAGGAATTTTTATTTTGTCCTAAAGATGATAGGGAGATACTGAAGACTTTTGTGTGGTTGAGTCACACAATTAGACTTGTGCCTTAGGCAGATTTTTTGGGGGGGTTGGGGCAATGAGGGTTAAGTGACTTGACAGGGGGTCACACAGCTAGTAAGTGCCAAGTGTCTGATGTTGGATGTGAACTCAGGTCCTCCAGAATCCAGGGCTGGTGCTTTATCCACTGCGCCACCTAGCTTCCACGGAAGATTATTTTTGCAAAAATTTAGGTGTGTGGAGAGGAGAGAAGAGACTAGAAATCAGGTACAAAGGAATTAGGATTATTATAATATTCCTAGTAAAAAATGATGTGGACTTTTAAAACGGTCATAAATTATGAATGGAAAAGAAAGTTGGATATGAGAAAGCAGCATGGAAATGAAACCAGATGTGTCTTTGATTTGGACGTTGCTATGTAATGATGAATGCTCTTTGACGTTCTTAGCTATGTCATCTTTTACAGAAGGAAGGGAGAAGAACAGGAGGAAAAACAAATGTGGAAAATATCAGCATGTTATGGCACAGAAAGGAAAAAAAATTTCTCGCTTTAAAAAAATAATTTAGGTTTTAATTCAGCTTATGCAACATCCATAGTGACAAAAGTCAAAATACGTATTTTGTAAAGATGATTAAATTAAGTTCACCAGTGATAAAATGTTCAATATTGAAATGAACATCTTAAAATTTGACCTAATTTAATATTTGGAAATCAATCTGAAGACAGTTAATTGTTATTATTGGAGAGAATCATAAGAGTAGAAGCAATCTTTCTAAGTCAATTTTTTCAAAGGCCTGTCTTTAGGAGCATTCTTAACACACATGGGAAAGATGAAAATGTAATTTTTTTTAACTTTAAAAAAAACAAACCCTTTGAATACATAATGATAACCTGCTGTAACTAATAATAACCTCCCACTGATAGGACATAACTTCAATGATCTTTTCTCTTTCCAGATAAATAGAGAGTATAATTTCCCTTTCTCTTCGCATAGACAAGAAGGCCTCTAAGGACACTAAAATGAAAGATTGAAATGTTCAAGAATACAGCCATTTCACATATTCTCTCAGACATACACACATAAACATACAAAATGATATTACAACTGAGTAGAAAGAACACTACACATGGGGTAAAGCGGCTCAGAATATTGTTGTTCAGGGCAGCTATGTGGTACAATGGATAGAGCACCGGCCTGGATTCAGGAGGACTTGAGTTAAAATCCAGCCTCAGACACTTGACACTTACTAGCTGTGTGACCCTGGGCAAGTCACTTAACCCTCATTGTCCCGCAAAAAAAAAAAAAAAAGAATATTGTTGTTCACTTTTCAACTATATTGCTGATGAAATATGGTCATGGACAAATTGTTTTACCCCTTTTGACCTCAGTTTCCTTATCAATAAAATATAAGTAATATTATTTACCATATTCCTTTCATGAAGTTAGTGGCCTAAAGTTACCTTTAACCCCCACACTTCCAGCTACACTTCTCCAAATATGTGTATATACATACACATGTGTAGGTATATATAAGTATATGTGTGTATATAGACACACACACACAAATATATATACACATATGAGTGTATGTCTTCATATACCTATATGTATCAGTGTAGCTGAATGAGTGGAGGTTCAAAGGGCCTTTAGCCCACATAAATCCATATATATACACACATATATATGTATATATTCAAATATACACACATTAGTATATGTTTATTTATATAGGTATATAGTATGTTTGCAGTCATACATGTATACATATGTTTATATGTGTTTATATTATGTATGTAAAGATACAATATAAGACCATGGTTCTAGTCATATGTATGTGTTCATGATCAATATCATCAGACCCAATAAAGTTACTCATTTATAGATTCAAGAAATGGAATTAGAATTCAGGTCTCCTTGACCCATATTTTACAGAGATTTTGTTCACTCCATAACTTTGCCCACTTAGCATAATAGCTATATGATTTAGTTTGCACTATCCATAGCACTAGCACCACAGTGCTTGTCTCTCCTTATATGCAAGCTTGAGCCCAATTCATAAGTCACTTTTTAATTTGTGCTCTATCTGGTTTCCTTTAAAAAGTGAAGTCACTTTCAAAGTAACAGCTTGTGCTTTATTGCTTTGAAAATGTATTCACTCTTTGCCCTAAACCTGGAAATGTGCCTAGATTCTCCACTGTACCCTAAAAGACTGACGTCTGCATAATTCAAATTGTATGGGATAATTACAAGAAAACACTAATTTCTTAAAATGAAATGGTATGCACTAACAGAGGAATAGTTATGTCTGGGAAATTACTCTCTTTAAGAGAGACATTTATTTTTGGTCTAAGATTTTTTTTTTAAAGGAAATAAGCCCTTTGCATAATATTAAAGACTCGATCCTTGTTTTGTGACAATGGTAAAGCTTGTTTTCCTAACATCATTAAAAGAAAAGAGCTGACAATTCAAAGAAAGTTCTTATACAAACTGTTGGAAATTCAAAGAAATGTCTCTATCCACGAAGTATAACTTAACTGCAAAAGTCATGAAAATGTTTGATTGGTTAAAAAACTAAAATGTGATTTATTCCCACCAGCTGTCTGGAGAAGAAACAAACAAAAAAAAACTCCATCCTATATACAATGCATTTTTAAAAGTTGAATCTGCATTATCAACATTTTTATATATATTTATTATATA
The DNA here is from genome assembly GCF_019393635.1 of Dromiciops gliroides. NCBI lineage: Eukaryota > Metazoa > Chordata > Mammalia > Microbiotheria > Microbiotheriidae > Dromiciops > Dromiciops gliroides. Next base: position 514,283,793 of record NC_057862.1, read on the forward strand.
ATAAAATATATTTTCATATAGTATATATACATATGTACACATATACATACATATAGGGATATACACATTGTATATCTATCTACCTCTATACCTCCCCCTCCCTCCCCTTCTCTCTTTCTGTATCTCTCTCTGTATCTCTCTCTCTCTCTCTCTCTCACTCACTAGTGATTCACTAGCCAGATTAGCATATGGTTCATAGCCTGAGCTGTGCCCTGATTTAGTGATCTGCCTTCTAGTCTTATGCTGTGTAAGGACATCTACACTTTCTTAAAATGTATGCCCACATATTTATATCTGAAATAAATGAAATGAAAAATCATTCACTATGCACTTACACTGTGACAAGTACTGTGGTAAAAGCCGAGGATAAAGCAAGACACTTCCTGCTCTTAAGAGAATCACAGGCTAACTGGCGGTGGGGGCATAACACATAAAAGTTGATTTAGAGTGTAAATGAATAATCTGAGAAGTCCTAATGGTGTATCTTTGGTGTGAATGGGATGGTCCAGGGAATCCTTAGGTTCTCTCAGGGGATCAGTTGACAATGCTGGGGATATGTATTGCTTAGGGGAAGGGGAGATAGTAGGGCCTAGTGGTCTAATGAATCAATTTTGTATCTTCCATCCTCTTCAGACTATGGGAGCAGTCACTGCTTGGATGTATTCTGGGAGAGACAGGGACAAGGAGAGGGATCAAGAAGGAGAGAACATGTGGGATGGCATTCCCATTGGTTCCGAATGAAGCAAACAAAAGGAAATTCATGTTTCTTTTGCATTTTAACATTTACAATGCACCTTGTCAATGCTTAGCACATAGTAGTAGTATAATTAATGGTAGTTCACATGACAACAGTAGCCCATAAAATATGGAGTGCATCTATTATAATCTCCAGGTTACAGATAATTTAAAAATAAAGGGAGTTGCAAACTACAAAACAAAACAAAACTCTTTTTACTGCCCTATCCTAGCCAGAAGGTGTTGCTGGATTTCAAGTGCAAACAACAAAACATAGCTTCTACCAAGTTGGAAATACTTCATGCATAGGCCCAAGTATGAACTTGGCTTCCTGCATCCAAGGACCAGCTGCCAGCAGGCTGACCTTTAGGAGTTGATTTTTTTTTTTCATCTCAAATTCATGAAATTGTCTGAAGTATAGACAGGTCTGTCTCCTTGACAGTGGAAGTTCTCCACTGTCTCATTTCTCCAAAAAATAATAAAATAGGGCAGTTTGGTATATGGGATAGAGAGTAGATCAGAAGGACCTGGGTTCAAGTCTATCCTCTGATAAATACTGGGTGTCATCCTGGGCAAGTTGCTTAAACTCTTATGGCTCCAGGTAACCAAGGCTGTTAGGGAACTACAAAACAGTCTGCTGTGGTAGAAGATAAAAATAAATTCTTTATAGCAATGAAATCACAGGTTGGGGGAGGGGTAGAGAAGGGAAGGGATGATAAAACCTTTGACAATTTGTCTCCTAGTCTTCCTACTAACTTTATTCACATGATACTTAATCTCAGAGCCAATGGCTCTAGTTTCTTAGCCTGTCGAAATTCTGCCAGTCTTTATTTAAAGATGTACTCTTTAGGCATTTCTTTTCCTGCTCATCCCCAGTTCTATTCATTGTACATCAGTGATATGAACTCCTTCAGTTCTTCAATAATATGAATCACTTCAGTTCATCAGTTCAGCTCAGTGTGGGAATGATTTATGTAATCACATCTCAAGCTGGAGCAGATGCATTGTAGCTGTCAAAGTCAGACACCCCTGACTAGGCTGAGGAAATGGTTGAGCAGCTGGTGGATAAAAACAGCTGTTTCACAGTCACATCATCAGTTCAGCAATTTCATCATCAGATCATCACCTCATCACTTTCATCAGGTCATTTTTCTCATTTTATAGATGAGGAAACTGAGGGTCAGAGATATAAAGTGTTTTGTCTATAGTGACACAAGTATCAGAGGGAGAATTTGAATCCTCTTCCTCTAACTATAAAACTATTTTTCTTTCTCTGTCTGAGACAAGAGTAAAGGGTAAAGGGGCAGCTAGGTGGCACAGTGGACGGAGCACCGGCCCTGGAGTCAGGAGTACCTGAGTTCAAATCTGGCCTCAGACACTTAACACTTACTAGCTATGTGACCCTGGGCAAGTCACTTAACCCCAACTGCCTCACTTAAAAAAAAAAATTAAAAAAAAAAAAGAGTAAAGGGCACATTAAACAATGGGTCTTTCCTTAATATTTCTGTGAACTAAATTCTGATTAGCAACCAAAAAGCAAAACAGATCTTCATCTTAAACTACTTAACACTGACCGTTTCTCTATGTTCAATGGGCATGACCTAAAATTCAAATTTAAACTGTGAAAATGGCCCACACTTTACAGCAATGATGGCACAAGAGAGCCATTGTATAGTGACAGGAATATTTTTGAGGTAACACCAGTAACTATATTTTATTAAATGAAACTTACCCCCTCCCTCTAATACTCATTCACCTCTGCCTCTCCCATTTTACATGTACTCATACATAGCCTACAATAGGAAATTCTTCCATCTTATTGTAAGATGTCAGTCTTTTCTGAAAGTAATAGTAGCTGACATTTTGGGACTATTTGAATGTTCTACAGAGTACTTTATATACATTATCTTGTTTGATCCTTACAATCTTACTATGTAGTTGTGAATATTATCCCCATTTTACAGATGAAGAAATTGAGGATCTGAGAAGTTGAAACTTGCACTGGGTCACACAGCTACGAAGTATCAGAGCCATGATTACAGCAGGGATCTTCCCTGACTCCAGGTCTAAAAAATTATCCATTGTACCGCATAGCTTCCTTTCCTTCTTGTCAAGCATTTTATAATTCTCTGCTCAGAGTGTTAGAACTAAAAATCATTTAATTCAAATATGCCATTTTATAGAGGACTAGTCTATGTGCCACGAGGGAAAGTCAGTTGCCTAAACTTACATAACCATGATAGGGGCAGATTTGGGATGATGATTCCAGGTGCCTTGACTTCCATTTTCCCCTGCGTGAAGTCAAGCTGCTGCCTTACATCTTTTTTTTTTTTTTGTCAGTAAAAACAGAGCTTTTGAATCCACATCAAACTGCTGCTGGTAGTAATCTGGTTGCCCTTCTCAGCAGGAGAAAATTTAGCTTCAGGATTAATAGCTACTTTCATGGGAAACAAGAAGCTCATTGAAACACCAAGATCCTCTTTACCAGTTTGAAAAAAGGTTTCAAGAGCAAATCATGGTCAGGGGCCTATGAGTGGCACAGTAGGTCTAAAACTGGTATAAACTAATCTTGTCACAGAGTTGTTTATCAGAAGGGTCAAAGTCAGCATGGATGCCTCATTAAGATGCTATGCTGGTTTAATTAACTAGCATTTCTATGTTTTAAAATATAGTCTTCTCAGGAAGAAAAAAATTCATTTTTCATTTATCACTCAGTTTAGATAAACAGAACTATCCAAAAATGTGAGCAGCCTTTTGAGGTAGCAAGCCCCTATAACAATTAAAATATTAGTCTTTAAATTACTTTGGAAATTATCTTTCTCATTCCATCAATTTACATTCGGTGATACTTAGGTCTAGAAAGATGAAGTGAGTGAATTTTCCAATGTCTCATAGAGAGTATGAATATAGACAGGTCTTTTTCTCAAGTCCAGTGATGATTCCATGATGCTGCACTGTCTTATCACTGTTGGAGTTTGCACTGAGACCCCACATATGCAGAGGAGGTTGTGCTTTGGGGAAAATTGTTAGATTTGGTGACTTCAGAGGTCTCATCCAGACCTGAGATTCAGTGATTCAGAAATTTGAAATCAGATTGAAGAACACTATATTTTGATTGCTTCTTAAAACCTTAAATAGTAGTTGGATAAAGTCAAACTTGAATTTCCTTCTAATAAAAATTTCTCTTTTCTTCTTATTAAAGTAACAACCATACCAACATTACTTATCTTCCAAAAGGCATACTAAAAACTTATGTTTATTTAAATAACAACTTATTTTAGGGGAAATTAGTCAAAAGTTCAGTAAGGTGGTTACCTCCCATTAGTGACATATAAAGAAATAATTTTCTTACATTTAATAAATATTTTTTGATTGAATTCTATACTAAATTGAATACTCCAAACTCTATTTTCCTTTGAATGGCTTGTTATTTCCCCATATCTTCCTGGAGATCATGGCATAAAACAAACCATTTTAATTTCATGGTTAAGGACTTATGGAGTATCTTCATTAGAGATTTGATTGGATGACTCAGAATTTCAATATTTAGGAAAATTGCCATCATAGAATCATAGAATTTTAGATTTTGAAAGGATATCAGAAGGTATTTAGTTCAAACTAACAACCTAATTCTCTAATTCAAAAGCCTAGATGCCACAATTCTGGATGATTCCCAATCTATAGACATTTAAAATGCATCATATTCTCTCTTTGATTATAATCGATATTTCATACTACTGAAAGAAAGAGGAGCAAAATTGTGTTTTTGAAAGGATTCACTCTAATTAATGATCACCCCCCACCTCCACAGCCCTCAAAAAAGTAGTATTATCATTTGAAAATCCCTGAATTTACACATTCAGAATAGGGTGACATCTCAGGGTCAAGAATGTTCTAAATGAGGGGCAGCTAGGTGGTGCAGTGGATAGAGCATCGGCCCTGGAGTCAGGAGTACCTGAGTTCAAATCCGGCCTCAGACACTTAAACTTATTAGCTGCGTGACCCTGGGCAAGTCACTTAACCCCAACTGCCTCACCAAAAAAACAAACAAACAAACGAAAAAAACCAACACAAAAGAATGTTCTGAATGGTCAAGAAAAAAATTGGAAATAATTTCTGAGCTAATGTTGAAGGGTCCCAAATATATCATCAGGCCAAATTTCCAGATTTTCTAATGCTTCTGGAGCCTTAAGAAATGTTTTCAAATTTGTATTCATTTTTGAATACTATGGTTTTTCCTTTTTCAAAAAATATGGTAAAGACAGAAAAAAGGAAAGACCATTATCCACGGTGTGCTGGGATATATACTTTTAGACAAAGAGGGCTTCTGGCATGTCTGCTATAGTTCCTTTAGTCATAGGAGTGGCTGAATATACCTCCAGGCACTTTGAGTACAATTCATAAATCCATACAAAGTGCTGTGCTGAGCCAGGACTTCCTGAAATTTAGTGCGAATGGGCTATAAATGGAACCATGAAAAGTTGCTATCATGCTAAGGTAGATTGAGCACAGAGTCACCAGGGGAAATATACAGGTCTTTCATTTTGTTTTGTTTTTAATCACTGTTTGATGTTAGTTTTCTATACTGTTTTTGTAATGCAATTTTTATGGTCATTCCCAATTGTCCAATCATAAGCCATATTCACCAAAAAGAGAGATAAAAGAAATGTCCCTTGCATTTGAAATAGGTGGCTATTTCTAGTGGAAACAGGGCAATATTTATAAATCTTCCACAGCATTCTCTTCACAATCCTTGTTTTTCCTCTAGCTTCAGGATCAGGAGACCTGATTTTTATATCCTTTACCATATACAGGTTAGTATGTCTGTGCAAATAGAGCTGGTACTCTCTTGTTGCAAAGCATAAAAATAGATTCAGCCCCCCACCCTCCAAGGAGTGTTTAGGTTCAATTTAGTCACCAATATTTTCCTTGAAAATTAGAATATGTCTAGCTCCTTATGGGCAGGGAGTATTTTGTCTTTTCTTTGGAACCCAGGTGCTTAGCATGATTCCTGTCACAGAGTAAGAACTTAAACTCTGGATTGATTGATTTTTAAGCTTCACCCTCCTGACACAAATGTCAAAGAATTGTGATTCATATTCAATTATTTTTTAGAAAATAATATGTGCTTTACTAGCTGTTTGACCCTGGGCAAGTCACTTAACCCTCATTGCCCCCCCCCCCAAAAAAAAAACAAACAAAAAAACTAAGATGTGCTGAATTAATATGCTGGTGATGGTGAACCAGACCACACTCATTGGGAAGCAAGAAAAAATGGGGATGGGAGAATAAGAAGTGCCTTTCATATAGAAATGAACAATGGTGGCTACAATAAGCAAGTCTAGAATACTGCTATTGACACACAGATGTACAAAGATGAATGTACCATAAGAATAATAGTGATGAGAGGGATATGAGAGCTCTTTTAAAGTTGAAATCCTTATTTTATAAATGTGGAAACTAAGCCTAAAGAAATTAAACAACTTACCCAAGTTCACACACATGCCAGAAGAAAGAACAAAGATCCAAATCACTAAAATGGTCATTCTTTCTTCTAGATTACATGACATAAGGATTTCTTAGGGATTATAGATCTGGGTAACTTGTTGGAATCTTTATTTTCCCCAGAAATCTCCAAATAAGCAAACAAACAAAACAAAAAACAAACAACATCAACAACAACAACAACAAAAAACAAACCCCTGACTCTTCTCATTGCCTACCTTTCAAAAACTCTTGTTCTCTTCTAAACTCTGCTATGCAGCTTCTGTTTTCATCATTCAATTAAAAATGCTCTTTCCAAAGTTACCAATGATCTCTGGGCAGTACAGTGGATTACTGTATACAGTTTGGAGTCAGGAATACCTGATTTCCAATCCAGCTTCAGAGACTTATTGGTTGTGTGACCTTGGGAAAGTCACTAAACTTCAGTTTGCCTCAGTTCCATCCTTTGTACTATGTGAATAATAATATGACTACCTCCCAGGGTTATAGGGTTCAAATAAATAAGAATTGTACAGCTTAGCATATATATATATATATATATATATATATATATATATATCATAGTACAGCATAGTAAGTGCTATATAAACATTAGTTATTAACAATATTATTGTTATTATTATTGATTTCTCAATTGCCCAGTCTAATGGACTTTTCTTAATCCTTAACCTCTTTGAAGTCTCTGTAGTATGACATTATCAATTTCTATCTCTTTATTGGTATTCTCTCCTCTCTGATTTTTTACGATCTTGTTCTCTCTTGGTTCTAGCTATTTGACCTTCCCTCCAGAGTCTTCTTTGCTGGACTATCATCCCACATATGAAGGAATATATGATTAATTGTTTTGTTCTTGTTCTTCTTCTCTTCTTTATCAACACTCTCAATGACCTCATCAGCTCCAATAGATTTAATTACCATCTTTATTTAGATGACTCTTTGATCTAAATATTGTCAGTCTAGAGAGACTGACCATACACACACCACTATGCCAATTATTATATTATTTCTCTTCAAAACCAATAATAGTTTTTCCAAAATTTCTCCTTTTTTAAAAATGCTTTTGGGATGGTGGGAATGAGAAGGGGGAAATGGTGATCCTGTGAAAGATATACCAAACTACAAAGAGGAATAACATAGAATAAGCAGCTATAGAATGGTTATGAACTAGATGTTGGAAGAGAGCACCTACACTGATGAGACCACAGATCCATCACTTTGTAAGAGTTGTTTTCAGAACAGAAAACTTTTCACCTGTATTTGCATCAAATCACAGATTTTGAGTAAAATCACTTTTGAATACTGAACAATTTTTTTAAAAAGTTACATATCTTTTTTTAGACCAAAATAAAGGAATATTATATTAATCAGATAAATAAAATCAAAATTCTTCCAAATTCCAGATATCATTATATATTAGTTATCTGATAACATTAAAATATTAAGAGTTCCCAGATTTCATTCTAATGCAAAATTAAGAGCACATACTAATTACACCCATAAGTTAGACATTTACAAGAAGGGGATGTTTTCCAATTTTTAATTAATAGTAATGTTTCTGATTTTTATATAACTACATTATTATTTTAAAACAATGATTTGTGGGGACTTTTGTTGGGTTTTTTTGGAGGGTGCTTTTTATTGATGTAGCAAAAAAGCAAATTATTAAGTTCAAAGACTTGGTAAATCATTATTTAATGCCATAGTGTCTACCCTAACCAATTTCCGAATATACCTGATTAAATTTTAAAGACTTGACAGATAAGATTTACTATAGGACTAAAGCATTCTAAGATGGTCATCTTTTGTCTTCAAATATCAAAATTGGCTACAAAAATTAGGGCTCAATGATCTCTATATTGTAAAACAATGTTTTTTTTTTAACTATCTTAAGGGAATACAAGATACTCTTCAGAGTAAGGGAAAATATCAAATTAATGAATCACTCACTGAGTCTTAAAGTTTTAAGGGACTTTATAGATTATTCTTTATTATTATCAGGATTTCCCAGTGTCTGAGAAAAATCATGTATCTTCTCCCTGAAGACATTCAGTGATAAATAACTAACTACATCCTAAATTGTCAATTTTGGACCAGATTGTTTGGGTGTTTTTCCTTACATCATGCTGAAATTTGCCTCAGCATTTTCTACTCACTGGTTATGGTTTTGCCCTGTAAGGATAAGCAGAATAATTCTATTTTTCTTCCACATGACAGCTTCTCAAATTCTTGGAGACACTATGTCCCTCTGGAACCTTTTTTCTTTAGACTAAACATTCTCCTTTCTTTACAAAGAACTTCATATTTCTTAGTCTATAGTTTGTTTCACCATCCATATTGCTAATGCCTGCTCTGTGATATGCCATCTCTGTTTATATAGGTAAATGACTTTGTCCTCATCTTCATTTTCCTCATTTCTGCAATAATGAAGGTGGACTACACATCTTTTATATTCCCATCTATCTCTACAATTGTGATCAGTACAATCTCTCATTGCCCCCCATCTTGTCAAAATGTTTTATTAAATGAAATATCTGTAACTCAATATTTCAATTCCAATAGCTAAAATTTGTGCAAATTTTAACTTATTATTTGATAAAGTCCTTTTATATAAAAAGGTTGATTAAGAAAACAATGAGGCACTGTGAAATTCAAATTCAAATTGAAAAAAAAAGTTTCATTTATTATTGACTAGTAATGAAGGCAGAACCTGTTAGATAAATAAATCTAACGTTGTTAGATAAATTAGTAGCTTTTTTGTTTAAAGCATAAACAGAAAATAATTAATGAATTAGCTAATTTTTCTTCCCTGCTGTGTTACATTAGTTAGTATTTGATGAGTATTTAGTTTTGGATCCTTAACACACAGTCTACTAACAAAACTCTTACAAGGCTGGTGATTAGATTATGCCAAAGAAACCCAAAACATCTGCACTAGAGTCCCTCCCTTTCTCTATCCTCAGATTCTACAATACTTACCCCATGCTGACACATTCATTTCTGCTGGCCCAGGAATGATGAACACATTAATTCAAGTTAAATGGAAAACCATTGCAAATCCTTTGCTAATTTGCTTCAGTTTATCTTTCCTTAATCCATTGGTGAAAGTTGTTTTTGTTTGTTTGTTTTTTAAACTTCAAACTTGTTGGAATAAAGAAAAAGAATGATCATTGACACCTGACCAGAGCTGTCAATCACAAGAGGGGGGAAAAAAAAGGTGAAATTTCCTTTGTGTTCAGGACTAAATTGATAACCAAAGGAAAAAAAAATCCAAGCAAATAGGGGCAACATAATGTTCGGGTTAAATATTCTGTTATTAGCCATCCAGGGAAATTTGTCTTTTCTTTTTTGGGGGCATTTTACCAAGAGATTCTTAGTTACACTAAGCTTGCATTCTATTTCCACTTCAGATCACTGTTTCCCAAAAAATGGTCTATGTAGAAATGTTACCAGGTTGTAATATTCTTACTTCCCAAGATCTTTCCCTTTTAAGGCTGGAATTTTATAAGAACTCTAGACGGACATGGTAAATTATAACCTAACTGGCTGTGGTCAATATAATAGCCTCTATCTCGGTTTCAGAGAAGTCAAGAGCTGGAAGGAAACTGACACCTGGAGCTATTTAGTTCAACAATTTCCTGAGCAGCAAGTCCTTCCTAAGGATTGTCAACAAATTATCATTCAGACTTTTTTGAAGCTCACTAGTGATGGAGGAACATTCTACTTTCACAATAAACCTATGTAAATATTAGAAAGCTCTAAACATTGGTAAAACTTTTTTTTCCTTTTTTTCTTTTTCTATTATATTAGTGAATCCCTAACCCTCTCTTCCTCTCCCTCAGGCTCTTAATTCTGCCCTCTGGACAAGTAGAACAAAATTTAGTTCTTAGTTCAGGTTCAAAGCATGCATATAAACATGCTGCCACACGGAACTGAAAGCCTTTAAGTACATAAAGATAGCTATCTTGGCAATGCCTAAGATTTCTCTTTGACTAGTTAAATGTGGATAGTTCCTGCAACCAGCAGTCCCTTGAATAGCAGAGATTTGAGGCCCCTCAGGGTCCTGTGGATAAGCTAAGGCTCACTAGTTTGTTTTCCTCCTACTATGTGGCACCAGAACACAAATGAAAGACTGTATTTTTGACCTTGTTAAATGCCATTTCATTAGATATGGCACATTTTTCAAGCCTGTTCAGGTGTGTGTGTATGAACAAATCAATCTTAATTGTGTTTTCCATTGTTTAACTGCCTTTCCCTGTTTCAAAAACATGACAAGAAAGATAATGGAATCTGAGATCTAGAGCTGGAGGGTATTTTAGAAGCCATTTAGTCCAATCCCTAAATTTTACAGATGAGAAAACTGAGGTTCAGAAAGGCAGAGATTTGTTCAAATTCAAACAAGTAGTGAGTGGTGAAGTGGTGAAGGAAGGAATTCTGACTGCAGAAGTGGTGGTATTTGTGGTGTCTGGGCACCTACCAATGCTCTTGCATTCATTTAGAATCAGTCATCAGCCAGCAATACAAAAAGTGGCAACGCTTAAGTGGTAATAGATAGTAATTTAAACTTTTTCTTTATTGTTTTCAGTCTTCCTCACCTCTCTGGGGTTTTTTGTTTGTTTTGTCAAAAATAATGGAGTGGTTTGGCATTTCCTTCTCCAGATCATTTTACAGCTGAAGAAACTGATGCAAACAGGGTTCAGTAACTTTTCCAGGGTCACATAGCTATTAAGTGTTGTGAGAAAATAATGGGGTTCTGGGTGACCCAGAGTACACCCCACTTGAGGGAGCCTTGTCTTCTCTCCCCTGCTCTTCTCACTGCACCTCTCCCTATCCTGGGATTTTATGCTGGGCTTGGGATGCTCGAGGAAGCAGCCATGTGGTCCCCACTCTATCTCTTTTCTATCTAGGTATATAGGGTGTCTGAACTCTAATTCTGAGCAATGTGCTCTCTCTCTTTACTAACATTTAATATGCTTTAATAAATGCTTAATGACCAAGACTGGTGCAGTAGCTTCTAATTTATAATTTATATTAGGAAACTCCAGCTGAGTTCCCTAAAACCAGAACAGAGACAACCCCCCCCCCCCATTTATTTTCAGATGAACAGTGTCTGAGGTCAGATTTGAACTCAGGAAGAAGAGTCTTCTTGATTCCAGGCCTGGTGCTTCAGCCTAGCTTTATTTGGTGTATTTCTTCCCCTAAGACAAAAAGTTGCATAACAATTACTGATCTACATTGAAAGAAGCTTTTTGTTTTTCCTCTAGGGAGTTTCCTTGAAATCAATGATCTAGACACAATAAACACATGCATAATAATATATAGGTATATATATTGTGAGAAAATAATGGGTTTTGCTATACCCAGAGTCCTGAGGGGAATATGGTAAGATTGATTGGATTGGCTTTGCTGATGGAATCACTTGGAGTTAGCTTGATTGGAACCATACCTACTGGAAGGCCTGGCCTTGGGGGGAGGTGGGGGTGTTCTCTGAACTCTGACCTTGGCATGTTCTGCTCATGGACTGCCCTCAAGTCCAGTAAACCAATAGACTTGAATGATGCTAGCCAATTAGATTTGAGCGGTGTGGAAGATCTGCCTCTCCTCCAGGCCCAGAGGGAGCTTCCACTCTCGGGCTCTCAGAAGTGCTTGTGGAGGAGGACTTGTAGGAAGAAGCAGGCCAGGCCAAGCTGGTGGCTAGATAGGCCTTTTCTTGACTTTCTGAGCCAAGTGTTCCCTCTTTACTAATATTTGGTATGCTTTAATAAATGCTTAATGCCCAAAACCTGTACTAAAGCTTCTAATTTATAAGTAACAAATATATTAGAAACCCCAGCTAATTATCCCTAAACTTGAGATGAAATAAGGCAACCACAAATAGTTTTAAACGCCACAGTATATGCACACATAAACACACACACACATATACATATATATATATATATATATATATATAAATTAAATCATGACACTTCCACACATATATGTGATCAACCAATAATGCTAACACGGAAAATTTATTTTAAATGAATGGGGAAAAAATCAAAGTCCATTGCTAATATTTGTAGAAACAAAAATGAATTTATTGCTTCAGATTTGCTAATGCTTGACGAAATGAAGAACTCATTTTTCTGATAAGAAAATGAGATTTGCTTTTGTTCAATTGTATAATGACAAATTCATTAAAATTGGGTCCACAATTTGTTCTGGAAGAAAGCAGAATATGTTTTGTCCAATGAGCTTTCTCAACATGTAACGATATTCAAAATTAGAATATAGACAAAACTCTTCAAACACATCTTTTAAAATGAAATGACAAATACATTATTTTAAAAGTGCTTATTGTTTTAAAAGTCCCTAATGAAGATTTTGCATTCATTATTTTTTGCACTGTCAGCATGAAACCATTTTGACAATAAGAAAATAAGAGAAAATAAATGAATTTCTATGTGGCCCTGCTCTATTCCGTAGACACATATTTTAGTCTTGAGATGGAGCTGGTGGTGGGCGGACAGATAGAAGGGAATAGTTGTGAAAAAAAATCATATTAATTGCCTTAGATTTTAGAAGATTTAGTTTGCAGGTTTCAGATAAGGTATATGTGGCTAACTTTAAATATAATTCCTAAGTGTAAATTTGTTTTATTGCTATATTCAAATTAAATACTCAAATGAGCTTCTGATCAAAATGTAAAAAAAAAAATTAAAATAATTTTACTCTGAATATAAAGACACATTGAGGCCTTTAGGTATTAGAGTTAGAGAAGTGGCTTTAGAGCCTGGAAGACCTGGGTTCACTTGTATTTAACAATGAATTAAATTGAAATAATTGATGTAATGGCTTGAGAACTGGTATTAAAATGAGGACTTTGTTTCAAGTTTTATATCTGACAATACTGCATGTGTGATTGTGGTAATATCACTTAATCTCATAGTGATCTACAAAGCTAAATTGCAGATAAAATGGCAATATTCATTGATAGATATGTTTAATTCACTTCAATTGATGAAAATTGATAGAGGTAGTTCCTCTTATTAATGAAAACACATGTTGAGTCCTTATCCCTATAATATCCCTAAGTAATCTCATTAGATCATGGCAATTTATTTAGGGTTTTTGTTTTGTTTTTAGTAGTTTAAAATATGCTTCCTGTATAATCTTGGTAGTAATGTCTGCTATGTATGTATCACACTAAAAGTATAATCACTGGTTTTAGCAATGTTTGTAAGGTTCTGAGATTATTTTTATATTTGTAGAATAACTAAAAATATGTTTTTTTCCCAATGATGTTATATTATTTCTATTTTAAAACTACAATACTATCAGCTATAGAATTTAGGTTAGGTCTAAATTATATTAATTTCAATTTAAATCCATTTATCTTGAATGTAAAATGCTAAACTGGAAAAGATAAATTATATCTTCTGGGATTCTCTCTAGTCATTGGGGTGGCAAAATCAACAGAAAGGGAGTAGTTAATCTGAAAAGAGTTAAGTTGCAGAATACTTTAAGATTAAACATATTGACTAAAAAAAATCAAAGGTATTAATGAATTTGAAAGATCATACCAAGAATCCTGTTGTCCTAGTCATTGGTAACTATGCCTGGAATATTTTTCCTCCTCACCACTGCCTCATAGAATGTTGTTGTTCTTCAATTGTTTCAGTCTGACTTTTTGTGACCCTATTTGGCATTTTCTAGGCAAAGACACTAAAGTGGTTTGCCACCGCTATCTCCAGCACATTTTACAGATGAGGAAACTGAAACAAACAGGGTTGAGTGACTTGCCCATGGATACACAGGTAGTAAATGTCTGAAGCCAGATTTCACCTTGGGTCTTCCTGACTCAAGGTGTAATATTCTATCCACTGTTGTATCAAGCTGCTGCCTGATAGAATACTTCACTTCAAATATCACTTTATGCAAGAACCTTTTCCTGGTTCCCCAATCTACTAGAATCTTGGCCAATTAGATTATATTTCATCTATGTTATATGTATCATTTATGTATTTAAAGTATACCTTTTATTCATTGATATAGAGAAGAATGAATTTTGTATTTCTTGTCATCCTGAGTTAGCATAGCGTATATAGCACATAAAGAGATGCTAACTGAAAATATTTGGTTTAGCCTCAAAATATGACCAGTCTTAGGATTTTCATGGTCCAAATGAAAATGTAATGCATGAAAAAGTTGAGAGACATAGTTTCTGGGTAATTAATCACTTTGTTAATTATGGTAGCAAATAATTAATAAAAAGATAATCATTTGGCCTTCTCTAGTAAACCAAAGACCCCTCTTGGATGCCTCTTTATGCTTACATACCCTTATAAGAGGTGGTGTTCCCAACAGGCAGAAATCAACTCTGATTGGTTAACAATTAATGAGAGAAGGGGGTATTCTAGTGGGAAGCTGGTCATTCCTCTCTACCAACACAACTGCCAGCCTCTGGTGATCTAGACAAAGTGAACTACTTTCCCCTCTCCCTAATTCAAGCCTCTTTGGAACACAATGGGCCAGAATTCACCTAGATTAGATACTCTTTGGAAGGTTTTCCAGTTGGCTAGGTAAGAATTCTACCTATAGAAGATGGTCTAAGTGGGTAAATTTTTGGCCAAGGTCAGAAATGCCCTTGAGAGACTAGACTTTGAGGAAATTGAAGAAAAATATATTAATCTCAAATAATAATTGGTTATTAATATTAAGTAATTCTCAAAGAGGAAATGAAAAAAAATTAAATGTGTTTCCATCTGTTTTCAGATACTATCAGTTCTTTCTCTGCAGATGAGCTGCAATCTTTATAAGTCTTTCAGGGTTATGTTGGATCATTGCTTTGCTGAAAATAACCACATGCTTCCCAGCAGATCATCCCCCACTATTGCTGTTATTTTGTATACAGTACATTTCACTCTGCTTCAGTTCATGTGGGTCTTTACAGGTTTTTCTGATAGTATCCTGTTCATCATAACCTTTATATAGTACCTTAAGCTTGACAGAGAATTTTCTTCATAAAAGCCCAGCAAAGTAGGTACCATATGGGCAGCTAGGTGGCACAGCGGACAGAGCACCGGCCCTGGAGTCAGGAGGACCCAATTGGTTATTAATATGAGAGAAATGATTATTTTTTCTCAAACATGCATTCATGACCAAAAAAACCCCATCATTTAACCTCTCTGTGAACATATATTTGCATGTATGTGGCAGCTGTATTCTCTACAATTTAGATCTGACCTTCAAAGAGTTGGTAATGTATGGAATTAAAGACAATTTAGTAGTGGTACATATACCAAAAGGGAAAAATCAAATGGGTAAAATATGTCTAATGTCCCAAATATGATGTGCAACTGGAAAGGCAATACATTCAGTGAATCCATCAGTATCTATACCTGTTTACAGGCATGGCAGATGGACAGTGAGCTTAGTTCAGAATTGATTGGAAGGAAAAGAACAAACTTGATAACATCTGGAAAATTGCACTGTACTTTAAAAAATTGCAGATTGCTTACTGACAAACAGAGAAGACACATTTTACCATCAAATTCTTGTGCTGCTTTATGGATTTGGATCAGAGACAACTGTTGTATCCAAAAAAAACCTCACCAAAATTTGGAGTAACCCATAGGAAATGGAGAGACACATGGTGAGCATAAATAGGCTGTTAGCATTTTATTAATGGTGTTATAGGGGAGGGAAATGATGAAAAAAGATTTCATCTATGGAATTTATGGACAAAAACGGAGTTGATCCAGTGATGTAACAAGAAAAATAATGAGCATCCAAAATGCTACAGTGGAACTCTTAGGATCTGAAAAAGCCTAGAGGAATTGCTCCATTAGATTATGTAGATCCTTCCTAATGGATTTATGGAAGGTGATAGATAAAAATTGCACATAATGAAAAAGGTTTGGATGAGCTATGCGTTGTACTGTTGAAGTGTCTATCTCAATGGGTTTCCAGATGCATTAAAGTCTTGAAGTAAACTTAATTAAATCCAACTTATTGCACCATGGACACTCAACAACTTCTTAGAAAGGCTTCTTAATTTACTTTCTGATGCTTTTCTTTGTTGCCAGGATATCATTAAGATATCTTTTAGCAAATAAGTACTCAGAACAACTAAATATAAAATAATCTTTTATATATACATTTCTCCAAAGAATTTATAAAGAATCCAAGTCATTTCCCAATTGAGAAATGGTCAAAGGGTATGAACAGGCAGTTTTCTGATGAAGAAATCAAAGCTATCTATTGCCATATGAAAAAATGCTGTAAATCACTATTGATTAGGGAAATGCAAATTAAAACAACTCTGAGGTACCACCTGACAACTATCAGATTGGCTAATATGACAAAAAAGGAAAATAATAAATGTTGGAGAAGCTGTGGAAAAATTGGAACACTAATGCATTGTTGGTAGAGCTCTGAACTGATCCAACCATTCTGGAGATCAATTTGGAACTACGCCCAAAGGGCTATAAAGCTGTGCATACCCTTTGACCTAGCAATACCACTTATTGGGTCTTTTCCCTTTTTTATGATCTTTTTGGGAAAAAGGACCCATACATACAAAAATATTTATAGCAGCTCTTTTTGTGGTGGCAAGGAATTGGAAGTTGGGCGGCTGCCCATCAATTGAGGAATGGCTGAACAAGTTGTGGTATATGAATGTAATGGAATTCTATTGTGCTGTAAGAAACAATGAGCAGGCAGATTTCAGAGAAGCCTGGAAGAACTTGCATGAACTGATGATGAGTGAGATGAGCAGAACCAGGAGAACATTGTACACAGTATCATCAACATTATATGTGGATCAACTGTAATATACTTCATTCTTTTCAACAATACTATGGTCCAAGATAGTTCCAAAGGACTCATGATGGAAAATGCTCTCCAAATCCAGAAAAAAAAAAAAACTGTGGAATATGGATGCAGATTGAACCATACTATTTCTTTTGTTTTTGGTGCTGTTGTTTTTATTTTTTGAGGTTTTTCCATTTTGTTCTGATTCTTCTCTTATAACATGACTAATGCAGAAATAGGTTTAATGTTATTATTACATATATTACCTATTTCAGATTGCTTGCTGTCTTGGGGAGGGAGGGAGGGAGAAAAATTTGAAACTAGAAATCTTATAAAAACAAATGTTGAAAACTATCTCTACATGTAACTGGAAAATAATTTTGAAAGAAAAAGAGAAAATTATAATAAAATAAAATAAAAAGAATTAGATGATTAACAGTTAAAAGAGATGGGAGAGAAATCAACCTCTGCTTCTTGTTGCACACACACACACACACACACACACACACACACACACACACACACACACACACTAGCCTTATTCTATCACTTTGAAGATAATGAAAGGAAATCTCAATGGTAAAATTAGTTTGTAGTAGGAAATAAGGGAAGGATTTCTCAAAAGTTATAACATGTTAAAGTGAAAATCTGATATTAAAATGCTTATTTAATCATACTGAAAGTCCTTAGCTTAGTTTTCACAATCTCTCACTAATACACAAAATGCTATTAATAACTGAAAGTTGAATAACTGTTTTTTTTTTTACCTTTTCTTCTTACTCTTGACCTTAGCACATTGCTTGACACTTGTTGACTTGACTTGTTTTGAATTGTACAAAAGATTTTCCAAATATCAATCCATTGGTGTAAACAGTGTAAGTGTTATCACTACTTTAGGGTAGGAAAGCTGAGCCTTGTAGAAACAGGTGGTCATAGATTAATAAGAATAGCTAACATATAGTGCTTTAAAAGTTACAAAATGTTTTTAAAATATAGGATATCTTAAAACTATATTATGCCATTTGATCTTCAAAATAACCCTATAAAGTAAGTTGTATTTTTCTCCCATTTTATAAATGAGAAAACTGAGGTTGAGAGATTACATGACTTTCATATCATAACAAAACTAATAAATCTCTGAGAAAGGATTCAGGTAATTGAGACTCCCAAGTGCACTATTCTATACAAGTATGTAAAAATATTTAAATAGTTACATCACAGGGGCAGCTAGGTGGCGCAGTGGATAAAGCACCGGCCCTGGATTCAGAAGTACCTGAGTTCAAATCTGGCCTCAGACCCTTGACACTTACTAGCTGTGTGACCCTGGGCAAGTCACTTAACCCCTATTGCTACACAAAAAAACTAAACAAAACAAAACAAAAATAACAAAAATAAATAAATAAATAGTTACATTATATGTTATCATCCCTATTAAAATCTACTTCAACCCAAAGGGAAATGACCTTCACAAGGTCTGACAGGTATTAAGTGGCAGAAATCACACTTGAACCCAGGCCCACATATTCTTTTCATTATAACATAATGTTAAAGTTCTTTACCTAAAAATCACATAGCTAGCAAATGTCAGTGACATAATTTAAAACTAGGTTTTTCTTCATTCAGTATTATTTTCCTCAAGATAAACCAGCCTCTCTATACAATATAAAAGTGTTTATGTGCATGAGTGCTACAAAGCCATAATGCTATCTAGGTTCCCATTTATATCTATAGCCTTAAGTATGCTATCTAGATCTATAAAAAAAATTCTGGTTCCATAAGTGATTAAGCTATCATTGAATATGGTCAATATGCTTAGTTAGTAGAATAGAATATGAAGTTTAGAAGTCTGCAAAAATAATTTTGGCATTCAGTGAACCTCTGATACACTCTCATGGTCAAATTATTTAACATTTCTACCTCTAGCAGACATTAGCTTTGAACTGGTGATGAAATCATAGAATTAAAAAAAAAAGAAACCAAACAAAAGTATTTTGTGCATTGTCATCTAGATTTGAAAAGTTTTTTATAAAATAAAACATCAATTGCCTGTTTCAAAAATAGAATCATTTACTTAGAAATGTGAATGCCTTAATAAGGGAAAATAATATAATTTATCTTCTTTTGATTTTTCAAGAAGAATACTTGGTATTCTTAATGAATACACTGGAATACAGAGTAATTTAAGGAGAAAACTCACAGATGAACAGGCAAGAAAGTAATGCTAGCAAATTTCAATACTGAATATCATTGCAGACAGCCTGATTTATTATTATTTTTATTATTATTATTACAAATGGACAGCACTTTAACCTCTACTGATAGCTAAGAGGAGATTGCTATTGGATTTCATGTCTAGAGACTTGAGCCTACTAAATTCCTTTTTGTGTCATTAAGCGTTTTGTCTTTGATGCTGGCAACACAGGTGACCTAAGGCTAGGTCACCCTAACTGTAGATGAAACAGTGAGCTGGCACTGTGAGATGATGGTCTCCCTACGTTTGGGTGACATTTATGGAGGCAATCATGTATAATTAAAAATTGGCACACTGTTCTCTTTGACCAGAAACTTTAGGCTTTATAGCTTGGCAGCTGTTCCTGCAAATAGGCTAAACTATTCTGGTGCTTCACCTAGACTCCAACAAGGAACAAATCCAATTCATAGAACAAATTGCTGTATGCAGCATAGTGACCAGCTCTTGTCTTGGAATTAACTTACATCAAAATACGATATAGGTCAATTTAGAGGTCTATTAATCCAAATTCCAGATTTGCAAAATTAAAAACAAGTGAGGTACAGTGAATAAATGAATAAACCACAAACAACTAACTATAGGCCAAACCTGGACTGGAACTCAAACTGATTTCATTTTAATTTTCCCCCATACCTTAGCCTCTGCATCATAAGAATAGGATCAGTGCATCTAATTCTGGAAGGGATCTTTGAAAATATTTAGTCAAATTCCCAAATTTATAAAGATGAAGTCAAGAAATTTGCTTTGGATTATGCAGGTAATATTTTAACTGCATCAAGATTCAAACCTACCACTTCTGATACTAAATCCAAGGACTCTTTCCACCTTATAACAGTTCGAGATGAGATTTACTCCAACCTTCCAAAAAACAATGGATGAATTTTTTGTTAATGATAGTATTTCATGCATAATCAGTAATAAGCAAATCTTATTATGCCCCATTGTTTACTCAATGACAGGTTTTGCAAAAGAAGCCCTCACTCAATGTATAAATTATGTGTATAATACCAGAGGAAATACACACACATACACAGTTTCTTGTATTTGGCTGCCAGGGGTAGAAGGTGATACCCAAGGACATAGAAAAAGATAGATAAATCAAAAGCAAAAATGAATAGCTGAAAAATGAACTCACTTTGTGCACTTTGACATAGGCAACTAGAATATTTCTTACTTCTGATCCAAATTTAAATACTCATTTCTTTGGAAGAGAAAACCTGTAATAAAATTCTCTGAAAGGTCAGAAAGTAGAAATTCTAGTGGCCTGAGAGAAAAATAACTTTGCTCACCTTTGATCTCTCATAGTATCAAAACATCCTATGACTGTAGGAACTGGGAACAGTTATTTTATTCATCATACTTCCTCAGAAAAAGATATCTGTTATCAGGAGTTCTTCTTGTAGTAGCAGCCTGGTATGCCTCGGCCCAGTTAGGGATGCCCTGGCTCTGAAGGGGACACTCTGACCGTGGAGAAATATGGTTGATTAGCTTGCTGGGGTCAGTTAGATATTACTCTTTCCTTGGAAAAGCAAAGTAATTAATTAACCAGGTAGTGGTTAGTCAAACAGATAATAAAGCAGACATGTCAGGGACACCCAGAAAGCTAGGCACCTTGAATTTACAGCATGACCTTACTTGGGAGCCAGTCATGTTTGCTATGCGATTAGGACCAGGTAATGACAATAATCTCAAGTTAGAAATGTGGAATTTTTATTATTCATATATCTAAATAGCTAACATTATCATTTCAAACTGCTGTAGCATTTCAGTCTTAAGTCTCTTCTCTCACTCCCTTCTTGCCTCCATAAAATTGTCATTTGTTCGGGAGTTGAAGTTTAGAACCTCTTCTCCCAGCCATACCGCTATGTGCTGACTGATTAAGGAACATGTCATAAACCTGTTCCTCCCCAGGAGTTGAGGTCTAGACTTCTTCTTCCGGCGATACCTCTGTGTGCCAAATAATAAAAATTTTAATTAAAATCTGATTGGATCATGTGGGCGAGTAATTCTTTGAAAGAGGAATATTTTCAGAAACAATTTCATGGTAACATTATTGTATGTGTATGTGTGTGAATATTAGATTACATTGATACTTTGGCAATGTAACATTTAAAATAATTACTGCAGACATAAGATTTGGATAAACTTATACTAATGTATCAACATTATGTCAGTAAGGGATTGTCTATGTGTCTCCCCATGCTCCAGGCCCCATGGTAGAGGATGCAGAGAGAGAGCTTCGGCATACCATTTAGCACAAGAAAAGGCCCCAAAATGCATCTTGTGGTATTTCTAAGGGTTTTTATCCTTTTTGATAGAGGTAGGTCATTATACATGAATCAAATTGGGTCATTATACATCAAATAAATCTAATTGGTTGATATGACCTGAAGATAGGTTATATTATAATGAAGTTCAAGGATGACATCAGAGAAAAGAATGCCAGACCCTCACTCAAACTAGTCAGAGCAAAAACCCTTCATCTAGGTGTGGTTTAATCTCATCAGTAAATCTTTGAGCTATTTATACAAAAGAATCTATCTCCACCAAATATCATTTTGTGAGCTTACCTATTGGTGACTTTGACCTAGATGAGAGTTGATAGAATCTCTTAAGGAGAGCTGGCCTTTTGAGTGAAGGGGGAGGGAGAACTAAAACTGATCTATGGGTCCTTCAATATATTGATTATTAATAATTATTTTCTCACAGTGATGACTGCAAACTCTTTGGAACAACATTTAAAAATTCCTAAAATAAAATGTATGGAATTACAAAGAAAGCAAATTATATTGAAATATAATTTGCAAAAATTAAAAAAAAATGTAGATACCAGACTAAGAACCTGTAATAAATGAAAAATCCAAAGAAACAGAGTTCATGGGTAACGAATAATAAATTTATCAATTAGGCTAGCCATCAATCAATAAATTGATGGTTAGTGGTTTCTTCTGGTAACCAAAGACAAATGCATGGGGAGCCTGAAAGCCTTAAATATTTTGTTTTGCTTTGTTTTGTTTTTTGGGCGCAATGAGGGTTAAGTGACTTGCCTAGGGTCACACAGCTAGTAAGTGTCAAGTGTCTGAGGCCACATTTGAACTCAGGTCCTCCTGAATCCAGGGCCAGTGCTTTATCCACTGTGCCACCTAGCTGCCCCCTTAAATACTTTTTTGTAAGGTGAATATACACATAGACAAGTAAAAATCAACCCTGATTGTTGGATATTTAATGAGATGAACTAGAAGTCTTTAGCTCTTCCTACTGAGAATGTGGTTTGATCATGAGATCCATGGGTGAGTATGAGATCACTAAGTGAAATAGTACAGACAGAGAATAAAAGACCCAGAAGAGAGCCTGGGGCTACTCCTACTATAAACAATTATGATATGAATGAAGATCTAGCAAAGAAGATAGAAAAGAATTGGTCAGACAGGTAGAGGTTAAGACCAGGAAAACAATAGTATCATGAATACCTAGACAGAAAAAAAAATATCAGGGAGAAAAGGGTAACCAATAGTGTCAAAAGTTGAAAAGAAGTAAAACAAAAAAGATGAGAAGTGAGAAAAGGCTATTAGATTTGTCCATTACAATCATTAATAACTTTGAAGAAAGTGTTTTTTGTTTAAGGATGAGTTGGGAAAGCATACTATACAGGAGATTTTCTTAAAATTATGGGTTGTGACTCCACATTGGGTCCCATAACTGAATATAGAAGTTGGAAAAAATTTGGCAACAATAAAAGGTTATGTATACCTATTTTATATATCTATATACTCCAGAACCACTTAAAAATTTCTCGAGTGAAAAGGGGTGGCAAGTGGAAAAAGTTTAATAAGTCCTTATATAGAGAACTAAGAAGAGAATGAGAGGAAAAAAGGTTAAAGCACCCATTGTAGAAATCCTTTTTTAAATTGTTTAGCCATAAATGGATGATATGTGAAATTATTCCTAGCAGGATTGAGAAAATGAGTGAAGGTTTTTTTCTTTGTTTGTTTGTTTTTCAGGATGGGGAAAACATGAGTATATTTTGCAGGCTATAGGAAAGCAGCTAGTTGACAGGGAATGATTAAAAATTAATGTAAGAGTAGGGATGATAAGTGGGTCAATCTGCTGGAGAAGACAGGATGGAGTCAGTTGAGTTTGTAGAGAAGTTTGCCTTGGCAAAGCGGAATTCTTCTTTATAAGAAAGAGGGGGGAAAGAACAGATAGTGGCAGAAGGCTTCTGAATAGTATGATGTTAGAAAGAGGAAAGGGAATGCTCAGCAAATGGCTTCATCCCCCCACCCGCACCCCCACCACCACCCCTCTCTCACCCTCCCAACCCTTCCTCTGACCAGTATAGTGTGAGGTAAGATTATCACTTGAGGGAGTTTGCATGGGTGGCTCTTATGGAAGGTTTGAGAATGGATGAAAAGGTCTAGAAAAGATTCAATGATGAATAGGATGGTGAAGGAATGTACTACCATAGTGAACAACCAGTTGAGATTATGCTGCATGCTTTCAGCAAACCTAGTCCGCACGGTTTTATAATTTTCTCCAGCTTTATTCACTGTAGTAGATAGTAGGAGTAATTCAAATTTTGGTTTTGGGAGGGCAAGATCTTTGATAGGATAAAGTGAAAGGGACTCAAGAGAAGAGGACAATGTAGAGATGAATTCCTTCACCAGGAAATCGAGATGGGGAAAGGAAGAAAGTGTAACTATTGCAAGGGTGATAGCTTGAGAAAGAAGTGAGGATGGAGGGATGGGATATTGTTTGCTTTGGAGTAAATTCAAATGAAAATAAGTGTTCATTTTAAATCAGATATTTACATATAGGTTATAATATTAATCTTTAATATTAGCCCCTTACTTATATCACAAACTGGCGAATAGATTAATAATCTGGTGAAACTGTTTGAAATATTTTCATTATATGGAGTTATTTATTCATACTTTGATGCCAACAGTCGATCTCTTCATGAAACATTCTCAACAATATAAATTAATACACCATCTCATTCATTCAATAAATGGATTGTAATGGAAACTAAGGAATAAGCCCAGAAGAGCCATAAGTCACAGGGTCACCACTCATGTTTTTTTTTTTTTTTAG
This sequence comes from Dromiciops gliroides, assembly GCF_019393635.1. Classification (NCBI taxonomy): domain Eukaryota; kingdom Metazoa; phylum Chordata; class Mammalia; order Microbiotheria; family Microbiotheriidae; genus Dromiciops; species Dromiciops gliroides. Next base: position 514,308,169 of record NC_057862.1, read on the forward strand.
TATAACAAGAAATAAACACAACTTATAGCATAAGGTTTTGTCGTAAACATTTGAGGTACCAGCCTGAACAGGAATTTTTCTAATAACTTGTGGAATTTGAGATGGGCTTAACTGAAGAGGTAGCATTTGTATTTTGTTTTACAGGTTGAGGAGGAAAGTAAAAGGTAAAGGGGAGAGAGGAAGGACAACCATGTAGGCTCAAGGTACAATGTTTAAATTAAAAAAAAAAAGGCAGTGATTTTATTTTAAAAATTTTGGGGGGCGGGGGAGGCAATGAGGGTAAAATGACTTGCCCAAGGTTACACAGCTAGTAAATATCAAGTGTCTGAGGCTGGATTTGAACTCAAGTTCTCCTGAATTCAGAGACAGTGCTTTATTCACTGGGCCACCTAGCTGCCCCCTAAAGGCGGGGATTTTAGAAAAGGACTGTTTTGGTGGCTGGTGCACAGAGGATTATTAAATCATATTGGAAAATAATGGTATTCTGTAATGGGAAAGACCTTGAATGTCTATACAACAAAATTGCTATGGTTGGCAATGGAGGGTCATTGAAAAAATGTGAGCAGAGGAATGAGAATCTCTGTTGATGCTCTCTGGTCCTACCCTTGAGTAAACCATTGTAGTTATTCAAGTCACTTTAATAATTATAAAATCAAACATCTATCAACCCTCTTTCTAAATAGTGAATTTGAATACATTTGATTGGCGATGGTGTTTTTTCATTGGAAAAAAAAAGCTTATTTGTAAGTGACTAGCTGACTTTTTATACTCCCTCTCACTTAGTCATCTATCTGAACATGAAATAGTTTAAGAAATTTCTATTTTTTAAAGCTACTGAAACCTCAATATATTCATGCCTTAACAGCTTTGCTACCACCTGCAGCTGAATCACATTGAATATTAAACAGATGGAAGGTATTATTAATAAAAATGTTTATCAGATAATAATTAAGGGACCTTGTAGAATCCATTCATGGTGAATATTTGTTTTGGCTTCAAACTATATTCATGTACTATTATGTTGGTAATAAAGACCATGTATTGTAAAATAATAGGGGTGGTGGTATAGGTAAAAACCCTCAGAAAGGCAGTCATGAAACCATTTCACAAAAGTTAAATGCATCATATCTAACCAGACTTTTTGCTATATTATTCATGACTATGAAATATGAGAAATTTCTAGAACAAAAAAATACCAAGAAAAAACATTCTACACATTTTATATGGAAAGAGGTATTTATTAGAATCTCTAAATATTAAATGAAATTTGAGATAGAGTACAGCTGAGTGCTCACTCATTTGTATTCATATTTTGATGAGAATGACTTGTGTGTACTCTATATTATATTTAAATTGTACTGTTTAATGATTGCTTCTCTGGTGATTTCCTTATCACTGAATCCATTTTGCACATCAACTGTGCATTCTACTGAAGGTTTTTAAAATGTGATTTGTTACATGTCTTAGATGTGCTTTATATTTTAAAGTGGCTCTATTGTCTTTTGGTGGAAAAAAAAACACCTTTAACAATAAGGTGGACAAAAATTATTTTATTTTAAAATACCAGGTCTTCCATCTAAATCTAGATGTGGAATTTCTTTCTCTGGTTCAGTGTGGTCCAAAAAACAAAGAAAGATCAAAAGAATAAAAGACAAACAAACAAACAAAACCCAAAAGTGATTGGCAAGATAGATCTAGCACAAACATGCTATTGCCCTGCCATGGTGTTTCCTAAGAATATGAGGGAAACCACATGGTTTTACTTATATTAGTGATGTATCTAAATTCCCATCACTATTGACTGTGACTAACAGCTTTAAAATTTCAAAGAATCTTTTTTAGACATGCTAGAGAAAAGTTGTGATGTAGCTAGGTGGTGCATTGTATAGAGTTCTGTGCCTGGAGTCAGGAAGACAACTCCCTGAGTTCAAATCTGGCTTCAGACATTTATAGCTGTGTGACTAGGCAAGTCATTTAAACCCATTTACCTCAGTTTCCTCATGTACAAAATAAACTGGATAAGGAAATGGCAAACCACTCCAATTTCTTTTCCATGAAAACACCAAATGGGTTTACAAAGAATCAGACATAATTTCAAAATGACTGCACAAGAGATAAAAAATAGCAGGTTAAATTGCTATTGAATATAGGAAGGCAGACAAAATATCTCTTCATCATTGTTCCTGCCCACCTCTAGATTCTCTCTAATTTGTCAAAGTGTTTCTTAAATTGTGGCTCTGAGAAGTAAATACATGACTTTAAGTGTGTTCTAATTAGGCCATAAAGGGACTATCATCTTATTTCTTGATTGTTATGAATTTCTCAATAAGCACAAGATTGCATGAGCTTTTTTCTCTGTCATTTCACAATGAAGATTCATATTGAAAATTCAGAGTATTCAAATTTTCAGATCCTTTTCAGATGTCCTTTAAGTTGTTTTTTGTTTGTTTTTTTGTTTGTTTATTTTTGGAATCAAAGTAGGAGACTTTGAATATCCTTGTTGAATTTTATCTTATTAGATTCTTCCCATTCTTGTGGGTTTTCACTATCTCTTTTGCATTGGGATTTTGTCTTCTATTGTTTTAGCCATCCCTCTCAACTTTGTATCATGAGCAAATGTGAGGTATTAGCTATCTATCTCCTTATAGGAATCATTGGTAAAAATGTGAAATAATGCATATCTAAGTACAGATCCCTAGGACACTGTGTTAGAGAACTCCTTCCACATTTATTAATAACTTTATCCTGAGTTTAGTCAATATCTGTCTTATCCACAGTTGTCCATTTTATATAAAAATAGTACAACATATTTTGTCTAATATTTTCTAAAACAGGTTTTATATATCTATATGTGTGTATGTATATATATATATATATATATATATACATTTATATATACTCAGGCATAGACAGTGAGTTGCTTAGTTCTGCTGAACTCTTTTCTCATTTAAAAAAAATAGTTATGGAGGAATGACTCACTGTTTAGGAGATGGGGAAGAAAGTTATTCAGAAATGAAAATGATGTAAAATTAAGATTTATCCAAAAAAGAATAAAATGAAATGTGTATACACATACAACAATCCATTTCTACAGGATTGCACTGATCTACCAGTTCAGTAAACCTTTAAAAAATAAATATAATGAGATTTTAATTATTTGTTCTTGAAACCATGCTGACTCTATATTCATTGTTTTCTTTTTCTTTAATTACCTCTTTAATGATCTCCTCTACAATTTTCTAATGAAACAAATCATGATCATAAGCATTAGTTTGTAGCCTTCCTTACCACCCTCAACCTCCCCATATGCCTTTTTAAAATAAGAACAATATTTGCTCTTCTCCATCCTTGTGGTGCCTTTTTCATTTCCCTGGGACTCAGATATTTTTTTTCTATCTATAAAATGACCAAGTTGTACTAGATGATCCTAAAGAATTGATCCATTTATAATATTCTATAACTGTAGCTTTATTGTTTTTTTCTTTTACAAATAGTAAAATGTGTCTTCCTTATAAGCACAACCATAGAATTTTATTATCATTACAATCTAATTAAATGAAATCACATAAACAAGACCCTCAAATTCCATCTGGAAAATCCAGAAACTAAAAGGCATTATTATAAGATGACATTAAAGCAATATAGATTGGTGAGGGGGGAAAAAGAAAAAGAAAAAACAACTAACACCTCACATTACTGGGTTGCTGAATTCTTATCAATTGCTAGCAATTGTTGGCATGATGGAGAGAGTCTGAGAGCTTTAACATAAATTTCACGGCAATAAATGGTAATAAAAGCTATTAGGCACCACCTTCTGCTAAAGCAGTAATTTTGCCAGTTATATGGAAAGGAACCAAAGAGCAAAGCTTTCAGCCAACTTCCATAAAGCATTTAGAAATCCAAGACTTTAACTTCATTCAAATTGGGAATAGCTACCTTCTCTCTTTCACAGTTATGTTGGGGCCAATTTTTTTTTTCTTTCTACTAGGATAGACTCATTTGTGTCCCATCCCCCATTTGTAGGAGCATCTCTGACAGAATATTCTCTCTTTTGAAACATTCTCATTTAACAATGAAGAAACCTTCTATAGCAGAGAGAATTTAGGATCTAGAATTAAGAAGACTCAAGTGCTTAAATTTGACTTTTTAGTTTAAACTGTCAGCCTCTAGAAATTTCTTAGTAAATTGTAATCTATTTTTGTGGAAAGAATCATTTTATTGAGAATTCTTAACTCTGGTGAGAGCACAGATTCTTTGGTATATTCTGGACTATCTTTTATATAGCATCAGTCAAAAATGGACATAATAATAAGTGATATTTATGCATTTTTAAGTAGAAACAGAATATTATCTGGAATAGAAGATCTGAGTTAAAATTTAACCTCTAATGCTTACTATGTATTTAGCCTTATGAAAGACATTTAAACTCTCTGGGCTTTAGTTTTGTAATATATAAAATAAGAAGAGTTGAATTATGTATTTGATGTTTCATCTCTATTTTAATAATCCAATGACTACAGTATCATAAAGTTTATAAACTTATTTACATATATCCTTCAAATTTTTCAAGAAATTGTGAAGTGGGTACTATTGATATTTAGCATATTTTACGTATAGGATAATTGAGGATCATAGTAATTAAATGACTAACTTAGACCATAAAGCTAAAAAGGATGAGAGATGGGATTTAAAATTAGTATTCCCTGAATCTATGTCCAACACTCTATCCAAAATATGACTTTATATGAATATTTTATGTAGAAATACATGCTTCATATACTATTACATTTCTTAAAATGGACATCTTGAAGTATTTGTTGAATATTAAAGATTTTCCTCTGGTAAGAGTTCTGTAGAAATTGTATATATAAAAAATCAAGTTATAGTAAGGTGACTTTCATTACCAAAAAAGTGATTCTATGGAGGGAAGTAACATACATATATGCATTGTATATATACATGCATATATAAACACATATACATATGTTTGTACAATTGTGTATGAGAATCAATGCAAAAGTCTGGTTTTCCATTAAATGTATGTGCCATTTAATCTATATTTTATATAAGAACATATGTTTGTTAGTATAAAATTCACAAAGGCTCTTTCCTTAAAACAAATAAGTGAAGTAGATAGCACACACATTTTCATCACCCTCGTGATTTTGCCATTGAGCAAACAAGATTTAGAGAGGTATAGTGATCTGTTTAATATAACAGAGCAAGAATATATTGAAAATAAGACTTAAATACTATATTGTGCCTAATGTAGTTCACCAGGATCATCACAGATACAGAGTTGTAAAAGAGCTCAGAGTCATCAAGTTCAACTACCTCATTTTATCAGTGATGAACTTAGCCCAGTGAAGCTAAATGACTTACCCAAGGTCACACAAATAGTTAGAATCAGAGATTGCTCTTGAGCTCAGGTCCTCTGACTTCAAAGCCAATGTTCTTAGATTGCCTTGGGTTCTAAATTGTTAGACCAGCACAAACACAAATTTTTATAGATCTCATCAAAGTAAAAAGCCATCAAACATTGTGCCAATGGTCTGCTATTAAGGATTTGATCACCTAATTATGAAAAGACCCAGGAGACTAATATGAAATTGAAACATATATGACATTTCTTTTAGGTTGTTTTAGTCTCTTATTTCAAAAATGACACTGATGGATTAAAAGGAAAAGAGACAGTGAGTTTTTGACAATATAGTTATGTCCTGATTAGTACAAATAATGAATCCCATAAACTGGTCACATTATTCACTTGAATACTTTATATTTCCAATGAGTTGGAAAATACCATATTTTACATAATTATAACCTTGTGTAGTATGAATTCATATACATATGATCACTTCATGGGATTCATTGTTCGCTCTAAATGGAAAATTCAACAAAAAATATAGCCTTTGATATTCTCAAATACCAAATAAATATTTGAAGAATTCCACAAACATGATAGCCGTTGGTGCACAATCTTCATCTAAGTACCAATCAATCTGATCTGCTACCAAGAGAAGAAAGTCAGGTATGTATTGACATTGTTGATATAAGTGAAAGTGGAGTAAAAAATCATAGTATGTACCCTCTGTGTTGTCCTTAAGACATCTTCACTATTCCTGCTTCTCCCCCTTCCCCTTTCCCTCTCCCTCCCTCTTTCCCTTCATCCCTTCAATTCTGTGTAAACTTACTATCTAAGTTCTTCTTGGTGGAGACAAAAATAGAGAGGACTTCATGGGAAAAATCAGTAAATTTGATTTTTATTCTCTCAAAACAGACTGCATCACAGAGAATGTACTGGTACATCATGTCCTTTAATTTTAAATAAACATCTGGATTGGCAAATAGCAAAGTGTAGAACTAAAGGTTTTCCTCAGACTAGGTATCTTCCATACATAGATTAAAATACTATTTTGTTCAAACAGCCTTTGAATATATTTGGACTAGAACTGAGCTGGAGGAGAACCTAGAACTGGATGACATTTGGCAAATTTCACAGTTTTCAATGGCCCTGAGCTGCTTGTTGCAGTTTATTGAGGATTGTCACTCTAAAATCACTACTCATTGTAATTTTTTTTTGACTATGAAACATATAATAACAGAATCTAAGAAAAAGTTCAACTTGCAAGGGATGCAAAGGTAAAAAAAAAAATAACGTGTACAAGAAAGCTGAAGTATACTGCCAGTGATAAAATGGTACATGAGACTTTGTTTAAAATATATCATATGGGGGGGTAGGCGGAGCCAAGTTTGTGGAGAGAAGCCAGTAAGCTGCCTGAGCTCTCCCAGGTTTCCCTTAAAAACAACATTAAATCAAGCCTCTAAACAGATTCTGAAACTACAGAACCTACAAAAAGATAGAGGGATACAATATTCTAAACAGAGATAATTTAAAAGACTTCAGGAAAGGTTGGTCACACTGGGGGGGGGTGTGGAGCACAGCATACTTCAGCACAGCACAGTTTGGAGGGGGTCAGGGCAAGTGAGCAGGAAGCAACTGAGGCACTTTGATCCTAGCATGGTGGGCTAATGGCACAGCAGGCCAATGGTTAGATCCATCAGCACCAGCTGAGAAGGCAGGCTGGCAACTAGGGGGCCACTCACAGGATGGGTGCAACTAGGCCTGGCCATACAGGGTGGTAAGAAATCCACAAACTCTACAGGCCTCAGAGTTGAAAGCCAGCAACACAGCCCCTATCTCCCAGCACAAGAAATTTGAAACAGTTATCCTGGTGCCCAAGGAGTAGACCTCAACTTAAAAAAATAATAATAATAATAGTAATAATAATAAGCTGCAATATGAGCGAGAGACAAAAAAGATCTCTCACCATTGAGAACTTCTGTGTGGACAGGGAAGAGTCAAACACAAATTCATATGAGGACAATACTCTCAAATTGCCTACACGTGAAGCCTCAAGAGGGAAGATGAATTGGTCTCAATATCAAAAAGCCTTCTTGGAAGAGTTCAAAAAGGATTTAAAAAATCAATTGAGAGAAATAGAAGAAAAAATGAAAGCAATGCAAGAAAATTACGAAAAAAGATTCAGCAGCTTGGAAAAGGAAGCACAAAGTTTGACTGAAGAAAACAGTTCCTTAAAAAATTCATTTGGCCAAATGGAAAAGGAGGTCCATAATCTGACTGAAGAAAACAATGGCTTAAAAATTTGAATTGGACAGTTGGAAGCTAAGAACTTCATGAGACACCAGGAATCAGTCAAACAAAATCAAAAGAATGAAAAAATAGAAGAAAATGTGAAATATCTCATCGGATAGATAACTGACCTGGAAAACAGATCCAGGATAGACAATTTGAGAATCATTGGACTGCCTGAAAGCCCTGATCAGAACAGGAATCTAGACACCATATTCCAAGAAATTATCAAGGAGAACTGCCCTGATATTATAGAATCAAAGGATAAAATCAGCATTGAAAGAATTCACCAAATACCTCCTAAAAGAGACCCCAAAAGGAAAACTCCAAATTAATATTGTAGTCAAATTCCAGAACTATCAAGTGAAGGAGAAAATACACCAAGCAGCCAGAAAGAAGCAATTTAAATATCATGGAGCCACAGTCAGGATTGCTCAGGACCTGGCAGCTTCAACATTAAAGGATCATAAGGCATGGAATATGATATTCCAGAAGGCAAAGGAGCTTGGATTTCAGCCAACAATCTATTATCCAGCTAAACTGATTATTTTCTTTCAGGGAAAAAGATGAACATTCAATGAAATAGGGCACTTTCAAGGTTTCCTGATGAAAAGACCAGAACTGAATACTATTTCTATTGTTTTTGTTGTTGTTTTTCTCAAGTTTTTTTTTCCTTTTTGCTCTGTTTCTTCTCTCATTACATGACTAATGCAGAAATATGTTTAATGTGATTGTACATATATAACCTATATCAGATTACTTGCTGTTTTGGGGAGGGATGGAGAAAAATTTGAAACTAGAAATCTTATAAAAACAAATGTGGAAAATTATCTCTAAATGTAAGTGGAAAAAATAAAATATTTTGGGGGGAATGTAAATAAAATAAAATATAATAAAATATATCATACAATGATATATATGACAAGAAGAGAGGTGGTTTAGACACATAGAAAGAATGGGAGATTATAAAATATGGGACAGATTGAGTAGTACAGTACTAAAACCAATATACTAAGTGAATTAGACATGGATCTCTAGCAGATTGGTTGGATATTCCATGCAGGTTCTCTGTAAAGACATGAACAAAAGTCACACAAAATAATAGGAGTGAAGGGACTGCAATCTTTATTGGTAGAGTGGATACCCATCATGGAGATTAGAGGCTCATTAAAGAATCAATGAGAATAATCTTCAAAGAATTAATAAACAGTAATATTTGTAACTCAATCTTAATATGTTTATATTTCATTTTATACAAAAAGGGAACTTAAATCCAGAGAGCTTTCATATAATCAAAGGAGATTAACCTTTTTCTTGAAGTTTCTTTATTACTCTTTAAATCAATTATTTCTCCTTTTGCATCTATTCTATTATTTTTTAAAAATCTTACAATACTGTCAAAATAATTATGTAGTAAAACTAAGAAAATTCAGTTAACAAATCAGTCTCATGTGCTACCACCTGTGAAAGTTTTATGGCTTACATTATTATACATTGTTTGACAGCTGTTTCTAATGTAAAGAGGAAGATCATCTGGCTTTCATAGAAAATTTAATAGGGGCTTTAATCTCAGTATCAATGAGGGCTAATTAAAAACTATTCAGTTGGAGCTTTTCATAACTTAGATACCATATCATAACTTCAAAGGTATAAAAACTGACTAAAGAATGCTGTATGGATCACAATGACATTGAATTTGAATAACAACTCAAAATTCTTCAAAAAGGATCTCAGAAATATGAAATGTTATAATAAACTTTTAAGATACCATAATCCATAACATTTGAAAGTAAAATTGTAGCTTTTGCTATAAAGTTAAAGATAAAATCAGTATGATCACTTAAAACAAAATGTTAATTATTTTTCCCTTATAGATTCCCTAGAGAGACAGTGTAGCATTTTAGTTTCCAGAGTATTGGACATGGAGTAAGAAGGACCAGAGTTTAATCTTCTCCCTATTTGGAATGTGACCATGGACAAATTATTTAACCTCTTTAAGATTCTGTAATAGGAGTAAGATTGGCTTAGTTTGGGATTGGAAAACAGTCAAGGAAGTATGATTTGATATTACTGCCTGTTTTATGTCAAAGCAACCCAGTGGAAACTGGTTGGGGAAGACGTATTTTCAGCTATGAGGGTTGGGTAGTATGATCCCCCAAAGTCTTCTAATTGTTGTTAGAGTTATAAAACCTTATGACTCAGGTGTTGCTGAGGCAAAATTAATTATGGCTGAATCTCATGCCTTCAATGAGCTTTATCTTCCCTTCTAGTTGTTGGAACCCCCAGCTTCCTTAAAAGATTAGCTCAAGTTCATCATCCAACAACAAGATTTTTGGTGATTTCCCCCCACACACCTCACTAATGGATCCACTCCTCCCCCCCAAAAAAATATCATACAGACACCTACTTTGTATTTACATTATAAATAGAAAAGGATCAAATGAAATATTTGTAAAGCATTTAAAGCAGAATTAGGTCCATAACAAGTAATTAATACAATATTTATCTTCCTCCTCCTTACTTATATACTTACTGTTTACTTATGTGTATCTACAGTGTTTCTTCCTATAAATTGATGCCCTTAAGGACAGGTACTATTTTTTTTAATTTTTATACTCTATAATCCCAGTGTCTAGAATAATACCTAGTATGCAGTGGGTGCTTAATAAATATTTGTTGTAGGAATGAATAAATAAGCAATATTTTCTTCAAAAGTGACTGACATGCCTTAAAAATCCCAGGGAAATTTGTGGTAGTTAGGTCTAAAGAAGAACTGATGCTGACTCATTATTTCAGCAAAACTATAAAGTTTTCACATTTCATTTTCTTTGATTCAATTATCTCACTAGTATGCAACTTATTTTAGAGGAGCAAGATTAATTTTAAAGAAATAAAATATCTAAAAATTTTAGTAAGTTCTAGAAATTTAGAACTTTTTCTAGTCATGTCAGCAGACAACAGGGCAATCATTTCTGCAATAACATAAAAAGTCCTCTATCATTTGTGACCATTTCTTCTTCATCTCACAATGTGAGATGCAACACAGAATGAGCTTTTCAAAGACAGAGATGAAAAGTGACAAAGTAAAGTAGAATTATGAGATTTTTATGGGGGTGAGGAGGAAGCTACATGTTACTCATTTTTTCCAGCTCAATTTTGACATCACTGCAAAATTCCTCCACAGCTGGACAAGCATAGTCAGTGATGGCAGCATAAAAATGTTTCTCCCCCCACCCCCTGTGGTGTTCATTGCCTCCTCCATGTGTGTTAATGAGATAAACACAGCTGTCTTCTCACTGCCTTTTCTACATCTTTAAATGAGATAAACATAACAGTCAAAGGCTTTTCTTCAGAACTGAGCAGATCAGGGTTTATGTTTGTGATTCTTCCTTCTTCCTTAGCTTGGGATTAGTGAGTGTGTGTATCCCTTCAACCACTGGGGCAATGTGTCCATTTGAATATAATGTGGATTCCTTTTCAATATATCCTCAATTCCCTAAACTCTACTCAAAACCCAACAAGATGCATTGAAGATAGTTTTTCCTTGTTTTATTCTGAGTCTATAGTGTGGCCTGAATGCATAACAAGTTAAGGAATATTTTAAGAAAAGGTTTCCCTTCTCAAAGTATAGATAGGATATAACTAGAACAGAAAGTCTAAAGGTTATATATGGGAGGCTGCAGGGAAGGATACACATCTGTGTTTAAGCACAGGAGTAAGTCAGATTCTATTATAGATAAAAACACATTTCTAATATCCTACTGCTTCTAACATATTTGCAGACATTGATATGTTGGCAACATAGTTTATTATTCCCATGGGAGCCAGGCAGCATTGCTTATATCACTACATAGCATATTAGACCATGTATTTTCTTGACAGCATTCCGAGAATGTATGATTAAAAAAAAAAGTCTATTCTAATCCATCTGTCATAATGCATGTCAACCTCACACCAGGCAAGAAGTCAGGAAATAGAATCTCATTTCCAACAAATGCAGATATTTGCACTTTGATTTACATACTTAAAAATATTCCCTTTCCAAAACACATTTCCCATGGTTTATATCACTGACAAGAAAACTTTATTCATTAATCCAGACCTTGGCAAATGATAACTACAAGTTGTATTCTTTGGCACCACATTAGAGAATCTCAAGTATTCTAGCAGATCCTTCAAAGGTTGAAATGAGAACAGAACTTCATGTAATAAAAACACTTAGACTTCTAGCATGATGCTAAAGTGGGAAGGCGTATAAAGACTAGAGGAATGGCTCTCAAAGATCTTTGAGAAGACAAATCTGAAGTTGAAGCTATCCACAAACCAGAAGCAGGAAATCACATGAGGACTCATTTTATGTCTGTTTCATGAAAGTTGATTCCTTTATGCTTCTTAGAAAAAGTCCCTAAACATAAATATATTACAATTGGCTATCTTCAGAAAATTCTATAATATTCTGAAAAGGCCTCATCTTTTGTGCAATGTGTCTCCAAATACTGCACAAATTGAATAAATGTATGAAGTGGCAGGATCCAAATCATACAGTTCACAAATGATTTATAAACATTCTTCTAGTAGACATTAGAGCAAGCCAGTAATCTCTAAGGTCTCTTCCATTTTTGACATTCTTGTTTGTCCCATGATGCTATTTAACAATTTTAGCCAATTTCAATAAACAGGATAATAACTCAGGATAAATTGTTTTAACTTTGATGGTGAGTCTATTAGAGAAACCTGTTATGAAAATGGGCATACTATGCCTTCAAGTTGGTATGACTTTATATTCAATGGTGTAAAATTAACTAATTTACAAGGAAATGTAATTTATTTATGTAGACACAAATTGGGTAGACTACAGAGTATTGAAATGGATTTCTGGAAGACCTGGGTTCAAATTATGTTTCAGATACCTATTAGCTGTGTATTTCTGGTCAAATCATTTAATCTCTATGTGCCTCAGGCACCTGCCTAGTATTTACCTATTAAATCATTCACGCATCAATCTGCCTTAGTGAAATGCAATCCTCCATGCTTATGAAAATGAATATCTTTTTGTGTGCCTACACAGTTTTGCTTTCAAAACAAATAGTTCATCATGAAACCTTTCCATAGTAAGCATAAGACCAAAGATATGTAGTGATAACTAATATTTATCTATCACTTTAAGAAATACCTTTTTATCAAAGTAGCTCTGAGAAAGAAAGGCAAATATTATCATGTCAATTAATAAAAGAGGAACTGAGTTCCAAAGAGGTTAAATGATGCTTATAATAATATAGATATAGGGGAAGAATTTGAATCCAATTTTTCTGGCTCCAGTTCTAATATTCTATTTATTATATCACAAAGAAAGATAAGATAAAACAATATATTAGGCAAAAGATTAAGAACTGTATTGTGAGAAAATAATGGAATTTGACAGATACTCAAAAGCCCAGCTGGAGATTGATCTAAACTGATTGAATTAACTTAGAGTGATTGACTGCTGATTAGCCTACTTCAAGTTCATTAGATTGTAAACACACCTGGATAGGCCTTAAGAAAGTATTGTTCTCAGAAGCTAAGGACTTTGACCTCAATTGAAGACCACCTTCAAGTCCAGTGAACAAATGGATTTGGATGACACCTACCAATCAGCTTGAAGCACTTTGTAAGGACCACCTCTGCTCCAGACCTGTAAAAAGCTTCCACATTCAATTTGAGTAGAGTTTGTGGTTGAAGTGGGCTCCTGGCCCAGGACTTGAGGAAGAACCAGATCAGGCTGGAACTCTAGGCAAGATAGGCCTTTTCTTAACTTTCTGAACTCCATGTGTTTTCCTTTTTACTAATACCTAGTATGCTTTAGTAAATGCTTGATCCCCAAAGACTGGTGCTAAAGCTTCTAATTTAAAGTGACCACACATTAAATTTTAAACATCACAGTATATTTTTGTCATATCCATAGATGTATCTTTTGATCATTCTGTAGAACTACAAGTTAATAAGATTATAAAGCTAAAAGTTGGATTACACAAAACATCTGTTACAAATGTTTTCTAGAAAATATTTCTATTTTTCCTTCTTTCCTTTCACTTTTTTTTTCTACTGAAAATACTGGAGTAGTGTACAGTTTCCCCCTTCTATTTTTTCTGTCCTAAATGAATGTGAAACAGTATAAGGAAAGTTGGATAATCACCTTCAGAGATCTCCTTTGTGATTTAGAAGAAAATTAGGATACAGAGAGATTATTTTGTTAACTCCTTAGATCAATTTACTTTTACCTCTAATAAATGTGGAATCAAGTGTCTCAGGTGGAGGAATATTTTTTTGTTCAGCTATTACAAGTGTGTATAACTCTTTGGGGTTTTCTTGGCAAAAATATTGGACTAGTTTTCCATTTCCTTCTGTAGTTCACTTTATAGATGAAGAAATTGAGGCAAAGAGAGTCAAGTGATTTGCTTGTGGTCAAATGTGTCTGAGGTCATATTTGAACTCACAAAGATTAGTCTTCCTGATTCCAAGCCTACTATTTTATCAACTGTGAAAGTAGCAGTATACTTTCTAGGAATATACACATTGAAAATGATGTTGACACATATATTGTGAGAGCTAGCTCAGTGTTTATTAGGCTTTGAACCAAAGTGTGAGAGAGAAGAGATATTAGAATAACTACTAAACTGAAGGTCTATGGAGCCATTGTGCTGACCTCATTGTTTTATGCCTGTGAAACCTGGACAATATCTCAGTGCCATGCCAAGAAACTGAATTGTTCACATTTGAATTGTCTTAGGAAGATTAGGAAGATCACATGGCAGGATAAGGTAGCAGACTCTGAGATCCTTTCTTGAAGTAAACTGACAAGCATTCAAATTCTACTGCAGAGAGTGCAATTCCAATGGTCTGTCCACATTGTTCAAATGCTAAATGGATACTTGCCTAAAATACTATTTTATGAAGAACTCACACAAGGCAAACACTCACATGGTGGTTAGAAGAAGTGATAAGGACACTCTCAAGGTCTCTTAAGAACGTTGGAATTAATTATGTGACTAGGGAGATATTGGCACAGGACTGTTCAGAATGGCATGACCTCATCAAAGAAGGTGCTGTGCTCTATAAGTAATGCAGGACTGAAGTAGGTCAAGAGAAAGTAAAATGTGCAAATTTAGATAATCCACACAAATGTTAACATGAACCATTTGTGCCCATCCTGTGGTAGGGCATTTCAAAATTTATATTGGTCTAATCAGTCATAGTAAGATACACTGCAACTTGATTCCAATATAGTGATATTATTTTGGACCTCTTCAAGAATGAAGTACAACAACCAACCAAGCAAGAAGAAGCCTCTAGAATTAACCGCAACAAATGTTATGAGATGTAGACTGCTATACCATAGAAATCTGTTGCCATTTAGGTTGACAAATAAAGGAATCATGAGGGTTTAAGTTTTGCAATTACTCCAAATCAGGTAAGGGCTGATATTTTCATACTTAAAATCTTTTGTTTGCGAAAAGATGGATTCCCACCCATCTTCCAAGCTATATTTGGTTAAGAAAATTTATCACATTGAATGAAGGAGGTATGGAAGCAGGTAAGGACATCTTGGGTTGAGTCTGTTCTCCACTAGGAAATATAGATGGTAAACAGAGAATTGGGTGAAGGATTTATATTATTTCTCTCCTTTCCACCTTCCCTCCTCATTACCCTGAGATCTTTACTTCAAACTTCATTTGACACCAAATCACAAAACTGTATAATTTCAATGCAGAAAGAGACTTCAAAGGTCATTTGTCCAATCTGTGCCAAAACAGATGTTGCTTCTGAGATATCTCTAATGGCTGGTCACCTCATTCCTATGAAATTACTGCCACTTATGAGGACCTCTCTAATTAACAAAGCAATCTGCTCTACTGTTGGACATTTCTCTTTATTAAAGTATTGCCCTCTTTATCTTCCAAAACTGACATAACCTCAGAAAAGATACCTGATGTATTTTCCCTCTTCTTTTCCCTCACTTTCCATGGTATTTGCTTTGTATGTAGCATAAAACAACTAAAATCTGCATACTATGATAGAATTATATTATGAATGGTACAAAAACCATTCTCAAGTTTCTTTTCTTTATTAGAGTATTTTGAAGAAGGATGTCACTTTGAAAACTGACTAAAAGGTACAAAGTTCTTTATAGAAAATTTAAAAAGTATGTGTTTTTCTTAATGGTATTCTGAATATAAACATATTTTAATATTAAGGAGGTTGTGTGAGTAGTTAAAAGTAAGGCAGGAGAAAACAAAATTAAAATGAAAGAGTGATGGCATCATCTGAACTTTAGAGTTCTAGAGAGTTTTCGGAATTTTCTTTTTTGAATGACAGATCTGGGACATGTAAAACCAACTGAAATGTCAATTCACAAGAGTTTTATTTCTAATGCAAATGGAAAGTTACTTGCCCTTCTGGTAAGCATAATAAACAAATAACTGAAATTCATTAGAAAGAACTTGTGAGACATTTAGGTTTTGATAAATTTTCTTTGATGAACTAAGCTGAGGGAAAAATAACTGGTTTCTACTCCAATAGGAATTGGTTCATGTTGCTTATCTGCATCCTAATGGTTTTTAAATTTTCCTGAATGTTTCCCTGTAGATTACTGAACAAAGAGAACTTATCAGTATGTAGACATGATTGCCAAAGGTGCTGTCCAGGATATTGAAGGATGTGCTTCCTAAAAACCATATGTATCAAGTGTTTCTTGTTGATGCAAAGGTTGTTAAAACGATGCTTATGTTCTCACACATCACTCTATAAATTATATAACCAGAATATCTTAAAATGCTTTTAAGGAAATCCACAATTATGATGAACAGACTGATCTAACCATCCATGTCTGAAAAACTAACTGGATGAAAATTGCTTCCTGGGTAGAGGATTCATGGGAAAATATGATCAGAAATCATCCAGATTGAGAATGTATGGAAGGGATCCATTAATAGAGGGACTACCATAGATCACTACAAGCATAAAAGTAAATTGCTTTGAGTTTTGGACAAGACCAGTTTGTTATTTTACAAGTGACCTAGCTGAAGAGAGACAGAAAAGGAGACAAAGACACTTGTCTAGGGTTGCAAAAGTAGTGAACTGAAGCAGAGCAAGGATTGAACACATATATTCTGACTCCAAATCTAGTGTCATTTCCTTTTTTTTCTGGGGGTGTGTGTGTGTGTGGTGGCAATTAGGGTTAAATGACTTGGCCAGGGTCACACAGCTAGCATCAAGTGTCTGAGGCGAGATTTGAACTCAGGTTCTCCTGAATCCAGGGCCAGATATTTTTCCATTGTTCCTCCTAGCTGCCCCCTTGTGTTATTTTTTATGTTCCATGTTACTAAGATGCATTTGAATCTGTTCTGAGGTAGGATGTTGCCAAGTTAAGAATTCCCTACACTAAATAAATAAATATGTAAATAATAGGGCCTTTTGAGTCTTTGAAATATATGGCCTGGATACTTTCACACAAAGTATTTACATATAATGTATCAAGCATAATAATTTATTTGTGTTATTAATTTTGTTTAGTAGTCTAGAAACTAATTATTCATTTGTAAAGAGATATCCCAGTGAGAAAAACTCTACTAATGCAGATGTATACAATTCTTCACCTAACTTTCCAGTCCCTGTGGGTGAGCAACCCTGACCAGTGAGTGTATAATCACCTAACCCATTATATATTGCAAACAACAAAATATATATATTTTTTACATCCACTCACCTGACACATTTTTCATGTGCACTGCTCTTGACTACCTTTCTCCATTTAGAATAATACTTTGTATTTAACTTCCAGAAACCTAGCCTCTGGAATGCTAATCCATTCACCTTTGAAATTCTGCTAGGGATTCAACTGTCCTAATTGCTGAATAAAGATAAAATCATCCATATCTATTCTCAGACAAGTCTACATATCCATCCATATAGTCATCTTGCCTTCTTTCCTACCACCACATGTATAGGTGCCTCTATCACCAATTCCCCCCAGAATAACACAGACACACACACAGACACACATACACTCACACACACAGACACACACAGACACACATTTTCTGCTTTTTCAGAAATCAAGTTAAATCATTCCTCTCTTGCTTCTGAAAAGGGAATAAGAATGGACTGTCCTATGGCTACAATCACCATTCTGTGACTCCACAGAACAAAACTACCTTTCAGGACATCACCCTTCTATATATATTGTCATCTTCTATCATACACTGAAATTCCTTGTGGATATGGTCTGTCTCACTTCTCTATGTATCTTGAGCACCTACCAGTATCACTGGTACTTGATAGGCAATAATAAAAGCTTTATCATTCATTTGAAAGTTGCCTAGCTTATTGAAAAGTGAAATGACTTGCTTAGGATCAAATAACCATTATGCATCAAAGAAAGACAGGGCTTCAACGAAGGTCTTCCTAATTTACAAGTTAGCTCTCTAGTCACTCTCTGGATCTTTAGGGTTATGGAGGTGACTCTGGAAACTCAAAGGCTCCGCTAATGAATCAGATTTTGGCAGGTTCTACCAAGCTGGAAATGATTTAAGAATGAATACAGATATATGCTACTGTATGTCTGTTTTCCAAAGACTAGCCGATCTAAATTTGTCATTTCTGGGTGAGGCATATTTTTGATGAAAGCAATTCATAAAAAGTACTAATAAAATAACAAATTCTTCAAATGATGTAAACCTATAAATATAACATAGGAATAAAACATAGCTAGTTGTTCATATAATATGAATATTTATATTATGTTTTTCCTTTGGAAAGCACATTCACAAATGTTACTTCATTTTAGGCCTGTAGTTGGCAACTTTTATTAGCTCTATTTTATGGGTGAGTAAACTAGGGCTTAGAGAATTCATGTGACTTGCCCAAGGTCACATGGCTAGTAAATGGTATAATTACACATGTGTTTGCATTTTTGTTCATAACAACATAACATGGTGGAATGATAGCTATATTTTAATATGTATATATTCTTCATTAACCACATTACCTAAGAGAAGTAAGAAATTGGTGAGAATATAAAATATAACCTACCTTGAAAAAAGACAAATTACCATGCCTGGATGAATTATATCCTAGGTTCACTGAAAAGACTGGAAACTGAGAAAGGAATAATGTGACTGGAGACATTACTTTGGTACTTTATATTACTGTTCCTTATAATATTCACATCAACAGTGTGCATGGAAGGAGCATACCTGAATTTCAGCAAAGCAGTGGACACATTTCCTCATGCTTTGCCTGGATACATGAAGAGACAATTTGAGCCAGAAAAAAACAGAACCAAATGCAGAGTAGTTAATGTGAATATTTCACCTCAGAAGTCTTTAGTACAGCATCACAGATTTCTTTTTGTTCATGTGCTATTCAATAATTAATTTGGGGAAGACACAAAATGCAGGTTTATGAGATGTTCAGATGCCATAGAGATGTAAATATTAATTTGAACAAAGATAATGAATCAAAGAATGAGTACTTTTCCTCCAAAAAAAAAAAAGAAGAAATACCAAGTGAATAAAATATTTGCCTGAACTTACTTATTTAGATGAAACTTAGTAAGATTAGGCGATATATTGATATTTGGGGTTTAATAATTAACTGACAAATGTAGACTGGGGTATAAATTTCAATGTGCAACTAGGTAGTAGTAAATGAATATAGTAACTTTGTGCTTGACAAATGTCAAGATTTATGTTTTGGGGATAAAAATTCATTATTTGGTAGAAATTGTTGGTTTGGCATAGACCAACTTAGCCATTAACCACAGTAAAGTCAAAATGGATACATGATGTAGATATAAAGTAACATATCACAAGAAAATTAGAAGAAGGAATATATCACCAATCAGACTTATGGATAGGAGAACAATTTAAGAATAAACAAGAGACAACATTGTGAGGTGTAAAATGGATAATTTCAGACAGGGCAAAGATGGCAGAGGAAAGGCTATGACTCACCCAAACTTCTGATAAATCCATCCACTCACTCCAAAATATGCCATAAAACAATTCCTGGAGCAGCCTAACCCACATAAGAAGAGAGTGAGACTATGTTCCAGCCAAAGATGATAACTGGGATAACCTGCTATGCAGGCTAAGAGAGGAGCTCAGTGAGCAGGGAGGTCCCGGGCCAGGAATAGACTGTGCCTCCAGGGTCTCAGAGTCTTCAGCACCAGCAGCTTCTTCTGAGGCTCATCTCTCAGACCAGTGAGGGGTATTGGTGGTTGGCTGGGGAGAAGTGACTGTAGTCTCTGCTGGAGTTGGGGCAAAGCACCCTGGTTCTGAACCAGTGGGCCAAATCTAGTGGTGGTGGCCCAGTGGGGGAAGGGCACAGGCACATCAAGCTTCTGACCATGGAGAATTGGATTTCAATCAAACAACTGCTTCCTGGTAGTGGATTATAGAAAGTTTTTTGGGAGCAAAGTAGAACCGTTAGAAGAAGATAATAACAATGTCAAAGGTCCAACATCCAAAGCTTCCAAGAAAAATATAAATTGGTCTCACACCATGGAAACATTCAAAAGGGACTTTGAAGAGAAAGTAAGAGAGATAGAAGGAAGATGTAGAGAGGTGGAGGAAAGAATGGAAAGAGAAATGAGAGCGATACAGGAAAGTCATGAGAAAAAAGTCAACAGGTTGTAAAGCCAAATAGAAAAGGAGATTAAAAAAGCTTTCTGATGAAATAATTGCCTAAGTATTAGGATTTAACAAATGGAAGCTAGTGACTATGGGAAACAAAGACACAGTAAAACAAATCCAAATGAATAAAGAAATAGAGGCCAATATGAAATAACTCCTTGGAAAAACAGCTGACCTAGAAAATAGATACAGGAGAGGTAATTTGAAAATCATTGGACTACCTGAAAACCATGACCAAAATAAGAGTTTAGATATCACCTTCCAAGAAATTATCAGGGGAAATTGCCCTAATATTCCAGAAGCAGAAGGTAAAAAAGAAATTGAAAGAATCCACTGATTTCCTCCTGAAAGAGATCCTAAAGGAAAAACCTCCAAGAATATTATAGCCAAATTCAAGAGCTCCCAGGTCAAGGAGAAAATATTGCAAACAACTAGAAAAAATGAATTCAAATACTGTGGAGCTACAATAAGGATAAAATATGATCTAACAGCATCTACATGAACAGACTGGAGGGCATGGAATATGATATTCCAGAGGGCAAAGGAACTGGGACTATAGCCAAGCATAACCAACCCAGCAAAACTGATCATAATCTTTCAGAAGAAAAAATGGGACTTCAATGAAAAAGAGGACTTTCAGGCATTTGTGATGAAAAGAACTGAACTGAATAGAAAATTTGACTTTAAAATACAAGACCTTAGAGAAGCACAAAAAGGTAAATTGGATAAAGAAATCTTGAGGGATATTAAAAGATTAAACTGTTTACATTCCTACATGGGAACATAATACTTCCAACTCATAAGATCTTTCTCAGTATTAGGGCAGCTGAAAGGAAAACATGTAGAGGGCACAGGTGTGAATTCAATATGAAGGGATGATATTTGTAAAGCATTTATTTTTTTTTATCCTTGTTTTTGGTGGGGCAGTCAGGGTAGGGTGCCTTATGTCTGGGGAGGGATATGGACTTGGGACCTTCTGGGTCCAGGGCTGTGTCAACTGTGTCACCTAGCTGACCCATGATGGCATCTTTAAAATAAAGTTAAGGGGTAAGAGGAATGCACTGGAAGAAATCAAAAGGGAGAGGTGGACTGGGGAAAAGTAGCTCACATAAAAGAAAAAAAAAGCTTATAGAGTGGAGGGGAAGATGGGGGAGGAGTGGAGGAGTGAGCAAAACTTACTTTCATAAGAATTGGCTCAAAGAAGGAATCACATATACACTCAAGTGGGTATAGTAATGTATTGTACCCTGAGGGAAAGTGGGAAGGGAAGAGATGGGGGGGGAGAGGTGAAAGAAGAAAGGGCAGATTGGGGGAGGGGGCAGTAAAAAGCAATACACTTTTGAGCATGGATAGGGTGAAGGAAGATAGAAAATATAGTAAATATCAAGGGGAGGAAATAAGATGGAGGGTTAGCAATAGCACCTGTGAAAAAAGTGATGAGCAGGATGATATCAGAGGACATATGAAAAATGCAAATCATTAACAGAGGAAGAACTGATGGTATCTGAATAAAGATTGAAGTATAATTTTATTTCTTAGCTCCTCTTTCTAAAGTTATTTTGTCCATTTTCTTTCACAACCTGACTATTGAAAAGATATTTTCCATAACTGCACATGTATGACTTATATTGAATTACTTTATTTCATGGTGAGGGTCGAGGAGGGGGGGAGGGAGAAAATTTAGAACACAAAGATTTAAAAAATCAATGTGAAAAGTAATGCTGAGCAGAATGAGGTCAGACATACCTGGGAGGACTTAGATGAACTGATGCTGATTGAGAGGAGCAGAAGCAGAAGAACATGGTACACAGTAACAGCAACCTTGTGTGATGAACAATGGTGATAAACTTGGCTTTTTTAAGCAATGCAATGGTCCAGAACAATTTCAAAGCACTTCATGATAAAAAAAAATACACAAAAATAACCTGTGGTTTATGAATGCAGATTGAACCATACTTTGGGGCTTTTTTTTCCTTTTTTTTTTCCTTCTTTGTTGAGGTTTTTGTCTTGTGCTCTGATTCTCCTTTCACAATATGACTAATTCAAAAATATGTTTAATGTGATTGTACATATATAGCCTATATCAGATTGCTTTCTGTCTTGGGGAGGAGGGAGAGAAGGAAGGGTGGGAAAAATTTGGAACTGAAAATCCTATGAAAACAAATCTTGAAAACTATCCTTATATGTAACTGGAAAATAATAAAATACTTTTATAAAAAATAAAATGGATAATTTCAATAACACTAAATATTAGAAATTTTTGTATACATAAACCAATGTATCTAAGATTAGAAGGAAGGCAGAAAATTGGTGTGTGTGGGGGGTGAATTTTTAGAAATAGTTTCTCAGATAAGGGTCTTATTTCTCAAATATATAAAAGGACTTTGTCAAATCTATGAGAATACAAGTCATTTTCCAATTGATAATGGTCAAAGGATAGGAACAGGCAGTTTTGCAAAGGAGAAATAAAAATTACATACAGGTTTGAGATATCAGCTTACACTTATCAATTGTCTAAAATGACAAAATGGGGAAAGTGAAAAATGCTAGAAAAAATGTGGAAAAACTGGGATTCTAAAATGGTTTTGGTGAAACTAAACTTATTCAACCATTTTGACAAGCAATCTGGAATTATGCTCAAAGAGTTATAAAACTATGTCACTTGACCCAGCAATAGCACTATTAGTTTTGTTTTCGAGGGTGATTAGGGAAAAAAGAAAAGGACCTAATATTCTAAAATATTTATAGCAGCTCTCTTTGTGATGGCAAAGAACTGGAAATTCGGGGGATGTACTTCAATTAGTGAATGGGTTACAGGTTGTATTATATGATTGTGATGGAATACTACTGAAGAAATAATGAATAAATATTAAATGATTAACTGGTACATTTTAGAAAAATATGGAAATATAAGAAATAATGAAAAGTGAAATGAACAGAACAAAGAGAACATTGTGCATAGTAATAGAAATAATGTCATAAGATCAATGTTGAATGACTAATTGATTTTGAACATCATAAATACCCAAATCAACTGCAAAAGACCTATGAAGGAAGTTGTTATCTACTTCCAAAGGAAGAACTGATAAAATAGAAGTACAAATAGGATGGTTTTACATACATACATACATGCACACATACATGCACACATGTCCCCAGCCTTTTGTAGGACAATGTAGGGTGGGAGGAAATTAAAAAAAAATTATAAGTGCACAGCAAAAACAACAAAGAAAATTTGGAAGCACAGAAGTGCAGGATAGTTTTGAAAATGATAAGTAGGATTTATTCAAGCGTTTTTTATTATTTTAAGTAAACAGGGTTAAATGAAAATTTGTGGTTTCATATTGAATCCTCTTTTTTATGTTGTGCTGTGCACATGGAAATGCTCTTGAGGGTGTCTTCTTGTATTTATTTGTTTTTGTTTTTGTTTTGTTTTTTTTGCAGTGCAATGAGTTTTAAGTGACTTGCCCAGGGTCACATAGCTAGTTAAATGTCAAGTGTATGAGGTTGGATTTGAACTCAGTTCCTCCTGAATCCAGGGCTGCTGCTTTATCCATCGTGCCACCTAGCTGCCCTGTCTTCTTGTATTTAAATTCAAAATGACTTTAAAAATAATTTTTAAATGTATTTGGGAAACATTTAACAAAATATGATACAATAGAATATAGAAAAACAAATAAACATGGTTGAATAGAGAATCAATGGTATCTAAAGGTATATCTTTTAAAACAGAATAATGCTGCAATGAATATTTTAAATTGCATAATCTGTTTGCAGTTGAATAAATGTAATTTGTGTTATTATACAGATTAAGAGCTCTCAATATAATTAGACATAAATTACCAGAAAGTTAATGTACTTATCTCATGACTAGAAAATTATTTGCAAAAAAAGAAAAGATAGTTATTGATTTGATTTAATGTTGACGACAAATACAAATATTTAACCACATGTAATCTTGGACATAGGATTATTTTTAACCTTTTTAGTTTATCTAGAATTACATCATTTTATTGTTACAAAGTGAAATTTAGCTTTCAGATTCTCATCAGTTTCTCAAAACAGTAATTAATCATCATTTCAATGATAGAAGTAGGTTTCATATCCTTTGATGATAGCATGTTCCTTTGCCATTAATTTTTATGGTAGTGCTTCTAAACATCTTGCCATCAGGATATTCTGACTTGAAAAAGAAGATGTATTATTTCTTTATAACTCAGGTCTTCATGCAATGAATTTTTTTAAGATACATTGCTTTTTTACAGTTCCTTTTGATTTACAAAATGGGTATACTTAAAAGTTGTGTATACTTAAAAATATTTTTTTAATTCTATTTAAGAAATTAAGTACACCTACCTATATGAGAAAATGTTTCCTTTTTGTGTGTGTGTCATACTAAAACTACATGGAAACTTAGAGCCACATTTAGTTGATAAAAGCTATATTAAAAAGTACATTACATGTTAACATGAAAAAATTGTTTAGATGATTCAGCATTAACTGATTGTATGTCAGCCAGCATAATGGAGAATTCATTTGCTAACATTAATTGGATAATGAAATTGGTATTTTGAGGAAAATTTTATTGTATAAAATTTCAGTGGGTCAGATGATTGGGTTCAATGATCTCATTGCATTATATCTTGTTTATTTTCCCCACAATTAGTTCTACAGGTATATAAAGACATATGCACACATATAAGCATATACATGCATATACATATAAGTATATGTAAAACATACACACATATGTGTACATACACATACCCACACAAATATGCTTGGGCCCAGAATTTACTCATCTGGGAATCAATTTCCTCATCTTTAAAATGATAGGGCTGAATTAGTTGAATTTTGATGCCTCTTGTAGCTTCCAATAAACTTTCCTACCTAAAGAGTACTCACATGTTACTGGTCTCTCTCTGCTCTAATTTTATTTCATTTGCTTATGTCTATACATGTTGAATTCTCCCAGTAAAGTATAAATTTCTTGGAGGGAAGAAGTTTCCATTTTTATTCATTTGTTTTAACTTTATCTCCCCCAATATCTTAATACCCATTTATTCACTTGAAATGAAAGATGAATGACAGGAGAGGAAAATGCTTTTAAAACAAACAAACAAACAAAAGAATGATTAGTAATAAATTCTTAAAGACTGCCAGGTGTTTCAGTGGATAGATGACTGGGCCTCGAGTCAGGAAGACTCATTTTCCTGAGATCAAATATGGCCTTAAGACACTTACTAGTTGTGTGACCCTGGGTAAATCACTTAACTCTGTTTGCTTCAGTTCCTCATCTCTGAAATGAGCTGGAGAAGGAAATGACAAACCATTTCAGTAGCTCTGCCAAGAAAAATCTAAAATGGGGACATGAAGAGTCAGACATAACTAAAATGACTCAACAACAATAGAATCTCAAGTTTTCAGAATGTAGTTTCAAAGATTCTTATTTTACTGTGAGGGGAGCGGATCCTTGGTTCCGCTCAAATTATATTAAGCATACCATTAACATTAAATCTATTTATAATCCCATCTGCATCACCATTCTAGAGTAAAAAAATATTCATAACCTTACCTTCTTCTCTTCAGATCTAGACTCTGATGAACCCTCAATTCCCCAAAATGTGAGCACATATATCAGGGAAAGATTAAAAATCCCTATTTACTTCTATTGTGTGCTGTACTGTACTGGTGATTTGCTTTCATTTTGGCAATGGTTAAATATAGTCTCAGTTATGAATCTTGCTAAATAGTAGGTTATACACCACTGAAGCTTCTCACACTGGAAATAAATTTGGGGCTATTTCTAGGCAGAGTAGAAATGGTGATCTACAAATACATGTTGTATTTAATTTCTCTTTAACTTCCTCTACTTGAGGGTTTAATCATCATCTTCATCATTATTCTATATGCACTGTAAGAGTTTTTATTATAGCAAAAGAAAAATGCATAAAATATCATTTTAGAATTGTAAAAATACTAGAGCTTTTTTAACATCCAACATCTTAATTTCACAGGTGAGGAAACTGAGGCAAAGAAAGAAGAAATGACTTAATGAAAGTAAGTAAGACAACAAATTAATGAAAGTATGTGGAAGAGTCAGTCGCAAAGGACAGGAAGAAAGAAATATTTTATAACCTATATGTTATTATGAAAATAAGTCAAGAGATTCAATGTAGAAAGAGCATGATTCCTTTTTTTCTGCCATTTGTTATCTGTGTGGCCTCGGCCACATTTGTGAACATGAGTTGTTAATGTCTTCCATAGGAATTATGAACTACATTAATGTATTTTCCCTGATGGATTAATGAATGATTGCAAATTTGGGATCCTCATTCCAAAACAGTATTAGAAGGAAGTTAACTTAATAACAAATGAATAAATATTTATTATAATAGAGAGCTGACATTAAAGTGAAAAGCACCTCAGTTCAAGTCCCACTTCTGACATATTTAACTTATGTGACCTTGGGCAAGCCTTTTTGCCTCTTACTCTTTTATGGAACTCTCTTAGGCTATAATTTTCAGAGAAGGTGCTAATCTATATTGGAAAAAGAAAATTCCTCACTGGGGATTTCTCCATACCTGGGAAATCACAGGCTTAGTCTCTATCTTTTTTTATTGGCTATTCCTGAAGTCAAGCAACATTCCTTCCATCACACTTTCAAATAATACCAATAAGCTACAATATATAGTGATCCTTTCTTTTAACCAGCTTGAGAAAAATAAACTACCCCTCCTTGTCTTTTCTCTCTCTTTCACTAAAGTGAAAAGAGTGTTAATATTTTCATTAACTGAGTATCATTTCTTTCATATCTAAGTGAGTTGGCCTTTTAGTTTGATGGAAATCACATATACTTTCTCCCTTGCAAAATTTTGTTATGGAATTAAATTCATTATCTCTTCTACACCAAAGATAAATTTTTAGTTATACTCTGTGTAACTTCTGTGACAAACATCTTATTTTGGTAATTAATTCAACCTGAAGATCTCTCTGATGATATTGTCTAGTATTCATTTGGGGAATATTGTAATTAATTTCTTTAGATAACATAGCCAATAACCTATTTCATGGGTGTATTTGTGAAATGCATTTTTTCCCGTCTATCCACAAAATTTATACAGATTGATATCTTGATATAGGTTGATATGCTGGTGTTAGATTAACAGAATTGTCCTTCAATGTAGTTTTGGTAGTCAGTAATTATAGAGAATTTAAAAAATTTGATAGATTGTCATTAGGCCTATATCAAATACTGAGTAAGGAAATCCTGAGGTCAAATCCACCCTCAGACACTTACTAATTGAGTGACTTAACTTCAGTTTGCCTCAGTTCCTTCATTTCTTTCTTTCTTTTTTTTAGTGAGGCAATTGGGGTTAAGTGACTTGCCCAGGGTCACACAGCTAGTAAGTGTTAAGTGTCTGAGGCCGGATTTGAACTCAGGTACTCAGTTCCTTAATTTATAAAGTGGGGATAATGATAATAATATAACAATAACAATAATGCCTACATAGTATTTAATAAATGTAAACTATGTTATTGTTTTTATTATCATTAAGTATCTAATTTTATTATTGGGCTATCATCTTTATTATATTTGTAACTTTTGAAAAAAATTGAAACAGAGGAACAAAAAATCATATAACCTTGACTTCTCACTCTCATTCACCACACATGTATAATTTGTTACTAAATCTTTTCTTTTCTACCTTCATATCTCTCATGCATATTTCCTTCTTTCTACTCAAGTTACCACACTGGGGAAGGATCTCCTCAATTCATGTCATATTGTTGATATAGGTACACACACACACACACACACACACACATATACATATATATATATACATATATATATATATATGTTTATATGTACAGGGTGGGCCCAAAGTCATGAATCTTTAATAACTCCTGTATTTTTTGTTTTTAATTTATAATACCATAGCATCATATATAGTATATATAGGAAATTAATTTACATTATGGTAAAAAATCTAATCTTATAAATGGTAAAAAACAAAGAAAAATAATTTTCAAAAGTTATTAAAAACATCAGACTTCCTTTGTGACTTTTGACCCACCCTGAATATGAGTTTATATGTACACGTATGTATGTATATATGTATGTATGTATTTATGCACACACATTTGTTTCTAGTCCAGAAACAGAAACCCAGGCTTTTGAATAATATATTTTCACATGATTCATTTTAGAGACCTAACTCAAGGTCATCTGGAGATAGGTTTGCTATTAGGAAAAAAAGACATTTCAAATAACTTGATTGGTGTCAAAGTAGAATAGACTAGCTCAATAATATTATGTTATTGTCAATGTTACCCATTCATGAAAAGCTTCGATGTTCAAAGGAAATTTCAGACATAAGGGTGGGCTAGGTGATATGTGAGATTAATTTAAATTCTGAGAGACTATGATTTTGACTTTCCGGCAAATGTTCCTAATACAATACCATGTATTATGAGGTTCAAAGTTTTAATAACAATGAAGTGACACAATGGATAGAGATAACTGGAATCAGAAATCTGACCTTAGATATTTGTAAATCTGGGCAAGTCATTAACCTCTGTTGTCTTAATTTCCTTTTCTGTAAAATCTAGGGATGCTAATAGTACCTATCTTCCACAGGTAGTAGAAAGGATAAAATAAGAATATTTGTAAAGAACAATTGGAAACCTTAAAGATACATTCACACACATACATACACATAAATGCTAGCTATGGTTAAGGTAGTCTTCTTTTAATATATACATATATATTATATGCATAGATATGTATTTATGTCTTATTAAAGAAAATGTCCCCTTTTTACAATACTGAGTATTCATGATTTGGCCTATAAACTGAAATGATAATACCACGAATCAGATTTTAGTAGTCATTAGTTTTCTTCTTTGTAAATTTACTTCAAAAGTGGGGTGATCCAAACCATTCCCCAATTGATAAATGTTCAAAGGATATGAGTAAGCAGTTTTCAGAAGAAGAAATCTAAGTTATCAAAAGTCATGAAGAAATGCTCTAAATCATAAATGATTAGAGAAACACAAAGGAAAACAACTGAGATACCACCTATTTGTCAGATAAACAAACATGACAAAAAAGGAAAATGACAAATGATGGAGGGGCTATGAAAAAATTGGGGCACTAATGCACTGTTGGGCAGCTAGGTATCATAGTGGATAGAATGCTGAGCATGGAGTCAGAAGGACATCTTCTTAAGTTCAAATCTGTCCTCAAGACTAGCTGGGTGACACAGGGCAAATCACAATCCTATGTGCCTCATCTGTAAAATGAGATGAAGAAGGAAATGGCAAATCACTGTAGTTTATTGTATGTGTTTGTGTGTGTGTGTGTGCATGTGTACATATATTTGTATGTATGTATTTATAAATACATGCATATATTTAGTATATTTATCTATGATTTCTCCAGATCATTTTACAAATGAAGAAGTGAGGCAATTAGGGTTAAGTGACTTGTTCAGGGTCACCCAGCTAGTAAGTGTCTGAGGTTATATTTGAACTCAGGTTCTCTTCACTCCCGGGCCAGTACTTTATACACAGCTGCCCTAAAGAAAAACCTGAAAATACTGAAATGAACTGATGTAAAATGATATGAGGAGAACCAGCATTAAAGTGTGCACAGTAACAAATAATGTAAGGATGATCAATGAACTGGATTAAAATGTAATTGAAAAATGTTTAATGAAATAGATAAAAATACAATAAAAGAAAGATCATATTCATCTTGCTTTTCTAAGTAAATATGTGGTTCATGGGGACTCTTCTATATGTTTTAGGAGACCCTGATGTTCTTTGAGTTTGACACCACTGCCCTAGATTGTGGTTATGCCTTGAAATTGTTTGTCAGGAGAGTGGTATAATGGAAAGAGCTCTGGATTTAAGTCAGGACAGCTGAGCTATAATATAGACTAAGTGAGTAAGTAAACATCTTTTTTTTATCACCTAATGTATTCCAGGTATTGTATTAGCCATTAGGAAAACCATGACAAACAATTCTACTTTCTCTAAATTCTACCTGTTCTAAAGGAGCTCACAACCTACCTAGGGGTAACAAAATATTCATACATACATTAGAAAAACATATTAATACACTCACATGTATATGTATATATGCATGTTATATATGCATGCACACACACACAAGAATAATACCGAAGAGGGGGCAGCTAGTTGGCACAGTGGATAAAGCACCTGCCCTGGATTAAGGAGGACCCGAGTTCAAATCTGACCTCAGACACTTGACACTTACTAGCTGTGTGACCCTGGGCAAGTCACTTAACCCCCATTGCCCCACAACCCCCCCCCCCAAAAAAAAACAACTAAACAAAATAAATAACGAACAGTAGAGGAGCAAGAAGAAAAGCATTATTTGACCTAGGGCAAATTACTTTTCAGTTCAATTCTATTGTTTCTATAATGAGGATCAAGGTGTAGAATGTTCATCTTCATTCTCTGTTTCTTCTCTCTCTCAGGGAAAAAAGGCAATATGGTATGGTATAAAGGGTATTGGCCTGACAATTAAGAGACCTGGTATTAGGTTTTTGAGGCCTTTTACCAAGTTATTCCTCTAGAGAGTTAGCTAATTTATTACAATTCAATCTAGCTTTTGTAGACTGGCCCTGACAATATTTTTATCATAAAACATTCCTCCAATGTTGGTTCAAACTCAATGCAGGTGTTGGAGTTCCAACTCAATGGAGAGCATGATTAGCATTCAAAGGGTGAGGAATACATCTTAGGCAGCATGGACATCACAGCTACAACACATTACTCTCAGGCTCCACTGACTTGTCTCCAACCCTACCACTTATTATTACCATAGGTTTTGCTTACCTTCACATATAGAATGATTCTATACCCTATTCAAAGCATCATATGTTTCCTATTCTACCCCAGAATACTCTCTTTATCCCTAATATGTTAGAATCTGTGTCCTTGCCCCAGTAATGCCATCAAGTAGATGTATGACCTTGGGCAAGTTACTTAATTTTCTAAACCTCAATGTCTTCATCTGCAAAGAAAAGCGGTTGGACTAAATCATTTACTAAAAAGTTTTTCAGGGGGCAGCTAGATGGCACAGTGGATAAAGCACCGGCCCTGGAGTCAGGAGTACCTGAGTTCAAATCTGGCCTCAGACACTTAACACTTACTAGCTGTGTGACCCTGGGCAAGTCACTTAAACCCCATTGCCCTGCAAAAAAAAAAAGAAGATGAAAGTGAGCTTGATACTTATGGGGCAGCTAGGTGGCACAGTGGATAGAGCACTGGCCCTGGATTCAGGAGAACCTGAGTTCAAATCCAGCCTCAGACACTTAACACTTACTAGCTGTGTGACCCTGGGCAAGTCACTTAACCCCAATTGCCCCGCAAAACAAACAAAAACACAAACAAACAAAAAGTTTTTCATAATAAAAAAAATCTGTAGTCTAAATAATTGCCTAACTATACCTTCAGGGGCTGAGAGTCTTGGGGGGGGGGGGGTTTGAGTTACTAATTGTTGCAATTAAACCAGATTAGGTTATTTTAATTATCTTCATGTGGTTAACAGAAGACACATTGAAAATTAGTTATAGTCTACTTTGTTATTACTTGTTTCACCCACTTGTTGTTAAAGATTTAATACCCAAGCTTACATTAGAATATCCACAAACCTCTGAATAATTATGTCATCAACCCCAGCTATAGGCCACCCACCTTCTTCATTTACTAGCTCTTTATCATTTTAATTTTTTCCCCATTTTTCCCAAACATATAATTAAAAATCAGAAACAATGCAGTGTGGAGTTTGGTTTGTTTATTTTTGCTAATCTACAAAATAATAGTGTTTCCAATAGTCCAGATAGAGAATATATGTATTAAATATTATAAAACTATCACGCAAGAACAGAAAGGTGATTTTTTCTTTAAAGATGCAATTGTTCTTGGCTTCTAAGCCAATAATTGGAGGAACTTAACTCTCCATTAGCAGTACTGCAAACTCTATGATAAAGTAAATAACTTACAAATGTCAGCCCCAGGTGTAGTTCCTCTTTAGTTTGTACCATATCACACAAACTACAGAAATATTTAATTTATTATAATCAAGCTTGAACTTAAATACTATGCTATAAAAGTTCACTAAGTAGTCTTTGGGGAAAACAAAACTTATTTATATATAAAAGAAATGATAAAAGAATGGTTAAGTACTAAGAACAGCTAAAGAGAAAAAAGAAATCAAACCTACTGGACTTGTCTTTTGCATTACTTGTTTCTCTTCAGCCTTGGGCTCTAAAAGGCTGACTAGGCCACTTGTCATTAGTGATTTAAAGCACATGTGTATAGCCCTTAGTCATGGCAACCCAGAACAGAGACAAGTAAAATCCACTAAGACTACCTTTTTTTTTTTTTTTTTTGTGAATCCTATTTATTCCAGTGTCAATACTGGAGTATATATATTTAAATTTGACACATTTTTTTTAATTGCCCTGTAGCCTAAGATTATATGGCAAGTTTGTGGGGTAAAAAACCTAGAATCCAGATTTTCTTGTTTGTGATAACATTATTACCTCATACATTAATGTGAATGAGAGTTGTTAGAAGCCTTTTTTGAATATGCAACCACTGTCCCAAAGTCCATTAGTATAAGACTCTCTCCTTATTCATGAAGAGGAATACCCCTCACTGTGTGAGGGACAGGGTGGAGTTGGTGAGAGGTGAAGAGCTACTGCTTTTGCCAGTCCTCTTCAGGACTCTTCAAGCTACAGTCTTCTTTGGGATTCTTCAAAGGTCAACTCACTTCAGGCACTTCTGGCTTCCAAAATTAAAAAGAAAGATGGGAGAGGCCAACCCAACTTCAGATTTCTAAAGAAAAAAGACTTTGGCAAGGTGTGAGAGGAGCTGGCAGTCTCCATCATGTCCCTATTTCCACTTTGCTCTTCTAGAGACTTTAGGGAACTTCCCCTTAGGTGAAATCTATAGCTCTCTTGTTTGAGTCAACTCCTTCAATCTGGATTGTCTAGTATATATTAGCCTATATATGCCTTCTCTGATTTATGTTTTGCCATGATTTGGATAAATATGTTTCTTTGCCATGTACATTCATTATGGAACTGGTTTTAGGTGGGAAAGGGATCAGGCTTTAGATATAGAACTCTCCCTCTATTCTTCAATAATGACAGACTGATCAGAAGTTAGACTGAATATGATCTCCTAGACTAATACTATTTAAGAAAGCAGATAAATAAACTTGTAGCCTGGTACCCCCTATCTGTGAATAGAACAGAACAGCCTCTGGTCCCAACCTCCTGCTTCCTCTTCTGGCAGGAAAGAAAGTCTCCCTTGGAGAAGGGTGATGAAAGAAAAGGTTAGAGATATTTATTCTGCCTCCTTTTGAGCCACATAGTGACACCCATGGGGCATTCCTCCACATATAGAATGAAAAATCAGAAAAACACAATTTCTTTACAAAGAAATATCAATACATATTATCAATTTGTGCTAACAAAATATCATTTTTGCTTTTCTATTCTCTTGTCACATGTAGTAGGCATGCAATTTCTCCTTATAACTCTAAGATATGACCTGATTAAGAATTTTCTCCTTTCATTCACCTATTTAACAGTCATCACTAGAATATATTGTATCTAGAATATAAAGTATAAATACTTTATTTGGCATTTACTTCACAGTCTTGCTTTAGTTTACCTTTCCAGACATTTCACATCATTCCCTGCTGTACACTCTTTGTTCCAACCACCCTGAGTTACATGATTTTCGAGGAACTTATCATCTTATATCCCATCTTATCTCTATGCTTTTTACAGACTGTTCCTCCATTTCTGAAACATATTCACTTCTCAATTTCATCTCTTAGAATCTTTAGTGTTTTTCAAGGTTCAACTCAGTTACTTCAGTAACCCATTCTCTTACTCATTAGGGTTTTCTTCCTCCTTAAATTTTTTTGTTCTTTACAGTATCACATAATTTGAGCATTTAAAGGTACTTCAGTAGTCATCTAGCCCAACCCAATCACACAGTGATTCCCACTATAAGTTACTCAACAATTTGTTTTTCTGTCTATTTTTGAAGATTTCTAAGGAGTGGAGAACATGCTGTGTCTTGAGAGGAAAGACATATCCCACTTTGGAACAGCTCTAATTCCTAATAATTTTTCCCTGACGTCAAGACTTAATTTGCTTCTTTGCAACTTCAATTCATTTTATCTTGTTCTGATTATGTGGCCAAATTAAATGATTCTAGTCATTCCTCCAATTATGGTCCTTAAATTGCTTGAATCCCCCATGAGTTCTCTCCTAGATAATCTTGATCAATGCCTTCAATGGATCCTCATAGAAAATGAAGTCAAAGAGCTTCACCAGCCTGTTTGCCTTCCTCTGGACACTTTCTATCTTATCAATGTCCTTAAAATCGTGGTGCCCACACATGAGCACAATTCTAAAATGGTACAGTACAATGTCACTATCTCCTCCCTATTCCTAGAAACTATTTACTTCAATGTACCCCAAGATCACATTAGATGTTTTAGATTCCATATGAGACTGATCATTTATATTTTGTGCTTGAAATTCATTCATCAGTCAATCAATCAATAAACATTTATTAAGTCCTAAGCTCCGAGTCACAAAAAAGAGATAAAAGACAGTCCCTACCTTTAGGGAGCTTTCTATCTAATGGAAAAAATAACATGTAAACATGTAAAAACTCACACACATATACACATACATACACACAAAGAATAACAGAGTAGTTATATATATATACATATGAAATAATATATATTATATATTGTATGAAATAATACACACACTATATATATAAACAAATATATACAGAGTAACAGAGTAGTAATATATATGAAATTACATATGTATATATCTATCCATCATTAAATAATATATATAAAGAGAGAGGGGTGGATAATATACAGAAAACAATAAAGACTCTAGAATTAAGAGGTGTTAGAGAAGATGGGCTTTAACTGGGACTTAAAGTAAGCCAATGAAGTTCATAGGTAGAGTTGAGCGGGGAGAGAGCATTCCAGTCATGGGGCATAGCTATTTACATCTACCCAAACCATTTCTTTTCTTCTCATCCAGAAGAATAGTATGTACCTTTTTATCAAAAGTGTTGCTGAAAATCTCTTTAAACTATATCCTCACCATCCCTCTCTGTTCACTTCTAGGCGATTAATCCTGTCAACAAAGGAAAAGAAGGGAATCTGGAATGAACTATTCTTTAAGAAGTCATACCAGCTCTTTAAAATCACTGCTTCCTTTTCTGGATATTGATCAACTATCTTTTTAGTAGCTTCTCACTTATCTTTGAATAAGTTTTCAGTCCCAGATAGAATGTAAATTCCTTGAGGTTAGATATCATTTCATATATATATATATATATATATATATATATATATATATATATATATATATATATATACATATATATATACACACACACACACATATATATGTATGTATGTATATGTGTGTGTGTATATATATATATGTGTGTATATATATATATATATATATGTGTGTATATATATATATATATATATATATATATATATATATATATCCCTACTATCTAGCATGGTGCCTTATACAAAGTGAGTTGTTAATTAATTTTTATTAAATTTAATTTGTTGCACAAACTCTGGTGTCGCAACTTTCAACTCATGCTTCTTATGACCTAGTTACTTGAAATCTAAAGCCTGAAAACTCTTGATATAATTTATTTGTCAATTTTTTTGTCAATTTCACTTTTAATTGGAGTTGAAAAGATAGAGAGAACATAAATTAGTTAGGTTGAGAACCCCTGAAAAAGTCTGACTAATAGATCCCTCTTGTCTATTGAACTTTCAGTGAACCGATGACAGTTAAATTATGTTCAGTGTGAGGAATCAGAGCAGTTAAGGAATTAGTCATTTATAAACTCTTCATTTTAAAGGCTACCTTAGATAGTGAAAAATAATATGATGATCCAAATTTCACTCTGACACTGAATATCTGAAGTCAGAATGTGGGAGTATTTTTTTTTCCTCTAAAGTATGACTTGAATTAGAAAGAACATGTCAAATCTTCTTTAAAGGTTTACCTACTGATGTCTAAGAGAAATAGAGTAATGGCCCCTTGTGGGAAATGGACTATTTTCATATTCTACTCATAATATTAAAGTAGCCTATATTAAGAATGTGTGTCTGTTTCTCAACT
This sequence comes from Dromiciops gliroides, assembly GCF_019393635.1. Lineage (NCBI taxonomy): Eukaryota > Metazoa > Chordata > Mammalia > Microbiotheria > Microbiotheriidae > Dromiciops > Dromiciops gliroides. The sequence goes on from NC_057862.1 coordinate 514,344,747, forward strand.
AGATAATAGGAACTTGGATAACTGTCTCTCAATCTAATTGAAATAAATTTATCAATTGTGTAAAACAAAATTAAGCATCCAAGTCCAAGATATTGAGATCCTACATATTTCCATGTATTAGTTGATGTAGTAAGTTAGTCAACATAAGAACACTGGGAAACAAACATGTAGCCATGGTTTTTCCACTCATATTTGAAAATATTAGCATGGACATATGAATATCTCATATATGCACAGAGACTATAACAGGAATATAACCATGGGAAGTATCTGTTCAGGGTGAACAGAGTATGATTGTGCTTACTGTTTGCATAATGAGAATATTGGAACATTTAAATGTTGAAAGAAGCTTTATAAAGAAGTTCCTCTTTCCTACTAATTTCAACTAAGATTTGGAGATGTGACCCTATTGAAAAGCTATCCAAGTAAATTGGGCTGAAAACTGTGAGATATGAGTTAAGACAGTGGTTAGTTTTACACAGTGTTTGTTTTTACAGTGCATAGACATTTACAATGGCCATGAAGGTGTCTGGAGCAGGCACCATGGAGCCCTTAGAGCTTGGTTAGACATTGAAGACACCAGCATCATCCACTGCATCCTGGTCCATTGCCAGTTCTGACTATTCTCCTACTGGAACTTTGATGATTCGGGAGAGAGAGTGAGGCTGAAGACTGTGTACTCTGCCTCACTAAAATTCAATTTGCTCATAAGTATTACCCTGTGATGTCACTGGTCCTCTTCAAAAAGGAAGGACAAATAAGAACAGAGAAGCTCTATAACCACCTTAAATGATTTAATCATATCCCAGAGCTAGAAAAAAGTCTCTCTGAAATTGTCCATCCAGCCTTCATCTGAAGACCTCTAGTGAGGGGAAATATAGTTCCTCTTTCAGAAGGCCACTTTTGAGCACCTTTAATAATTAGGTATTTCATCAATATGAAGTTAAAAACCTGTTTCTATTTAACTGCAATTCAATGCTGCTAGTTCTTCCCTCTGTGGCCAAGCAAATGAAGTATACGTTTTCATTAATGACTAAAATAATTATAGATAGTTGTTATCATACCTGTTGCCCACTTTTGCTCTCCTCTATTGGCAGTTTCTTAAATTCAATTTTATGCGATCTTAAGACGCTGGTTGTCTTCTGAACATACCACATATTATCTATGTCTATCCTAAAATAAATTATGTAAAACAAAACAGTACTGATCAGGAGAAAGAACATGGAACTATCTTTTCCTTTACTCTGGACATGATCCTTTTCTTAATTCAGTCTGTTTGTACTGGCTTTTTTTATTAAAAAGTACTCAAAAATTAATTGTTATATTAAAACCAAGGTTTTTCCCTTTTTCTACTTTCTCATCCAGAAACCAACTAGTGTAGGAAACTTCTTTTAAAGATGTACCCAGGGCAAGATCTAATCAGACAGTAAAAGAAATTCTTAGTTTGGGCTAATGGGTGTATTTCTTCTCGTGTTTCTTCAAACAGGTCTGAGAAAATGTTCATTCTCTCGGTTGTCAAGATAGGTGACATGGAAGTTGATGCCTCTGGCCAAGATTATGGTGACCTAATTCAGGTACCCCAAGACCTTCATTTTAATATAGCATACCTCCCATTTTGTTAACAAATAAGAGTTTATTGGCACACCTCAGGAACACCTACTCTTTGAAGGACATATAAACTATAAGCCCACTTCCATTAGGGATCTTTGTTCTAAGACAGAAAGCCAACTGACCATCTTTTTAATAAGAAATACATTGACCTTATTAATAAAATGATTACATTACCTTGGAACTATGGCTCTTGAACATTTTAAATTATCACATTTTAAAAATCATCTTTATCTATTTATCCATTTATCTATTCACCTATTTATTTATTCACTTATTTATTTTTTTCCTGTGGTTCTACAGTGCTAATTCCTATGGAGCCTATAGTCCAATAAAATCTCTTGGATTTTAAAAAATTTCTATTATATGTATGGAAGTGATTTTTAGTCCATTTTTAGCACTGTCCTGATCCTTATATTTCCCCTCAACACCAAAGAAATGTCTTCCATGCATAGATGATACTGTGATATCATAATACTAATAATTTGTTTTGTTTTGTTTGACTTTTGTTTGCTTATTTGCAAAGCTAATGGAACTGAGGGGCAATATGACACTTGACTCATTTGTCACATAATGCATCCTAGAATTAAAAATTAAAATAATGTAACCAGAATTTTTTCTCAATTTTCTTCACTTTTATAAATTGCAAATCTTATATTGAGTATTCCAATATAATGAGGGTTCCCTCCTTAAGAGGCTAAACTGACCTAATAAAAAGGAATTTACTAGAGCAACTCTCTGGCTTCAAGCATAATTTATGAGGCAATATATCAAATGAAACATAAGTTATCATATACTTTTTATTTTTTATTTTTTGGTGAGGCAATTGGGGTTAAGTGACTTGCCCAGGGTCACACAGCTAGTAAGTATTAAGCATCTGAGGCCAGATTTGAACTCAGGTCCTCCTGAATCCAGGCCTGGTACTCTATCCACTGTACCATTTAGCTGCCCCTATCATATACTTTTATAGTTAAGTTTTTCTCCCCGTATGAACAACTGAGACATAATAATGTTGAAAGAGAAGTTTAGAATCTGAAGAAGTAGGTTTAAATTCTGGCTCTATTACTTGCAACTTTTCAGAGTGTGAGCTTTGGAAAATCACTTTTCTCTTTGCCTCAGTTTCCTCAATTGTAAAATAAGGGGCACTGGGGTAGATGAAATATCTTCTGAGATTCCTTCCAGGCAATAATAATATAATTTCACATTTATCTCTAGAGGAAGAAAATGAGGTTCAGAAAAGAAAAATTACATAATAAGCTATGTTATTGACTTGTAATAATAATACTTAGGCTTCTTACCTCTCAGGTTTGTTGTGAATAAAACAGTTTATAAAAATGAAGGAATTGGTGGGGGAGCTAGGTGGTACAGGGGATAAAGCACCTGACCTGGATTCAGGAGGACCTGAGTTCAAATCCAGCCTCAGACACTTGACACTTACTAGCTGTGTGACCCTAGGCAAGTCACTTAATCCTCATTGCCCCACCAAAAAAAAAAAAAGTAATTATTAAAAAAATACAAAAAAACTTTGATGATTGTTATCATCCCCAATTGTTAAAAAAAAAAAATGACAGGACCTGGGATTATACACATCTTCTTATTTTGAGTTTGGTTGTTTTCTCACAACATCCCATATTTCCCTGACTTGAATCTTTTACTCCATGTTTCTCTTTCATTTTTCTTGTGGGATTTTTGTTAATGTAGCTTTGTGCAGCACTGCACATGAAAATTAGAAGATTAGTAAAGATATTTTATTTCAATTGAGAAGTGATCACATTTTCAGCAAGACTTCTATAGTCTAATAGCAAAGCTTACAAATAAAGAAATTGAAGTTAAACATAAGGAGGAAAAAAAAAAGGATTTCCTTTTTTTGGGGGGAGGGGCCAATGAGAGTCAAGTGACTTTCCCAGGGTCACACAGATAGTTACTGTCAAGTGTATGAAGCTGGATTTGAACTCAGGTCCTCCTGAATCCAAGGCCAGTGCTCTATCCACTGTACCACCTAGATGTACTCCTCCCCACCCCCCGCCAAAAAAAAAAAAACTTCCTAAGAAATGGAGCCATACAAAAGTGGAAATTATTGCTTAAGGATATACTGGTTTCCCGGACTTCACATGAAAGTTGGGTGATGAACTGTAGGAAATAATGTCACAGTGGTTTTGTCTAGGTCAAAGTAAAACTAGAATCAACTTAATTTTTGTTGTTGTTATTGTGCTGAGCCTGGAGTCATGAAAGGGTGATCTTCTGGAGTACACATTTGGCCTCAGGCATTTACTAACAGTGTGACTGTGGGTAAGTCACTTAACTTTGTTTCCCTCAGCTTTCCCATCTGTAAAATGAGCCGAAGAATGAAATGTCAAACCACTTGCAAAGAAAACCAAAAGTTGGACAGGACTGAAAAAAACCCTGCATAACGACAAAATGTACTGAACAAAAAGCTTATCAAATTGTCCCACCTCACCTAGAGAAACGATAAATGTCTATGGCCTAAAACCTAAACCAAGTACAAATGAAACTTGACTGAATCAAATCAATCAGAAGCTTTCCAACTAACTGTGAAAAGGCCTGATGATCAGTTGGATGAATTGGAAGTGACATTGCACAGGAAGCATAGATGGACTGAGGAAATCTGGTCATAATCTCTGGGTCTATAAAATAACAAACCTCTTCAAGGCCAAGGAGATTCCTAGTTAAATGAAGACCTGGTAGTGGAAAGGAAAGAGTCCCTCTCTTAGAAAGAATTACTTGGTAGGGTGAAAGACTCTGTTTTGGTCTTTGTTTCTTCTCCCTCAGCCATCATCTCACCTAGGCAAGGAAATTGACATCAGAGTTCTTAGCAATTTCCCAAATATTCATATTAGCATTTTACTATTGTCCTTCAATATTATAGCTACATGTCTCAGTGGATAAATTGCTGAGCCTGGAGTCAGGAAAGCTCCACTGGCCTTAAAAGCAAAGAGACAATCAGAAAATGTTGTTAGAGTGTGGCAGCAGACGTGGACCACACTCTATGCCTGCCTATGTACAATATACATAGGTAAATTGCCCCAAGTGGAGGCATATATTTTATCTATCACATGGCTTATTATCTATATCTCTCTGGACTTTTGAAATAAAGGTTGTGGTTTGATGGCTCCTCTTACATCACACCAACGTTTTAATAAAACTCTCCACAGATGGGATTTGAATAAATTCACTAATGAATTCACTATCACTGAGGACAATTCCTTTTGGATAATGTAGGCATTTTTATGAGTCACAGTTACATGCTAATAATTGTAACAAATAATGGAAATATTTAGACTAAGTATAGTTTGAACTTGGAACTTTATGAATGATGGTATTCAGTATGCAGTCCAAGCCCTACTTTGTCTTTGTTCCTAAGCTTCAAAGTGAGGAGTGAGTCTGACTCATTATTAAATGATGCTTTGAGATTAGGGGTGGGGGGGAGGTGCACAGGGGATGCTGCCTCATATGATTGCTGCAGCTGCAGCTAGTGCATTGCTTTTCTCTTAGGGCAGAGGGATGAAATTGCTCAGTCATAAATTGGGCACATTTGTGCCCTCTCACAGACACTGGAGCCATCCCCAAGAGCCAAGGGACCTAAATTGTAGATAGGAACAAAAAAGAGATTTTCACATTCCACTAAACTGAGTGAACAAAAGTGTCATCCTCAGCCAAAGGAAGGGAATTATTTCAAAGTGATTCCTCACAAAAGAGGCTCTTCAGCAAGCAGCTGCTCCTCATCCTGAAGAGGGCATAAGCTACCTCCCCTTCATTTGGGAAGTTCAAAAGACCTGTGTGTGTGTGTGAGTATGTGTGTGTGTGTGTGTGGGGGGGGAAATGATGATGGAGCAACAGGTTCACTTGAATAGATTAGACAAGAGGTAAATTTTTGGTTTGGTTTGGTTTGGGGTGTGTGTGTGTGTGTGTGTGTGTGTGTGTGTGTGTGTGTGTGTGTATGTGTGTGTGTGTGTGTGTAGATCATTTTTCACTTGGCTATACTATTTTGTATCTTTGACTGACTTTTCCACCATACCTCACTCTAAACTCTCTTCCTGTCAATTATGCCCCTGCCCCAGATTTTTTTTCACTTTCCTTTTGTATTTTATCTTTGCCCATTAGATCTTAAGCCTCTTGAGGATAGGGACTGAATTTCTCTTTTGTGTTTCTTGTATCCCTAGCACTTAGCAAAGTGTCTGACACAGAGTAGGCACTCAAATAAATGTTTATTTCCTATTCTAAACAATGTTCCCCTATCTCCAAATAAGAGCATTCTTTTAATTTTCCTCTATGCTAAACCCAAATAATGCCAATTAGTCTGTGTTTAGAATGATAGAAATCAGGGCTAAAAATGACCATAAGTCTGAGAGGGCTTTGTTAAGAGTAGTGTTAATTAATTAGGTCTTCAAGAAACAATTTTATTACTAGGTGGCCCAAAAGTGAAAAGAAAATCTCAAAGGGGCACCTGAAAATGGGGATGGGGCCAGTGTTCCCTTTCCTTTCCTCCAGCTGACTCCAACCTGATAACCAGAAAGACAAGATGAATGAGGTGACAGGGGAAGTGGGGAGTAGCTTTTCTGATAATGATAGTGAAAATGAAGGTAAATAGGTGAATAGTGGCTCAGCGGGACAAAGCTCATCCTTCCCTGCCTATACTGTGTTTAAATTTGAATTTGGAGCCAGAGGAAGTGAATTAAAATCCATCTACAAGCATTTAAGTGCCTAATATATGCCAGGTACTGGGCTAAGCTTCGGATATGCATAAAGAGACAAAAGACAGTCTGTGACATCAAGAAAAACCCTGTTTCAGATAGGATTTGGGACCCTGGTCATTTCATTTAATGACTCAGCCTCAATTTCTTCATCTGTAAAATAAGAATAAGAATAGCATTTACTTCATAGGATTGTTACTGAAAGTATTGTTATGGGCCCGGGGTACCTCAGAAGTTTTCTGGGGTAAATCAAAGAACCTTCTCCTTGAGAAACTAAAGGAAAGGTCAGACACATCTAAAGAGATAAGTGGCACTGGATCAGGACTGAGTTAGCTCCAGGACCACCACCTTTCATTCCAGTCTCCCCCACCCCTTGGGGAGATAAGATTAGGTGTGGGGGGAGAGAGATGGCTTGAGAAATCTGGAGCTACACCTCACCCAACTTCCTCCAGTCACCACCAATGGGTGATGATCCTTCCCCAATAAGAGAACTTTTCATAGTCAGATGATCACCCCATGGGACCACCATCTATCCTCTATAAAAGTATCTACTTGTCTCTTGATTGTGGATAAAGGTATCTCAGAGAGCCACACTTCTGTGTCATGCCTTCTCCCCATGAGAAGTCCAAATGATGTGGACTGGAATTAAGGGTCAAATTGTGAGTAGTCCCAAAAGAATTACATAAGACTCAGTGACTCGCTTTCCCAAGTTTTATTGCAATACTGTGAGTGACACAGAGAGAGAACCAGAAAAGTGGAAAGGTATCTATCGATTACTGAAAGAAAAGACAGTTACATTTATAGTATAAAGAAATTGATTTATCAGTCTCATTATAATAATCTCCACCTTGGAGAGGTACAGGGGAGGGTTTATCCTAATTTGGAGTTCCTGGGGTCCTAAGCCAACCCCCAAGGCAGGTACCTTTTTCAGTGGAGGCATGTCTTTGGGGTTTACATATCATAAGGTGAATCTGGGGACAAATTTGGCCTTTTCTACGCATGTCTCTTTCTGGTTCCTATGGCTAGTTTCAAAATATCTTCGTTTTTCATTTATTTCTAGTCTACGTTTCTATAACCTGTCAATTCCTTTATTGTTATAGTCTTAGGCCTTTGCAAACCTATCATCCTGACTTGTAAGTTATCCATTAACTGGGGTCTAACTCCCTTTTGGAGCTTATATCTGAATTAAAGTTTAGGGCTTAGGTTTTTCTGTTAACCCTTTTTTCACCTCCTATATTATTTGTCCAATCCCCCCCCTTTTTTTTTTCTAAATTCTTTCTTGGTTTCCTTTGCCTAACACCTAAATAAACTATTATTTTATTCTAATTGGATTTGTTCAAGAGGATGTAATTCTTTAAAGAGTAATTACTAAGAACCATTACCCCAACCCCCCATCAATTTCCCCCAAAACAGTATCAAATGAGATAACATGAAAACTTTGAAATGCTATATAATCTTTGTAAACCTTAAGGACCTATGAAAATCTAGCTATTTCACAGTTATAACCTTTCTGTAGTCTTTCAAAATTAGATTACTTGTGATTTGTTATTTGCATATAGCTTAAAATCTTTTTCAAGGTAGATCATTGCCTCAAAGCATAATTTTAGATAATGTTATCATTGTATCTTGGACTTCCTACTAAATAATATGCCATTTCATGGGAAATGTTTGAAAATGCCTTCTTAGTCTACTTGCAAAAGGCACATGATTCCACACAATTGCACAGCAACAAATGACTAAGGAGGCTCAATAGGAAGAATTGTAGATGCTTACCTAGACAAGAGAAGGTTTATAGGAGCCATGATAACTGTCTTTAAGTATTTGGAGGGCCTTGTGGAAAAGGAATTCCACAGGACTGCTGCTTAGATGTAGAAGACATAACTGGAAGCAAGCAATGAATGACTGGAATGTACAGAGAGATTTAGCTTTGAGGTAGGGGAAGGAAGATTCCAAATGAAGAACTGAAATTTAGAAAGAAAAGGGGTGTCACTCCCTTTAGGTTTACAAGTGGGAACTAGATGACCATTTATTTATGAATTGTAGATTCCAGTTCTGGTAAAGATTGGACTTCTGCTCCTTGTTCTACCAAGTGTCTGTTCTCCCTTATTTCCACTTATCCACTGAATATATACCTACTTCCCTGCTTTATTTCATACAATGCCCAGCATCCAGAGCATTCTCTCCTCTCTGTCAGTCTTAATGCAATTCATTAAAACCACAGGTGAAACCTAAATTATAAAAACCTTCAATTACTAAACTCACCCTGCCCCAACCCTTACACCAAAAGAGAGATATTCGGAGGAATCCAAATGACTTTTGCAAAGCTAAAATCAGCAAGACAAAGGAAAAACAAACAAACAAGATGATACTATAAATTTAGAGGTGGGTGGAAATTAAATTCTCAAGTATGTCCCCAGGGCAACAAACACATTCATGCAAATCCACTTCTACCAAACCTAAACCTTCAATGCTGAAACAACTGTGGTTTTCAGAAATAGTACCCAAGGGCACTACAATACTGTTAAATCACCAAGGATTTCAGATTAAGTATGCTGTATCTATTAGGGAAGGAAAGTAAACTAATGCATTGACAAAGTTTTAGCTACTAGAGTTGAAACAAAGGCTATTTGCAAGTTAAATCTTTGTTAATTAGCATTGTCAATTAGCCAGAAAACTTTATTCCATAAGTACTCCATTTATTTCACTTTTTACTATACATTAAACTTAAGTGGCCTGACATCAGTTTTAAAATTTTCAGGTGTCTTTATCAAGTAATGTGCATGTATATGTATGCATGTGCATGTATGTATATATAAATTATATATAATTATATATGTATTATGCATGCATAAATAAGTTGCGTGTATATAATGTATGTATATGTATATGTGTGTGATATTACAACCAAATATCTAGGTAGCTATATTCAGATAGATAGATAGATACCAGCTGAAAAAAATGGCAAAATATAATAGGAGAAATTTTGTAAAGATATATATTAACAGTCAAAAATTGGATTAAAAAAATTAACTATGTAAATACAAAATGACTTAACAGCAATTTGTGTGAAAGAGCCATATGGATTTTAACTGGCCATAAACTCATGTTATACAGTAGCCTCCCGCCCCCCCAAAACAAAACAAAACAAAAAAACAACCCAAGCTTACATTGTATAAAGAGGAGCACATTCTCCTGAAGAATAGAAGTGATGGTTCTGAAGTTACATTCTGCTCTGGTCAGATTGTACCATGACTATTACATTCCATTTTGGATCTTACATTTTCATACATTTATTTATGGGGAAAAGTAACTAAGTAACCAAGATTCTGAGGAGACTTGAAACTATCTATGACTTAACAGATGTTAGCTGAAGGGGCCAAAGCTATTTAGCATTGTGAAGAGAAGATTAAAAGGGACCATAGATTACTAAAATCTACTAAATTACTAAAATTACTAAAGGACCATAGAGAGTATCAAATACTTAGATTAAGTTCTAAGTGAACTCCCTCATTTTATAAACACTGAAAATATCTAGGGAAACAACCCTCTGCAAACAATTTAAAACTGGTAAGTAATTAAAAGTTATTTAAACAATAAAGCTATGTAAAATAGGAAACAACTTCTCTACAATGTGGAAAAGATAGAATGAATACATTCCTCTTAATTCTAGAGCCTTCCTTCTTTTGATTAGCTCTGATTAATCTTTTATATAGTCTATCTGGAGATATTTGTTTGCATGTTTCCTCCACTAGCCTGCCAAGTTCCTGGAAAGCAGGGATCAGTCTTGTGTGTTTTGTTTTGTTTTGTTTTGTTTTGTTTTGTTTTGTTTTGTTTTGTTTTGTTTTTTCCTTACTAAACCCAGCACAGCACAGTGCCAGCCACATCATAGATCATAGATACATAACAAATAATTGTTCAATCTGATGGAAAATGTTACAAGTTTCTATCATGAGCATTGTTTTCCTTTTTAGAGATTATTTTATTTTCAATTAACAGAACAATAAAAGGATTTCCATAATAGAGTACAATAAAAAGAGGTGATTGCATAAGAAACTGCAAATCTACCATGTACAACTTGTTATACCCTTCAACAAATTTATTGTGTAATGTTTTTTCTTTTTGTTTTCTTCCTTCTCTCCACCCTAGACATGTAACAACAAATAGGTGAGTGTGTGTATGTGTGTGTGTGTGTATGTATGTGTGTGTGTGTATGTATATATGTATGGGTATATACATGTAATACACACATATATACATACATGTAAATTATTCTACAGATACTTCTATTTAACAGTCCTTTCTCTGGATGTGGATAACATCTTTCTTCATGTCCTTTATTTGTAATTTGTTTATTTATAATAGTTAAAATTATTTAGTCACTCAAAGTCATTTGGGGGGGGCAGGGCAATGAGGATTAAGTGACTTGCCTATGGTCACACAGCTAGTTAAGTGTCAAGTGTCTGAAGCTGTATTTGAACTCAGGTCCTCCTGAATCCATGGCTCATGCTTTATCCTCTATGCCACATAGCTGCCTCCTCAAAGTTTTTCTTAAAAGAACATTGTTTCCAAACACAATGTTCTCTTGGTTCTGCTCACTTTGTTCTTCATCATTTTGTGCATGTCTTCCATGCCTAAGATCATTGAACTCATCATTTCTTATAGCATACTAGTTGGCAGGCAACCCACTTAGGGGAAGGAACCCTGATTTTAAACCTCTGCTGCCTTGTGGCTATACCCATATATGGGGAAGGTTTCAGGAGTTAATACAGAGGAAAAATCAGAAGTTGGAGTCCCTTAGGCAGTTGGATATTTGACATCACATCCCTCTGACAACTCCTGCGGCGGCACTGGTGCCAAACTGTATTGGCTCTGCCTCTGCTTTGGATCCACCAATATCACGGAGAGGGAAAACCTGCTACATGGGCAACAGCTTGTTTTCCATATTGATCTGCCCAGGCCAGCGCCCTGGAGAGGATACTCCAGCTACTCTTCATGGGGTAGATACAACACGGGATGCAGTAGTTACCGGTTATAAGTCATTCAGGAGCTATGGCTCCCACATCGGACTGCACAGCCACACTGTGGCCTGTGACTGTTCAAAGCGCTGATCCATGGTCGTCCGCGACTGGTGGAGGCCTACTACTACTAATAGTATTCCATCACAACCATACACCACAACTTGTTTAGCCATTCTCCAGTGGTTAAGGAACATGGTGGCTGTTTGTCCTTTCTTCTTGAAAGACATGACAATGGGAGGTGATTTCATTATTTGTACTGAATTAGATTTAAGTAAGGGAAGGCTGTGTAAGGTCACCAACCTCACTCTTTCCTCCAGAGCCAACTGGGTCCAGTGGGAAGATATATGTGTGTGTGTGTGTGTGTGTGTGTGTGTATAAAATCAGGATGACTGGAGTTGGCTCCAGATGTTTAAGGTAATTAGGGTTAAGTGACTTGCCCAGAGTCACACAGCTATTAAATGTCTGAGGTGCGATTCAAACTCACATCCTCCTAACTCCAGAGCTAGGACTCTCTGCTGCACCACCTACTTGCCCTTAAGGAACATGGTTTCTGTCTTTAAATATTTAGAGTTGTCATGTCTAAGAGAGATAAGAGGAGCTCTGCTTGATCACAGAGAGCAGAATGAATAGAGAATTTATTAATTGCTTACACAAAAAGCACTGAACTTAGTGCTGGGGGTACAAGTAGATAAGCAAGCAACCCCCTACTTTTAAGGCCCTTATTTTCTAAGAGGTAGGAGACAATATATTTATAGGAGGAGGACTCCTCTACAGCAGATGGTAATGTATTAAGTGGGAAGTCAGAGAGAGGTAGATTGCAGATAAGTATAAGAAAGAATACCTTAAAGTCATTGTCCAATAATTAAAACTGAGAATAAGTAGTCAGGTTCACTCTTATATAGGTAGTTAAGCATAGTGTAAATCCGAACTATCAAACATTTGACTTGCTGGCTGTATGCAGTCCATAAAACTCTTGAGTTAGGGGAACCCAATTAAAATATAATTGGGAAATATTTAACAAAATAAATATAAATTTAAAAAATATCATATTAATATGTGTTTTTCAAAGTCAACATACACCTTGTAGGGATCCTTTATATACTGGGAAAGCAATGATTATTTTTCTAATATATTAATAACTAGTTCTTCCTATTTCCACATTCAGGGACCAGCACTTAGAGGTCATTCATTCAGGCCCTGAGTAACATTGCTGATAAATGAGATCGCCCAAATCCTTGTGGTACATGCTTCTTGATCTTGGGCAGGAACCCACCCACCTAGAAGCCCTTACTTCTGTTTAAAGTATAAACAGAATGCAGTCTAGATGAGTTTTTGCTACAAGGAAATGAGCCCCTGTCCTGGAAACCTTTCATTAGAATTTAGGATGACCACGTTCACAGAAGAGAAAACCAAGCAGAGTGATCTGAGTAGAGATGGATTCCTTTGTCCAGATTCCTGGAAGCAGCTGAGTTTAATGATCAAGTCATATTCTCAAAGGAGGAACTGAACATTTTTAGCCCACCTCCTCATGAATATGTTCACCATTCAGGGTTGATTTTCAGGGTCATCTCCTTTTCCAAAGGTATTTAAGCATTCAGGGATCTCCATGGTTTTGTCTATGGACAAAAGAGACCACTGACCATAAATTTATAATTTGCTAGTTTAATTAAAAAATGATTCTTAGTTATCTAGAAACTTTGTCTCTTGGATTTTTTTATTCATCTCAATTGTTTATTGGCTCCACTTTTATTTGATTTTGACACCACTGGTTTAAATTACCATTTGCAATAATGTTATACATTCAGTTGGAAGGTCTACTATTTATTGCCAGTTTGACCTTGAGAAAGTGTATCCTTCCCCTCCAACAATTATAAGAAAGGTAAATGATAAGTTAACATAAATTTAAATTTTATTGTCCATCTGTATCCCAAATCAAGAATTTATGCAGCTCATTTTGATATTGGACAGTCTTGGTCATAAAGTATGCTCCTATTGTTGGATTGATGTTTGGATTAAACTGTATACAATACTTGATTTACCTACACCTGTATCCCCTAGCAGACAAACTTTCAGCTCCCTCAGAGCCATGTTCAGGGAGCTCAGCCTGTCCTGTTGCCACCTTCACTGCCGCTGCCACCACCCTAAGGAGGAGGGGGAGTTCCCTGGCCCAGAATGAACAGCTCCTGGCAGTGGAGAGAAAGCAGCCTTGGAGGCCCTGAGTGCCCTTCCCCTTATTTCCCTCATTTCTAAAATAAGACTGTTGGACTAAATAATCACTGAGATCCTTTCTAAAACTATGGATCTACATTTTATATGACCAATGAGAAATAATATTTCTTCTTTGTAATTTTTTTCTGTTCAAAGGTTACATGATTAACAAGCAAATATGATAAATCACATCTGAGACATGAAGTCAGGTGTTTGGTGTAGTGATGTTCTAGACTTGGAGTCAGGGAGATGATTTAAATCTTGCTACCCGGACCCTGACACATATTCTCTATTTCCTCATCCCTATAAGAAGAATATAGGATTATCAATCTTTTCCATATTATAGACATATAAAGATCATCCTTGGTTACTCAGCTGCAGCTGTTTTACAGTTATTTTAAGAGCCATGTGACTTTTTTTCTCTCCCTACATTATGCCTAAGGCTGTCCCACTGAATTGGCAATGAAGAATGTATAGATAGTCTGATTTTTCTGTGGCTCTGGTATAATGATTATGGGTTTTACGGCTGGTAGAGACTGTGGAAACCATCCAGTACAGACCTCACTAATTGACAGAGAAGGAAACTGAGCCATAGAGGTTGGAAGTTACTTGCTTAAAGTGTCTCAATGAAGGAGCAAGATAAGGATGCAAAATCTAAATTCTTTTGACTCCAAATCCAGTGCTCTCTCTACTCCATAAAATATCCAAGAAGTCCACAATTATACCATATCACTTCAAGGGTTTTTTGCAGCTATTTTTGATGTCCTCATTTAGTAAACATGTAACAAGTGTTTACCGATTGACTACCATATGAAGAGTAGGGGGTAGGGCACTAGTTATGACTTACCATGGGATATCTTCTTCATTATCTTTTTGTAATAATTGTAAAGTCATATTGCAATTCTGTTTCAATAAGTTTTTCCTCACTGTAGGTAGACTAATTGGCTCCTTACAGAGATTAAATGTTGGCAATTATGTCTTGCCATTTGAATCTATGGCACAACCATGGACATAAAACACTTGAAAAAGAAGACATCTACATGGAATTTGTATTAGGATGGAAGGAATGGATGGAGGAGGGAGAACAAAAGAGGAAAGGAGGATGATAGGTAGGAAGCAAAGAAAGAAGGAAGAAAAAAGGAAGGGATTGAGGGAGAAAGGAAAGGAGAAAAGGGAAGGGTAGAAGGGAAGAAGAGAAGAAAGGGAGGAAAAAGAAAAGAAGGAATGGAGAGAGGGAAGAAAGAAAAAAGAAGAAAAGGAAAGAGTAAAGGAGGAATGAAAGAGGGAGAAAGGAAAGGGAAGGGGGAGAGATGGAAAAAAATGTCACTAAGGAATTAAAAAACTGCTTATTACCGCTGCCAAAATTGACAGTTACCAAAAATTTAATCAAAATTACTCATGAGGGTGAGCCAATACACACATTTGCCAGAATGTTTGCTTCAGTTCTTAATCCTTTAGATCATTACAAATCCATATCAAATCTTTATTATTTTTATTATATTTTCTTCTTAATTTACTTTGATTTAGTACAACTAGCTATTGTATAATGGTGACACTCATCTAAAATTAATAGATGATAGGTAAGTAAATTTCAATATAAAATATGAGGCAATGAAAATATTTTCAGCTCATTTTTTTGTTGTTTTTTTTAAGGCACTTCTAAATGACATACAATCCAACCAGTTAAACCTTTTGCAATGTAATATCAGAAAGTCATAATGGATATATTCATCCTGAAAAAGATTTACTCAAGCACCCAAACTAGACAACCCACAAGACAACTAAGCAGATAAGATCATAGCCATATGTAAATATAAATATAAAAAACCTTATTTTGTCTTTTACCATATCAATCAGGCTTTAAGGGATGTGTCATATAATAATTTTTCACTAGTACTTGCTAAATGACACAATCTTTTCAGGTCTATAATGTGATAACCATGGTCATAGATTTAGATTTGGAGGAAGCTCAAAGGACATCTAGTTTCATCATTTTATAGATGGAGATACCAAGGCTCAATGAGCTTAAATGCCTTATCCAAGAACACAAAATTAATAAATGGCAAAGCCAAGGATTTGAATCCTGGTCCTTTGATTTCAGATTCAGCATTAATTCCATTTATATAGAAAGGCAACCTACTGGAATTAGAAAGCACTGATTTTTGGGTAAGAGAATCTCAGCCTGCATTCTAACTCTGCCTCTTTTTACCTATCCTCATCTTGCACAAATCACCTACATTTTTAGTTTCTGTTTCTTCATCTATAAAATATAAGGGGTGGGCTAAATTATATCAAAGGTTTCTTTCATTTCTAAATTCTAAGGTCCTCAGATTTTATTTGGCATCCAATTGATCTTAGGGAAGGTTTATTCTTAAAATTCATTGGTCATTTTCATTTTAGTTTAAATAGCTTTGTAAGGTAGAAGGGGGCAGATCACAGGAAAGTCACCAAGAAATGAAAAATGTGACAGAGGAATGAAAGTGCACCTGATAGAAATAGGGGAAATTATTAAAGATTCTACAATTTTCCTTTGATATGGCCATAATTCCACCTTGCCTATAGTACAATTCTGCCAGATATTGTTTTACTGAGTATAATCCTGTTCAAAGTGAAAATGGGGGCAACTAAGTGGTGCAATGGATAAAGCCCTGGGCCTGTATTCAGGAGGACCTGAGTTCAAATCCGGCCTCAGATATTTGACACTTACTAGCTTTGTGACCCTGGTCAAGTCACTTAACCCTCATTGCCCTGCAAAAAACCCAAACAACAACAAAAAAGAAACAAAGTAAAAATGTCAGAAAAAGCCAAGTCAAAAAGGTCTTCCTTTCTCCATTTCATTTAGCATGTCATAATGTGTGCTGGCTTTGGAGTCAAGAAACACCTGACTTTGAATCCTGCCTCCAACACTTACTAGTTGTGTGACCCTGGCAAAGTTATTTAGCCTTTCTTAGACTCAGCTTGCTTATCTGTTAAATGAGAATAATACTACCATGAATAGTTATGATATACAGTTGTTTTGAGGTAGCAATAAAAAAAAACATAAAAATTGTCACATGACTGATCATTATTTTTGTTCCCTATGTAAGAGCCAAAATTCAGTATGAGGTGAGTTAATTGGACAAATTCTGATGAATACAAAAGTGTTTAGAATTTGCATGTTTTAAAAAACCAAAATTTCCTGTTCTTTTTCCTATTACTCTATATAAAGAAAAAGAAAGGTATCTAAGGGTTATGTTTGCCATTCTGTGACATTTTGCCAAATAGTGAATTGTTAGAAATGATATTCTTTAATCCATTAACAATAATTTTCACCTAAACATGGGAGTGGGAATAAAAACACTAATATTTATAGTGACTTGGTAATTTCATGTTTGCCAGAGGAGGTCTCTAGCACTTGAATAGCACTAGAGGCAGCAGGTGGCATAGTAGATAGAATACTGACCTGGAGTCAGGAAGATAAGGTTAAATCTGGCTTTACATATTTACTGTGTGATCTGGACATGCCACTTAACCTCTGTTTGCCTCAATTTCCTCAAATGTAAAGTTGGGACAAAAATAGCATCTACTTTACAGTATTGTTGTATCAAGAAATAAACTTTAGAACAATGTACTTAGTAGAGGCACATAGTAGGCCTTATATAATTGTTTATTTCCTTCCTATCCCTTCTCTTTCCTCACTAAAGCTGCATCAGAGATTTATATTCGCATTCCCTGACTTTGTGTCTCAGTTTGCCTAAGGGGCTCCAAGCATCATTGGGTTGGACTTTGATTGAATCATTTATCCCAGAAAAGATCAATGGAAAGGACCTTATGTCCTTCCCAAAGGAAATTAGCAGATCTGAATATGGATGCTAAAGCATTCACCCACTCCTTTTATTTTGGATTCTTATTTACTCAGCATAATACCATCTTTTTGCTCATAATAGCCTCAATCAGCACTCTGCTGATTCAAGGTCAGGACTGCCTTCACAGACTGCCTTGTAATTCAATAAGCAACCATCAGGGGGATCTGAAATTAAGAAGTACAAGTAACACATTTTCCTTGTCTCCATTTATTCATCATGCATTTCACATCAAACATATCTAGTCAAAGGGAAAGAATGACTATCAAGTCTGGTAACCAACCTAGAAAAGAGAGAAATAAACAATATACCCTAATGAGAATCTAAGCCTAATATATTGGCAAACTCCCAACAGCTTACTCATCAATGGATATAATAGCAAATTTTTAAAAAACAGTAGAGAGGTGAATGGATAGAAATGGTGAGCAGATATTAGGAGCCTATTGGACTTATTTTACTAAATAATTTTGTTTGTTATTTTTATTATGCTCTGATTGCTTGAAATATCAGTGTCAAACAGAATTTGCATTAGCTTTCTTATAATTTTCTTATATTTCATCTAGCACTCCGTATTTAAAATCCATTTATTCATAATGAAGGTGGCATTAGTTACTTGGTAAGACCCTATAGCTTTTTTAGGGGATCTGTTCAGACTTTAAAGCCTCCTTGTTCTAATAAGTAAAATGTAAGGAATAAAAATATGATTTTATCATCAACATTTTTTCTTTTAAGAACTATAATGTCCAAAGCACTTTGTTAAGTAAACTATTGACTATAATGAAAGGAAAGTATATTCTGTACATATGACATATTATAAAGTCTTATATGCAGTAGGTGCCTAATCAAAGTTTAACTAATTGATCACTAATTTAATATGATTAGAAGTATAAAGAGGAAATTACTACATTTATTAAATATAATATATAAATCACGCAGGACTCAGAATATACTACACACATGTAACTACACATATACTCCTTGAAAACACATATATACAATGTAGGCAAATTCTTCACCATGACTAATTTAAGATTATTTAGTCACTACTGATATCAATGACATCCTTTAGTTTCTGATAATAACTATATGGAAAGTCATTTTTTCCCACTTAGGCATCTTCCTCTCATCATTCAGGAACTTTAGTCAGTTTTCCTGGTTAATATGAATATTACACACCTAGAGGTGATATTAGTTACTTGTATACTTTAGCTGCTAAGCATATACACATCAAAGTAAAAGGTACTACATGCAATTTGAATACAGAAGAATATTGTTCTTTCTCAGTTTCCTCTCTAATTCTCTCTAATTCTCCAACATAGAGAAGTTGTACTGATCATTATGATTTTAAGGCACTTCTAGGATCAAATAATTTGCATTTAGTTATTGAATACATAGCTTAAAAAAAAACCTTTTTCCTCCATTTAACATATTTTGGGCAAATTAATGTATACCTAGCAGCAATTACATAATGTAGTATAATATAACAAGCCAGATCTGGACAGATTTCCTAAAATTTTTCCTTTGTTGTACTTTTTAGAAATCTATTTTCTAACGTTGAAATTTTAAACCTAGAAATCCATTTTGCAAGATGAAAGCTTGACTAAAGGAAATATCTGATTTCTTTTGTGCCTAAATTTTCTTGCTGTTTCATAGCTGATAAGAAAAAAAAAATGTGGTTACCCACTGCCTGGTTGGCTGATTCTGTTTGCTTGTTTACTGGGGCTGCTGCTGTATCAACCAATGCCCACTCTGCTTGACTTATCCCCTGGATAAGCTTGGTCAACTACTATCCTTCTGATATTGGCTCAAAAACTGGTACCTGCTTTTTCTTTCCAACTGCCTGACTCTGGAAGGATTTGCCCTGGATCTGTGATGTTTGTGTTGTCATCCATGAGGTCCATGTTTGGTTGACTACCCTTGTTGCTCTTGAATCAGAAAAGCTAGGCTGATGACAGTGTTTCTGATGCATTGGATTCCCTGAAAACTGGAATTTGAGGATGTGGCTCCCTTGCGGATGTGGAATTCTGCTCCCTAGTTCAAGAACTTAACAGTGGTTGATTCAAGATATGAAAAGCCATCTGTTTCTAATTCATGTCTTTGCTCCTTCAATATACTTGAGTGTGCCTATGCAATAAAAAAGTAAATATGTGAGAGGTGAATCAGGGCCATGATATGTGTTTGTTAACTTAGAGAAAAAGGAACACTAAGTTCTAAAAATGAATACTAAATCATCCTAGTTGAGAGATTGTTAGACTGATTTTAAATCAGTAAGATGTGGTCTCCACTGAAATCAATCAAATATCTAATGGGTTCCATGTTCAAGGAGAAAGTGGTGATAATAATCACAGGGGTCTATCTTGAAGTAAAAGACAAACTTGGGAAAGCCTCTGCCCCTAGTCACGGGCAACACTGTTAAAAGAGGAGTAAATGAGAATTATATATAGGAATAGCAAAGCTTATAGTATTGGAAAGAAGAGTAAGCTTTTGCACCTGGTTTTGGGTTAGTTTGTCATTTATCCCTCTTCTCTTGACCATGATTACCCCTACCTCACTGAGGTTCATAGGATCATAGATTAAGAACTAGAAGGAATCATAGAGATCTTCTGGAACAAACCACACATTCAGAAACACAAAAACTGAAGGACAGAGAGGGTAAGGAACTTTTGCTAAGTCACATGGATAGTAAAAATAGAGTTGGGATTTGAATTTAAGACTAACAATTCCAAATCCTGCTCCTTTTTCCACTATACTTTGTCTTCTCTAGTTGCAGTGATAGAGTTAAAGTCCATGGCAGAATCACTAATCACAAGGGTTTATTTAACTCTCTTGGATCCCCTCTATTCTCCTTGACAATGTATACCTCCATCCTCATTGGGAAAAAAAAGAAAAAACAGATTCCAAAGAAAAACTGATATATATATTCAGAATGCTTTACTTCTATGATTATAGAATTCACATTCTTTTTCCTTTTCATAGCAAGTCAAATGGTTAACATCAACCATGAAGCTATAAATTATGTGGCACTTATCTGAAAGGAGATTACCCATCTCCATATGTTATTTCACTTATGTAGATGTTAGTTACAACTAATGCTAAACATTTAATTTGAGCAACCTCAGGGTCAAGGATGGGAGGGTAGCAAACATTTTTTTTCCCTTTGGCCATACCCATTTTTGGAATTTATATTCCTTGTAAAGAATTAATTGTGGGGCAGCTAGGTGGCGCAGTGGATAGAGCACCGGCCCTGGAGTCAGGAGTACCTAAGTTCAAATTCGGCCTCAGACACTTAACACTTACTAGCTGTGTGACCCTGGGCAAGTCACTTAACCCAAATTGCCTCACTAAAAAAAAAAAAAAAGAAAAGAAAAAAAAGAATTAATTGTTATTTGAGGTTGTTATGCCTCATCACACACTGGCCTGGGGCTCCACAAACCACAAGGTGCTCTATCCACTGGTTGTAGCTGTTGCCATGGTGCTGGCACCTCACAACATCACCACTCACCGACGCCTACATGTGCCTGGCAAAATTATAATGATTGGAAGACTAGTGAGGGCAGTCATGTAACTGTCAGAGCGGCTATCCCATTGGCTGGGGCTTTATGGTGTTTTCTGGGATTGGGAGAGGAGAATTGGGCATTCTAGCAGGAAGCTGGAAGGTGACAGGCATTCTGCTGCGTATTCTCAGCTGATTCCTGGGCAGTGGTATTTTCTCAGGTTGTATAATTTCCCTTTCCCCATTTTATTTCCTTTCCCTTGATCCTACTGATCCTGTTTGTGTTTTGTTTTGTTTTTTTAAGTTCGTTCTTGTTAAAATAAAGCCTATTCTGTTTTGAGGGAGGCTGCTGGTCTCCTTCCTTGTTCCAATATTGTGGCGAGCTGCTTAGCTAACACAACCAAATTAAAAATTGGTCCCCACATCCTTTATTATTAGATACACCTTCAAACCTTACCACAAAATAAAAACTTTTCCTTTGGTCTATTTTGCTAGATATTATCAACCTTTACATACATATATATATATATATATATATATATATATATATATATATATATATATATATATATATATATATATATATATATATATATAATCTTTTTCAGAGAAAATTTTTATTAGAGAATTGTCAGTGATTTCAAATCTGTTTGCATGACTTGAAATATGATAAAGAAATCATGATTTGATTATGTCTATACCTGCCTTATAGCCGGGGATGTTCTAGGAAATGTTTCATCACTGGCTCTCTAAGGCATGTGTCAAACTCAAAGTTTAATTTTCATCATTAACATTTTCTCCATTACTTTCTTCAGTCTAGATAGCCAACAACAACAACAATTGCTTCCCATAAGCCAGTGTGATCCAACTCCAGCAGACTCCTACTTATAACATACCCATCTCAACCATAAAAAAAAAAAAAAAGAAAGAAAGAAAAAGGGGGCAGCTAGGTGGCACAGTGGATAAAGCACCGGCCTGGATTCAGGAGTACCTGAGTTCAAATCTGGCCTCAGACACTTGACACTTACTAGCTGTGTGACCCTGGGCAAGTCACTTAACCCCCATTGCCCCGCAAAAAAAAAAAAAAAAAAAAGTGATCTAAAACCGATAGAGTGATAAATTGAATTTAATTACATAAAGTTTGGAAATGAAGGAAGTATTAATTGTCTGATAATACACTTAGACATCCTAGCTTTCTCAGATACTGTATAAATATCTAGACAACTGGAGAAGAAAACTCCCTATTTTAGGCATTATTCATGGATATTGTATCAGAGACCACCAAGGAAGGAAGAAATTCATTTCAACCTAGTAAAACGTCTCCTATTAGGGGAGACTATTGAATAAGGAAAGGATTTAAAAGGAAATGCAAATTGCTAATAGTGAGTACAGTTTCCAATAGGGCAGTCATTACTAGGACCATCTTAGAATTCTTTTTTTTTTTTTTTTGGCAGGGCAATGGGGGTTAAGTGACTTGCCCAGGGTCACGCAGCTATTTAAGAGGCCTGATTTTAGCTCAGGTCCACCTGAATCCAGGGCTGGTGCTTTATCCACTGCACCACCTAGCTTCCCTCCCATCTTACAATTCTTAAAGTGAGAGATTGTCACCCATTTAACTTCTGTGAAAAGTTTTCTGGCTACTATATTAAGGAATTCTTTCCACCCCAATATGATTTAATTTAAAGGGATTTTCAGACATTATCTGAAATAAAGGATACATAAGTTATTTTTAAAATACAGATACAGAGGTAAATAGAAGTTGAGGATGGCATAGGAAAGGATAAAATTAAATCTGATAAAAAGAAATTATAAAATATAGAAATAATTACCTAGGAAAACTATGTAGACTATAATTCTATACAACTTGAGATTATGTAGTACTTAAAAACATGTAAAGGTACTAAACAAGTGCAGAGAATTATAAGTTAGAAAAGATCTTAAAATGTAATCATGTCCTTGCCTAAAACATATGCCCATTCAAATACCAGCATGACTCTAAATGCAATAGAAGAGTTACCTCACTTCCTTTTATAACTCACACAATCATGCTTGCCTTTTAATTACCACATTGCATTGCTGACTCACATTATCACCTTTCATAAAAGGAAAGTGAATATTTTTACCTCATTAAACAATACCTCATTGGACATTCTCACACAGAAGTGATTTGGCAGAGCCCAAGATCTACATTTACATGCTTCATGCACTATTTTTTAATTATTAAAAATTACTGACAAAAGCATATCATACTGTCTTTGAAACTTTGATGCATAATGCCTTAAAATCATTCATGGCTGCAAGTCAGACTTCTCTCACAAGGACAATTTGAATGGCAAGTAATGTAGCAGTGTGCTTTTTGAAATGAAATAAAACTGAAATTCTGTTAATTGATTTATATTGAATTTTTAAAATAGAACAACTTGCAATAAAAGCCCTGTACTAGGCAAACACACCAAAATTATCTTTAGACACAGATGCCCCAAATAAAGTTTTAGAATAATAAGACAACATGGTTCACATTTCATACTATTGTATAAGAATATCAGATTATATTAATAAAATGTAGTCAGTTATTTAAGCTTGGTCATATGAATGTATTTAATCAATTCATCAATGAGCAAGCACTTATTAAATTCTTAATGTGTTCCAGGTATTGTGGTAAAAGCACTAGGGATTCAAAGAAAAACAAAATAAACCTGTCCTCAAGTTAACATTCTAACATACAAGTTAAATATGGTATAGAAAGAAGTTTACCCTCCAGGGTAAGATATAGGCAGCTAGGGTGACTATGTCAAATAGCATTTATTAGTGCCCTAAAATCATTGTGCAATACACTATGTGCTAGATATTGTGCTAATTTGCTAGCCTTAGAAAGGCCTCCTCCAGAAGATGGCTGAGGCAAATCTTAAAGGAATCGAGTAATTCTATGAGACATTAGAAAGTAGTACTTTTCAAACATGGCCACTAGCCAGTGAAAAGCCACCATGACAGGAGGTAGACAACCATTTGTGAGGAAATAGGCTGGTTTTATTTAGACTATATGAAGGGAAATAATGTTTTAGAAGATCTGAAAATATAGTAAGGAATCAGGTTGTAAAAAATGTTTTAAATGCCAAACAAAGGAATTTATATTTGATAGTTGGAACGTAACATATTCAGACTTGTACCTAAGGAAGACCACTTCAGCAGTTGTGTGGAGGCTTAATTTTAGTAGGGAGAGAAATAAAGCAGGGAGTTTAAGTAGAGGATCATAATAGTATTGTAGGAGAGGAAGGCCTGAACTAGGAGAGTGACTGTGTGATTAGAGGAAAGGAGTCTGTGCAGGTGACATTTAGAGAAAGAAAATACAAGATTACCAACTCTTTGGATATGTATGGTAAAGTTCTCCTAGTGACTAGAAATATTTGTTATATTTTTTGAAAGCAGTTACTGAGGCCATAGTTACATGACAAGCAAACTCATCATATCTATTTCTTTGTTCATTTTTCCCCCAAACTTCTTCAAATATGTCACCAAGGCAGCCTCAAGTATAATATTTTGAACCTTGGGTTGGTATCAAGTAGACATTGACTATGTTACAAAATTGAATGCGATGGATAATGTGATCAGGAAGATTATATTTCAAACGAAAATTGAAATAATAAGTGAATTGCTTGAATATTTAATTGATATTTGATAGGCTTTGAAATAACTCATTTTTTTCTACTTTGCATTATACATGGTGTCAGCTTTTAACTGTCTGTATTACTAGAGAGATTATTGATGCAGATAATCAAAAGTATATTTTGAAAACCATTTTATTTGGGTTTTGAGTGACTGTTATGATTTTGTAATAGTACAGTTCCTAATACCTTCTAATTTTATTATTCTAGGTTAATAATATTCATATTAATATCATTATTAGTATCTTTCCTATGACTGATTATTATATTATGTATGCAACAGGTACTTAATAATTTTTTTTGAGTGAATAAATATTAGTTTATATGAAAGCTAGTTTACATTTCCTGGTCACCCATTGGTTGATATTAAAGGTGGCATGCTTCCAGGGTCCTGCAACCTTTGACATTATCAGGTTCCTTCCAAACTTAGTTGTTCAAGCTTCCTTGAGAAAATGAAGTGGACTGAGTTGGTACTGTGAAGGATGTAGCTATTATAAATTTTCTTTGGACTTTTCTGTGCTTCAGACCTCAGGCAGATTAGCATCATGACCTATAGACACATAGGGAAGTAGACCTACTAAACGCAAAATTCTACAACTGTACTATTCTTGAATAGCATCTTTTCTCTACTCCAAAATTATAAGGTTATAAACAAATGCCATCACTGGTACTAATCTCAAACACTAACAAAGAAAGCTTATTCCATTTTTGTCTTTTCTGGCAACTGACAACCACTATGATGCACACGTTGCCTTCCTACAATTATTTGCCTTTTCAACCTCTCAGCTCAGCTGCCTTCCTAACTTTAATCATTGTTTAATCATTTTCCTAACTTCTTCCTAACTTTAGTCTTTGTTGGAAGCTGAAGGGCATATTGGGTGACTGACAGAAGCCATTTGGAAATTAAAAATAATTTCCATAAATAATGCCTATATGGACAATATAGAATTGTCCACATACACTATAGAAGAAAATACTGAGAGATCTTACAATTCATTTACCATGAGGGTTATTTTTTCTAGTTCAATACTCAGAAAAATGATATTTTCACTATGCTGTGCTTTTATTCCCTTTTAAAAATAGTAATAAGCTTAGTCTTTGAAAAATATATTAAGTAATTTTAAATTTAACATTTTTTTCATTTTTTGCTATTTGTTGGTGCATACATTTCAAATTTGTTTGAATATATTTGAGTATATTATCATTTTATACAAGTCATTTAACTTATTTTATCCCACTGCTTTAATATTTTTGTTTACCTTTGACTCACTTTATTTGAAAACTAACTGTCATGATTAAAGATGGACACATGACTTAGATAACTGCAATATTTTCATTTCTGCAACACATTGGTTTAGTTCATATAAATGTCAATTTAGTAATACTCATGTTTTGAAAACCAAGAAATTTCCACGGGTTGTTAGGAAGTTGTCTTTTGCAAGAGAAAGTGAATTGGCCTTGAAGAAAGGAGATATGTATTTTACAACATGCTCTGCAGATGGCTGAATGTAGGCCCTTTAACAAAGTCCCAATTTCCTCTTCCATTATAAAAGGGCTTTGGATCAAATGATTTCAAGGTTGCCTTATAATTTTAACATTTAATCTTCAAGTCATTTAGCTCATGCAGTTAAATAAAACTCAATACTTTGAATTTTAGGGATCTAAAGCAAATAAATCAAAATCAATATAATCTATTCTTTAAACATGTAAATTATGTATCTTCTATCTTTCTCTCCATCTATCATCTGTCTATTATAGGCAGAAATAATTTAAAAATTTAAGGGGAATCATAATACAGAGGGTACAAATTCCTATGTAAATAATTTGATAATACTTAGGGGAAAGTTGCATCTGTCTGTACATATTTACAAGGAGAACCCTTGGGATTCATCCTAACTGCAATAGCTAAATTTAAAAGGTTGGTATTATGTCATATTAAGTTGCTGAGTTTATGACACCTTAATGGTTCTCTGCCTGTGTGAACTATCAATAACAGTAATCTAACTGCCACTGCTAATTCAAAGAGACTAGAATTATGTCACACTAAACTGCTAAGTTTATGAAATCAGTGTAAGAGCTGCGTGGCCATGGAAATTTTAATTTAACTTAGGCTGAATAACATTCCTGTCAAAGTCACACTTTACTTTCTTCTCTTCAAACTTTCCCTCTGTGTTTTCTGACTTTTGCTTTCTTTGTTTCAGTTTATTATCAGTGTCATGGCAAAAGCTAATAACAAATGATATCCAATAGGATTTTGCCAACAAGCAAGAGACAGTAAAAAGTGATGAATTTCCTCACTGGGTGATATTGCACCACCTAGCTGTAATGGATAGAGTGTAGGATTTGGAAACAAGGACATCTGAGTTCAAATACTATCTCTGACAATTACTATCAATGTGACCCAAGACAAGTCAACCTTTGTGCCTCAATTTCTTCACCATTCAGAAAAATAAAATAATAATAGCACCCAGTCTACAGGGTTGTTATGAGGATCAAAGGAGTTAATATATATGAAGTGATTTATAAATCTTAAAGCAATAAATGAGAGCTATTTTTATAAAGTAAAAATGAAACTGATTAATTTTCACTCTGAAAATTAAGTTGTAATGATATACTCATTGAGAAGGGGAGGGGTTAGCTACCATGGCAATTATTTATTACAATAAAAATATTTAAATATTATCATCAAAACAATTGTGGATATAAAAGAGGAAACATCAACACAACTTTTGGTTAATGTGTCAGAAAATTTAAAAAAATATAGAAGGGCATACAAATAGAACACCTTTAATACCTTATTAACAAAAGTCTATATGGAAACATTTATATTCTTCTTGAAAATAGGCATAACAAATTCATGGTTTCTTGTTTAATTGTTGTTCTTTGTATATTGGAAAATTTCCATTTGGCCAGGGTTGTTAAATTCAGAATTAAAAATAAAATACTGGATTATCTTAAGGAATGCTGCTGTCAAATCCCCCACCCCCATATCATTGAAGTCTATTAATAAGCAAAACATGGCTTAGACTATTTTCACACAACTCCCAAGCATATTATTTTTGAATATGGAATACTGTGTGCATTACTAATCACCTTTCCTTTCAAAGCATTGGGCTTCAAAATCCCCCCTTCAAATTAGGCCAATTCAGAAAACATTCTTTTGTTTGAAAATGAAATCTGGTCCCTTCGCTTCAGCCAGGTTACTAAGGCAATTCATGTCCAAAATTCACTGCAACATTATTAATCCAGAAATGTTCAATCTATCCATTAACCTTTCCTATGCTCAGTTATCTTACAGTATATTTTGGTAATCAAATAATTTCAATCTCCTGCTCATCCAATCTCCCAACTCTGTCTATCTAGTCATGCAGCTCTTGATTAACTTTCCCCCTCATATATAGTCACCCAGTCCTTGATTGCCTTAAAGTTCTCATTAAAATACAGAACCTAAATATACATTATGCAAATTAGAATGTCCTAAGGGGAAAAACTATGTATGGGGAACAACTCTCTGTAGCCAGCATTCTTCTATACCCAAAACTGATTTAGAATTTCTTTACTTTGTGTGTATAAATTGCAAGCAGTAGTCCCAAAGCTACCATAACTTGGCTTCTTGCATAGATGCCAATATTTTGAATCACCTTGCACTTAGCTTTATTATGTTGATATTTAGTCTTGGATTTAGATTTATGGTGCCAGGGGAGTTATATCTTGGAACTCCCTGACTTGTGTGTATGTAAAATCTCATCTCTAACACTACACTAATGATCTATACACCTCATTTCTGAATTGCTTTAAAAAAAAAACAGAACTATGATTTATGAAACACTAAAGCAAATGTTTATTTGAAGGTTCATTGCAAAGACTGTGTAACTACATTGTCATGATTTCTTGCAATTCTGGTATTGAACCTTAGATATTAAATAACTGATACTTGGGCATACTGGAGAAAAAATTAACCCCTTAGCTATGTCTCTCTGTCAGAACATATTCAATCTTATAAGGGAGAGGGAGAAGAAAATGGACCTGTGATTTAATTGGCATAGTGAAATCTTGGGTTAACCAATGCAAGTGAGCATCCTTTCTGAAATTTAAAATGTTACCGAGTTACCTGTAGTACTGAGAGGTCATAGGAACAGTACCATTTTTTTTTTTTTCTGATGGAACTCACAGCCATTTTGGCCTGGCTTCAAGATCTCTATCCACTATTTCACACTGCCTCCATCTTAGAAGACTCTTTCAAATATCTATTTTCCAGCACACTTATATGCTGATCCACAAACATCTTTAAAGGTAACTAAGATGCTATTTAAGACTACCTCAAGGTCCATAGTCTTCCCCGTTGTCTTCATTGGATCTCTCCCTGAACACTGACCCAAGTCCTTGAGGGAGATAGCAATAAAGCTGGTGGCCAAAGCCACATCCAAGTCCTTCCAGGGAGCTTATTTGCTACCCTACTAATTGATAAAGGAGCAAAGCATAGATGTTTGATAATCTCTTTTATTCCAAATTTAGGTTGATGGATTCATAAAAGATTAAAATTTTGAAAGTACCTGGTGCAACTCTTATTTTACAAACAAGAAAACTATGACTTATAGTCTTTGTGATTTTTCCAAGATCACACAACTAAATAGTGGCAGTCAAGAATTAATATGCCATACTGAACATCTTCAATGCCATGAGAACACATGAAACCCAGTTGGACTAATTCCCAACAATTAATGCATGAGTTATTCAAATATGTATTAAAATACATAAATGATTACTTTCAAAGTAGATTAACTTTATATCTGTCTTCTCTTGAATGCTTTCCATATTCTGGCTTCCCTCAAATTTAGGCTCTAACTCTACCTTCCATAGGGGGCCTTTCACACTTCCCTGACCTAGCTCCTTCAATCTAAGATTACTTTCCATTTATACCATATAAATCTTGCAGTCCAATTGTTTTACATAATCTTCCTCATTACAAAATTATAACCCTGAATGCAGAGATCATATATTTATCTTCCTTTGTTGTGTACTTAGCACAATACCTAGCATGTTTTGTTGGTGTTGTTGTTTAGTCAGCATGTCCAACTGTCCTATATGAGATTTTCTTTGCAAAGATATTGGAGTGGTTTGCCATTTTGTCTAGTTCATTTTACAGATGAGGAAACTGAAGAAAACAGGGTTAAATTCCTTGTCCATGGTCAAACAAGTAGTAAATGTCTAAGACCAGGTTTCAATTCAGAAAGATGATACTTCCTTGGTTCAAGGCCTAGGATTCTATCCACTGTGCCTCCTTGTGGCACCTACTTAACAAGTAGAAAAGAATTATTATTTTTTTTTTTACTGGCTCCTTTAACTTCCTTGTAAAACTTAACACACTGTGTGTAAGAGTGTAAATGATCAATATTGCACTTAAAATTTTTTTTGAGGTCTTAGGAAATATTCATTTCAACCTAATACTTTGAATGGCAACTATGATTCTATGTACTTTTAATGGCCTCTAGTGTTATTTGAGTAAGTATAAGAAAAATAGAATTAAAAAAATATCCAATTATAACATATTTATACTATCTTCTTTTTAGGTTACTTTTACACAGATTATGGAATTACGTGAGAAAAATCTGAGATCACTTTTAAATCCTATGTTTCTAAAGAGTCACAGCAGAAGAATACACAGAAAAAGTATACTAATTAATTTTCATAGCTAAAAGCTCCAGCCACACAATATTTAAAGCACCAACTGATTTTGGCATCTCTATAACAAATTTGGTTGGAATCACTAAATTATATAAGAAACCATGTATCTGTGACCAACAGGGAAATCATTGTAAACCAAAATATCAGAGCACATGGTTATCCTATATTATTCACTCCTTAGTGTAACACTATTATATCAGTTTCCAGTGTTGTATTAAATGCTATGGTTCAGTTATCAATCTCTGAGGAACTGAACTAATAATTACATTGCAAATGTGAGCATTGATGTGAAGTTGAGGATAGCAAAGAAAAAACAAATAGTTACCGTTATTTTTTTCTCTCTTTTTGTTATATACCTACACTCAAAATAATAATTCCTGAGGTATAAAGAAATATAGGGCTTTATTGATACTTCAGTTAAATATTTGAATCCCTATTTCCTTTTTTAACTAGTGATCTTAATTCTTTTAACTACTACCATATCCTTTTATTTCATTTGTTAAAATGTACCAATCCTGGAGTTAAGGATTCTTAGTACAATGGGGATTAGGTGCTGTCACAATATTTATCAAATTCTTGTAGCTGTTTGGTTTGCAAAATGTATAGGGTATGATGTCCAAGGCCTGTGGAAAAAAATGTATTTGGGTTATGTTGAAAGGGTACTGCAGGTTTTTATTTACTTATTTAAATAATTTGAAGGCCAGGATGTCCTAAACTTTTTGTTTCTTCTGAATAATGTGCCTAACATATTTTTTGAAGATCCTATTAGGAACTTAACTAGTCTAACATCTTAACTTTGGTGTTTTCTCATTTAATTGATTTTTGCTAATGCTTAAAACAATATATTATTAATAATATATAAAACAATATAGTAAGACTTAAGATAATACAATCAGGTTTGAGCTTATGTGTTTCCAAATTCAGACATAATTACATTTGTAAACTTCTGCCTAAATATTCCTTAAATGATGTGAGCTTTATGTTGTCATGAATTTAAAGAGCACTAGCTTTGAAGTTAGAGAATCTAAATGCAAATCCTTCCACTCACTATCTTTGTGACTTTGGACAAGTCACTTACATTTTGTAGACCTTGGTTTCTTTTGTTGTTGTTTTTGTTTGTTTGTTTTTGCAGGCAATGGGGGTTAAGTGACTCGCCCAGGGTCACACAGCTAGTAAGTGTCAAGTGTCTAAGGCTGGATTTGAACTCAGGCACTCCTGAATCCAGGGCCAGTGCTTTAACCACTGCACCATCTAGCTGCCCCGACCTTGGTTTCTTAATGTATAAAATGAAGGTTGGAAGAAGGTAGTCTCTAAGGTACCTTCCAACTCTAAGACCATCATTTCTCGATATGCACATCTGGCATCTAGAACTTTTAAATACTCACCTAAGTTTTTGAATTATAACAAAGATAAATACAATGGGAGATTGTGAGAGTAGTGCTTCCAGCTGGCTCAAAGAAAACAATAATAAGCATGAACCATATTAAAAGTTAACATATATCTATGTGTATTTACAATAAGTGGTTCTTCTGAACATCCAGATGAGATTTTCCCCCTAATTTCCTAGTAGATAAGATTACCACCTTCCATACTTCTCAAAGCCATCCTGCCCAGCCAAGTATTTTTATAGCAATATTATGAGCAAAACATTGTTTTCAAAAACAAGTTAAAGACTTCTCCTTAGCTGGATCTTTTCCAAAATTTTTCACTACTGGAAAAGAAAGGAATGTTTGAGCCTCAAATCACCAGAGAAGCTGCATTTTAGTTAGAAGAAATAGTTATTTAAGTGCAGCTGACTTCCTATATACCATTTAAAATAAAACATTCTCTATGTTCTGAGCATGGTTTTTTTGTTGTTTGTTTCTTTGTTTTTTGTTTTTGTTTTTGTTTTCTTTTTTTAAACAACTTCTGGATCTATCTTGTGAAAACCCAAAGAGTCTTGCCCTTATCTAACATGATGATGTGGTAGTTTATGAAAACACTTCTTTTCCATACAGGTACTTTATACTTTTCCTGGATTACAAAAAATCCTCTGAAGTCATCTCATGCTTAATATTCTTTATATGAGACTACTGGTAGAACAGTTCAGATTATTTTGTTTTGGGGGGGGTTGATTTAAGATTCATTTGGAAGTAACAAGAGGAAAGGCAAAGAAGTCCATCCTTAGATCCAACTGATATTCAGAGGGGGCTCTGATAAAAACAAAGGTTTTCAGAGATGCTCAATAGATTTTGAAAGAAAGAAAACCATTGAACTCTTGAATACTGAAAGACCAAAATGCTTGGAAATGACTGCCAAGATAATGGAACTTCTTTCAGTCAAAATTATTTCAATTAACCAACAAGTATTACATATGCTTTCTATTAAGCCATTCTGTTAGGTTCTCCTCATTACTGTTGGTATCTATATTTTACCCATTCTCTACATAAAACTAATTAGAATTAGAAGCCAAATTTGGTGGTTTCTTCAAGGATATCCTGATGAAGAATTCTTTGGGAAGATAGGGATCAGAGTTTGTAAAAAACAATAGGCAAGAGAAATATCAAAAAGAAAGGGGAAAAGTGACTTTTTTCATGTTCAGATTTTTGACAATTCCATAGTGCAATCTTGTATTTATCTAGACATTTGCTTTCATCAGATCTTAACACACTCAAACATTAAGTAAACCAATTCTTCACCATTGGGATTATATGTGAAGTGTATCATCATCAGGATGTCAGTCTTCTGGAATCTCTAAACACTTTATTTCTCCATGTAGTCAAGTACCTATTGACAAGAAAGAATATAAGGAACTTGTAGGTTTACATTTACTAAAACTGTATCTGAGTTCTACAGCAAGTGGACTACAGTTCCTTTGGGGAAAAATGGGGAAAAGGGACAGCTATGTAGTGCAGTGAATAGGGCACTGGCCCTGGAGTCAGGAGGACCTAAGTTTAAATCCAGCCCTAAACACTTATTAGATATACAACTTTCATCAAGTCACTTAATCCAAATTACTTCAAAACATTTTGGAGAAAAATGTTTAGGGTTCCCTTGTGCAACTTCACAAAATTATCTTCTTACATTACACTAAATTTATGAAATTCAGGACCAAATATTATTAGAGGGGTTAGGTATGTTAAGTATAATGATGCCCATTTTATATAGAAAGAAATTAATGTGACAAAACTGGGATCTTCCTGACCTCTCAAAGAAAGTCTGTCCCTCTCTGACTGTTTTAGCTCTCATATCCATAGAATAGGACAGCAAGCTAATTGGAAAACAAATGATAATTCAGAGAGGCTAGGACAGAAATGCAAATCTAAAGTATGTATCCCTTAATTAATATCATGCCACTAAAGGAAGAATAGATAAGATCAAAACTACATGCAGGTTAAAACCACAAAGGAGATTGTTATTGTTCTTATTGATCTTTCATTCTGGTTTGACTTTCCACTGATTTCACTATTTTCCATCTCTCCTTGACTACAAACCTTAAGTTTCACATTTTTTGACTAATCAAAATCTTAAAGGCCTAAACATCTTTGACTATACATTATTGTCTAGTTCATCTTAGTTAATCGTTTCTTGAGCACTATAATATTAAGAAAGATATTAATAACATCATAGGACAATTTCTTCAGGTAATTTGGCATTTTAATTCCTGAAAAGTTATAACTCAAGGGCATTATGAAGACTTATGTTGGATGTATGGGTGGCATAGTAGTATGACTTACATGTGAAAAATAGTATAAAAATATCATCGAGTGCATGAATGGACAGGGAAGGAAGGCTGGTTATATTGGACAAATTAGAAAAAGATGAACAGTTCATTTACTGGCCTGATATCCTTGACATGCTAAAATAATTGAAGGAAAGACTCTGGACAATTGGGTATATCCTTGACATAGGGTCTATAAAATGATGTTGATAAGAATTATACAGCATGAGAAAATGTTAAAGGGTTCAAACACTACAATGATAGTAGGGATATTCTCACAAGTGAAATTACAAACCTAAAGAAGTATGAAAAAAATATCAACATATTGAAGAGTCATTAAAAAGATCATATGGATGACCAATATCTATTTAGTGGATCAAAAATAAATGTTCTAATATTTTACTTATTTACCTATTTATTTATTCATGTACTTATTTACTCATTTATTTAGGTGTTTGTTTATTCATTCATTCATTTATTTATTTGTCTATCCATTCATTTATCTATCCATATATCTAATCTATTTATCCCACATTCCAGTTTATTTATATATCCATTTATTCATTCATTCATTCTTTTGTTCATTTGTTCGTTTGTTTATTTATTTTGCTATTTATAAGGGCCAGTTTTTTATGTCATTGTTTCTATGATATTGTGAGAATTTCAGAAGCAGTTTCTAATCAATGCATTCATAATGTAAATTAGACTTTTTATTGAATGGTTGTTTTCATATATGAGAAAATGCCAGCCTATAGTCTAATAAAAAATTGATCAATTTCGATATTTTAATGATAGCACATTAGAGTAAAGCTTGTTCAATTCCAAATGCCTAGTAAGATTAAAGACAAGCCTATTTAGCTTATTATAATAGCGGAACCATCCTTGCCCAGAAATTGCATTCTGGATATTTTATTTTTAAATCAGACTGACATAACCAATCCATTTCTAGGTTTTCACTAACATACTTCAGTCCAATAAGTTATGTAGGGCTACTCATAGTTTATTGTAATAGCTGAAATAATGGGCAAGCCATTCCAGGCCTGGTTTGTTTCATAAATAGTGATATAGCCTAAGAGCTGGAATTTGGTGTAATAGAAGACAGGTTCTTTTAAAGTAGGATGACAAACTAAAGCTTCTTTAAGAAAGTTGCAAAACAAAATCTGAGCTACAGTGTGGGAAAATGTCAATAGATAGCAACGATATTTACACTATTTATATGTACATAATATGATGTCTTATACACAGAAATTATGTGTTGAGATGGGAATACCCTGTGGACCATGCATATATATTATCTTTTTGTAAAAGTATCGGACCAGTGTATTATGAAAACAGAAGTATATCAAAGCTTGATCTATGATTCCATATTTCTAAAGAATTATAAATTATTGAATGGATTTTCTTAATTGCATAGAGTAGATGACCCATGAGTAGTATAATTTTAGAGATTAATGTACCCTCCAAACTGCCTATTCAAACAAACTATGAATATTCTACAATTAGAGATGTATTACATTAATTTAGAAATGTCAGGTTTGTTGTGTGGAAGAGGGATTAAATTTGTTTTGGTACCCAGATGGAAAAAGTAAAAACAATGTGTGGATATTTTAGAGAAGTGGACTTTGACTCATTATAAGGAGGCCTGGAGGAGACCCAATAATCTGAACCACTTAAAATAAGAAAGACTTCCTCAAGAACTAATAATTTTCCTCTTCATTCTGTCTTCATTTGAAGACTGGCTGACCTGCTTTGGTGATATTGTACAGAAGATTCTTGTTTGGATACGAATTGGGATGAATGGCCTCTGAATTTCATTCAGCAATTGGATTCCAAATTTTTGACACAAGTTGGCCACATTAGTAAACATACACATAATTTTGTATGTTAATTAAAAATTCACATTACTACATAGTCATACTTAAAAGAATGAAATGTGAACATGTACTTTATAATCAATAAGCATAAGCTGTCATAAAAGGTACTAATTGAGACTGAAGTAGTTGAGAAGACTTTCATTGACATGTATATGAATAGCTTGTAATATGTTCATATGTATATGTGTTATATATATATATGTATGTGTGAGTGCACATATAGATATAATTTAATATGATAGTACCAATCAATATTGGTTTGATTATCCTAATGCCCTCAATAGCTTTCTGGTGTCTTCTGTAAATTAAAAAAAATAATTTTGTTTATATTCTTGTCTTTCCTTTTTTGTACTGTTTTGATAAATGTCTTAAAGAAAATGTTCTTTTTCTTTCATTCATTAGAAATGTTTTCTCATAGACCCACCTCATTTCCTTCTTTCTTCAGAATAAAATGCTAATTTTTACCACTACAGATTCTCAAACTTTCCAGTTACCTTGCTATATAGACTTCTGAACTTCTCAAAAATGAGAAATACAGGGATCATTAGAATTGTTTTTAAGGTCACATATTATATAAAAAGGATCTGGAAACTCATTAGCTCATCATTTCTCCCCTAGTCATTATTAAAGTACAATTTAGTTTTGTAATAGTAAACAGGTTTTTTTGTTTATTTGTTTTGTTTTGGGTTTTGTTTGTTTTTGGTGGTTGTTGTTAATTTTATACAATTGGCAAATGGCCTCTTCTCCCCTCCGCCAACATATAATTTATCATGGGTTTTATTTACAATCTCAGTCAAAACGTAAAGAAGTTTACCTTTGTTTTGATGCAAAGCATGTGACTTGAGAAGCGATAAGACAAGGCTTTGCTACTTGTCTAGTGCCATCTACTGGTAGAAGAAAAATAAGAAGCAAGAATATCTTTCACATACTTGGAATCTGAACACTAGCTTCAACTTCATCACAGGCAATAATAAAAGAAAAGAGGAAATTGTTAAAACAGGAAAAACTTAAAAAGTCAATAAGTGATTTCTTTTTTTAAGTATATATAGAGAACTAATAAAGCTGAACAACTTTTTTATAAGAACACTTTTTTACCTTGGAAACAAATAAGAAATAGAGAAAAATACATAGACAGTAAGTATATGGATAATATATCTTCATTTTTATAAGATCCACCTAATTATGTATAGAAGTTCAAGGGGAAATTATATATTTATTTTTTTTACATTAAAAATCTTTTTTTAGGTATCAGATGATTCTTTACATTT
This sequence comes from Dromiciops gliroides, assembly GCF_019393635.1. Classification (NCBI taxonomy): domain Eukaryota; kingdom Metazoa; phylum Chordata; class Mammalia; order Microbiotheria; family Microbiotheriidae; genus Dromiciops; species Dromiciops gliroides. The sequence goes on from NC_057862.1 coordinate 514,381,817, forward strand.
CTGTCACTTCTGATTGAGACCTTCCATCATAATATGGTATGAAAGGTAAAAATTCCATCTGAAGGTATAGGCCTTAGCTCAGTTCCATTAAACAGAAAAGGAAAAGAGAAATGAAAAATGATGCAAAGTACAGTGAGTTCAGTTCAGCTTGAACTGAGGCAAAATTGGGGAGTACAAATGGTTGCTGAATATATTCTCCTGCTGGGTAATAACATGAATTTTACTAAATATATAGGCCACTTTTAGAATGCAGCCTCTAGTCATGTATTACTTTGATATAAATTTGCCATTCTAGACAAGATAATTCATTTGCTGCAATCACTGCTTCCTTAAAACTTAAATACAATGGTATGATGCCACAATTCACTTAAAAAATGTGAAAATGATTATCTACCACATTCAGACCATGCTGAAATTCTCTAAAAAGTGCCAAACAAAAATCAAGGTTTTTTTTTTATATATCTATTTTCCTTAGATTAAAGATTCCCTGGAAGCACATGATAAAACATTTCTCGTTCTTCATTTCTTATACATTAGACCTTTCACAAGAGTTTTTGTCTGACTTGGCCATGTATAAATCATACATTGCCTTATAATAATCAATACCTATCTTAATGCTGTGTTCATTCTAGTTATGACAGTTTCATTTTTATCCATAGTTCCCATTGAATATATAAAAAGAATAATGTAGAAAGAAAAGTTATGTTTTGAATTGCAATTCTATTTATGTTTGCATGTTGCCTGTCCAAGCACTAATTTCTATGATAATTGTAACTTCTTTCCCAAAGGATGGGATTGTTGTTTTTTACATTTGGATCCTTTCTAAGTTATGTGAGAGTGAAGTTATTTTCCTCAGATCTAAATTAGTTTGAGTACTAGAATTAAAGAATAAAAGGGTATTATCAGAGACACCCGTGGAAAGAGGGAAACAAAAGACACAAAACTAATTAATTTGAGGAGGGTGAGCCTCCTCTAATTCTCAAAGAATACCTAAACATTACACAGATGTGTCACATTATCTTAGCCTCTCAGCAGGCAACCCTCATTTCCAATGAGAAAATGGAAACAATATAATGAAAGAAGATCACAGAAAGTACCAAGAGAAATATTTCTTAAATAGAAGTCACCCTCTTTATAAGGGATTCTATCTATAACAGTCTCAATGGTGTACTGCTCAACTCCCATTTATAGTGAATTGTCTTTATTCTAATCACCTTGTTATTTATAACAACACATCCTTAGCACTCAAAAGGTTTGTCTGCTGACAATGGCACTTGAATGAAAGTCAAGTGTAGCCAAACAAAATGTGAAAAAAAAAATCTGCTAAGACTTTTCCTTAAAGGACATATCCTAAAATGATCATCTTCTACTTAAAAAAACAAAACAAAACCCTGAATTACCAAATCTACTTAGTCTCATGCCTCTTCTAACATTGATGGTTATAAGTCAAAATCAGTCTTTAAAACCATTCATAACATACCCCCAAACATCCCAACCATAATGAACTGTGTTTCCATTCATTCACACTATAATCCAGGCAAACTAGCTTCTTTACTCCTCCTCATAAGTGGCTCTCCATGTCCTTTCACAGTGCATTTGCCCTGGTTGTCCTCTAATCCTATAATGTATTTTTTCTCATCTCCACTGCTGATAAGCAATAGTTTCTTTAAATCTCCACTCAAGTGGAATCATACACAGAAGCATACACACATAACTATATGTGTACACATATTTGTACATGAACATACATATACACATAGGTATATGTATATACATGTACATGCATACATACACATTTCCAGGCTCCTTCAAATTCATACTGCTTTCATTTCAAAAGAATATTGAAACTATTTCATATACATACGTGTGTGTATATATACACACATATATGATTTATATATCAATATAGAGGTATATATGTACATAAGACTTAGTAATATATGTATATGCATATGCATATACACACCTGAAAGATGGTAAAGGTCTTGAGAGCAGATGCTAATTTCTCTTTTGGTTTTCTGCTACAGGGCATTTCACAATGCCAGATACAAATAACTGCTGACTAACTGCTTGTTAACTGATTGACTGATAAACTGTCTATCCTGTAAATGCTTCACATTTAACACAGATAATAGGTGTTTAACCAAGAGAGCTAGTCTTACTCATAGGCCAATTTGGCAGCCTCTCAAGTAGAGTGATTTAAGGATCTACTGCTGCCCTCAGATATCTACTCGACAGGTCTGGGTATACTGTCAAAAAAGTTCCACCTAATTTGCCTCATTTGGGAAAAGGCATTTACCTGTTAAAATATAAATATAATCTGAAAGCCATTATCAAGCATTAAGACCTTAACTAAAATTGGTTTATCAGATTAATGAACCAAAAATCTCATAGAGTTTTAGAAATTGAAGCATAGAACATTGGAGTTCTTATTATTAGGACAAAGAATATGCCTACAACAGCATGGGAGATACCTACAAATGGTGAGAAGTGTGTGTAGGTGGGGGTTTCTCTGTGACCTGAAGGCAATGTGTGTTCATAGGATACATGAGGAGAACAGGAAATGTTTAGAGAAGATATGGGGGGGTTTTGAAACAAAAAACCCTCAATTTTCTTTCTTATTTATGCAACATTCATATATACATATTTACCATTTTTTAACACTGAAGAAAAGAACAGCTAAATATCCAGTTTCTTTAAATTGTATAAGAATTAAATAAATTTTATTATTCTACCTTTATATATTTATTGTTTCAATAAAAATAACCCTACCAGTTTTGTTCAGATGTAAATTGTATTTTTTTTTCTAGAAAAATGGTGGATGAAAAAAAGAAGGTGGTAGGAAAAGGGAAGGGAATGAAGTGGTTTGAATGAATACTGTTGTTATTGGGATTCACACTCATGGCTTTTGACATCTTGGATTAGATTTCTATCTTCATGTGAAGTTGAATAATATCAAAAGTATTTCATTTGCCTCAGTCACATTTGATTTAATTTAATTTATTTCCCTATTAGTTGTCATATTAAAGGACCAAACTCCTTCCTAAAACATTTATTCTTAGGAATTCCAGATGATTTAATTTCTTATGACATGACCTATACAATTCAGAATTAATTTTTCATTTAGAATCTCTTCTGATTTGTCCAAGAATTTTTTTTATTTTTTAATCTTCCAGAGTTTTAAAAAATAGGATCTACTGTCTTGCATAGTTATTACTAGTAATACCTTTTGCATAGAGAGAAAACCAATCATAGCTCTTTATTATAGATTATCATCTTTACTATTATGTGAACATCATTATTTTATACTTATTTGCACACCTTGATCACTATATAAATTTTCATAATAATACTACTACTAATAATAGAAATAGTAATGAATTATTTTATTAAGGTTTGCATTGGGAGGGAGGAAAAAGGAGGGATATGAGAGTTGCCAAGTAAGCAAGGGATAGTCTGATGGTACTGAATAAAAGGGGGTGGGGGCAAAAATGGGAGGGAAGATGCCAATAGCATTTATTGCCCCACTTTTGCTATTGCTGTGCTGTACCAATGATAATAAGAATAAAGAGAATAATAGCTCATTCATTATTTGTTGGCATGCACATATTTGCCAACAGTAATATATTGCCTTACCTGAAGGAATTTTAAAGGAAAGAACTGGAACCTGCTTGTTTTGTATAAATTAAGTCTAGTTTATCCCCAAAGAAAAACTGAACTAAATGATTTCCTGAGATCCCTAATCAGATATTCTTTTATATTTAAATTTACTTCCTTGTAAATATTTTCATGCTTCTCAAACTTCCCTCAAGAACTATTTTTAACCTTCCTATCTCCTGAAATCCTCTTTATTAAGTATATATGATTAGATCCATAGAATTCCAAAGATCACAGTGCCAGGATAGGCTTTCCAGGTTGCTTTCTTCAAACGTTTCACCAGAATTATTTGCTAGAGGAAGTAAGGAGTACAAAACACATGTATTCTGTCCTACACATGATTTTTTAATTTGTTGTCTCATTATTATATATGCAAGTCTTTTAAGTCATGTCCAGCTCTTCATGATCTCATTTGGGATTTTCTTTACAAAAATACTGGAGTAGCTTATCATTTCTTTATCCAACTCATTTTACAGGTGAGGCTTCTGAGGCAAAAAAGTGTTAAATGAATTGCCCAGGGTCACACAGTTATTAAGAGACTGAGGCTGGATTTGAATTCAAGGCTTCTTGACTCCAGGCCTGGCACTCTATGTACTACATCACCTACCTGCCCTTATATATACATAATTGCTGATATGATAATTTGAAACTAAATTTGGCCTTCCTATTACTCATTTCTCAAACACTTTGGTTCTTGTTGGAAATTTGCTCATCTTAGAATTCCAGATACAATCTGATCCTACCTTATGTATTTAATGTTTTATATTAAATTATTCCACAATAACAACCTATGGCACCATCCAGCCTGATCACCTCACTATCTCCTGAATATGTCAATTCCAAACATTTGCTCATTCTACTTCTGGAACCTGAAATATATTCTCTTTTCCCTCTGTCCAAAGGATTCAATTCCTTAAGGACTCTCTATAGTCTTTACTCACTTTTCTAACTAACAACAACAAACAGTAACAACAACACTAGCTAATAATTGTATAGTGTTATAAGGTTGGCAAAATTTTACATAGATTATATCATTTGAGTTAACTAATGCATCTATCTCCTTTTTTGTTGAAAATTTATACTAGAATTATTTGACTAATTCAAGTGCATTCATATCCTTCTAAGGGGAATATAAGATCCTGTAAAGAAGGGACTACATCTCCTATGCCTTTTGTAAATCATTAGGCCCTAGGATATCATTTGGCACTGAGAAGGTTCTCAACAACTATAGGCTTCATGAGAGATTGATACAATAAATGAATTGATTCAACAAACATTCATAAAGTGCCATCTTATACAATGTTATATAATGTAGACTCATGAAGACAGGGACTGTTTTCTCCTTATTTTTCTATTCCTTGAAACAGTGATTAGTACTTAATATGTGCTTAATCAATGTATTCTGAATAAACAAATGAATAATTTGTTGAAATAATATCAAATCCAATTTATATACCATTTACAAACCACTTTTCTAACAGTAAAAACAGTAAATAGGTAATGAGACAAGATTCAGAGAAAGGGGAAAAATCAAACAAAGTTACATTGGTAGTGTAAGAAATAACTGGATTTGAATCCAGAATTCCTGATATCAAATCCACAGCTTTTTTTCAATATGAATAAGTGAGACAGTGTTCTAGGCAATGGGGGTGCAAAGAAAAAAATATTAAGAGAATGGATAGACAGATTAATTTTATAATTGCTTTCCCTAGAAACTATGATTCCTAGGCAGAATTGTGACATTTGTAAAGGTTTTCTTCATTGCATGCTTCCCATCTCTTCTCCCCAATTTGTTTTCTGTTTGCTATAAGATGGACAGGTTAATAACATTATCCAAAGAGAGAAAAAAGTTCCAAAGCCGACATCATATATTGTATGATGTAGTGTTAAGAGCAGTGAGCTAGGCAGCAGAATATTTTGCCTATTATTCTAGTCCTGCCCTTTGCTAGATATATGTCCTTTAACCTCTATAAATCTATTGCTTCATATGTAAACCAGAAAAAATACAATCTCTTTATAGTATTAAGCTTGTTTCAATGGTCAGTTAAGGAAATATATGTGAAAGTACTTTGAAAACTCTTAGCATTCTTTATATAGTGGTTATTCAAAGTGTAGCTTTTGTTATAAGATATATGTAAGCAGAATATTTTTTACTTACTAGTTGACAGGGAGGAAATTGGGGTAATAGACACATTGATAGGATAGTCCACCATTCTCCTACTTTTTCACTGACAACAAATTCCTTAAGTGGAACAGGGTAGAGGAAAGGTGTCATGCCAGTTATACTTCTTTGCTTGGTATTCCCAACAAACAGCAGGTAAAAGGAGACATCTCAAAGGACATCTATATGTGCATGCATCATGAACTTAGTACTAAACAGAGGGAGTTTTATTATTCTATATAGAATCCCATAAAATATTGATCCTTTTTTCTCATGTTATAAAATTTGAATAAATTTCCAGGGGGACAAGGAGAGAGAGGAAAAAAGAACCATATGCTCTATGATGATTAAAACTATTTATCATTTGTATACAAAATGATTGTTATCAATCTATACCAAAATAAATAAAACCTGGGGTGAATTAAAAGTAAAAAAATAACAAAATATATTTATATTAAAACTTATGAGGTATGTATAGACAATCTCAAAAGAACACAATTCTGTCATTATCAATTGTGTTTCATATCAGACTTGAGAAAAAATGATAGTAAATTGTTATTCTGTCAACATCTCTAGCTATCATATTTATTGCCACTCGTATACTTTCACAGAAATTAATGGCCATAGTATCCCAATAGGAAAATACAACAAACTGTGCATAAGCTAAATTAAGATAGGAAAGTACTCTACTATATTTCTTGCCTGATCAAATTACCAAGTAAACGTTTCAGTATAATTTAATTTAAAGTGTTCAACTTAAGGCTAAACCTTTATCAAGGGACATGCACCTTTAAAGGAATGGGGACCAAGAGAGAAATATTTTGAATTATCAAAATTTATTTGTTGATAAGGTAAGAGGAAAGGTGTGGTTTTAGAAATCTGAAAAAGGAAAAGAGAAATATTTCAATGTCAATGAGTTTTTGTTTTCTGCCTCCTTAAAAATCAACAACTGCAGAAGAGCCAGATCTCTGATGAAGATTTGAAAGACATATAAGATATGAGATGACTCAAAAAACAAAAACAAAACAAAACAAAAAATAATTTCTTGATTCCCTTTAGCAGTTATATAAGCTGTGGTGTTATACATACATATATATATATATATATATATATGTTATATATACATATATATGTTCCTTTAAAAATATGTAGTAAAGTTATCATGTATATAAAAGGAACATAAAGTTATACATAATAAATTTGCAATTTCACATGCAATCATCTTTTTAAAAATTCTACTATATTACAGAAATGATTATTTTATTTTTGTTATAAATAAAATAAATAAAATTGTAAAAAGAATGTAAAATTATTGAGGGTTAAAATTATAATTTTGATCTTCTTTGTATTCCTAGCACTTAGCCCAGTGCCTGAAACATAGTTTATACTTAATAATACTTAATTATTTGTGTCATCATTTCTCAGAGCACAGTAGTATTCCATCATGATCACTTTCTATAAAAGACAGTTGTGGACTTATGACACTTCTCAAAAGAAATATAGATTTTGTTCCCAGTTATGTTTAACTGTGAGTTTACAGGAAAATTATGAATTATACTTAGATTTTCTAAACCTTTTTTGCCTTAATGAAAAATTATTTTTTCAAAAAAATTGGTTCATTCAGCAAGGGGGAATAGAGAAATATGGATCTTCAAATAATTAATATGAGAAAAGAGAAAATTTTACTGTTATAACTATGCAGATCCCACCCAACCCAAGCCATACACAGAGAACAGATGTTTACACAATTTTCTGTACTTGATCACTAAGTCAATGAGCTCTTGAGAAACACATCTGTCTCATCAACATGCCATAATTCTACTGCTATTATAAGGAAATTTAAAGAGGTTATTTACTTTTGAAATGTTTGATATTTACCTCTATGTCCTGAAAAAAAATAGATTGGAAGGAAAGAAATGAGGTTAATAATGTAAGTCACTGGAAGATATTTATAGAAAACTTTAGTGAAGCTGGGAATTTTACATCAAGAAATTTATTATGAGGGAGAATGTTAAGGATTGTTTCCCGAATAGCTAATTACACTATGTGGTGTAGAAGTTGGGCTGATGACTTTATTTGAATGTATAGATTTATTCAATATTAGCATGATTTATAACTTACACAAGCATTTTGATGAAATGAATATTATATAAAATTTGGATTGTTTGGGATTTTGTATGAGTAGGAAAATATGTCTTGTTTAGATAAATACTACCTTGAAACCAAGGATTCTTCCTAATCCATACTGCTTGGAGGTCATCTTAAACATGAAATCTTAGAGGCCACATAGTACAAGGAACGAAGGGCAACAGTCTCTATTTATAAAAAAGGAGGGATATTTGCATCCTTAATCTGCTACTTACTGCCTGTGTGATCTTGGCCAAGATAATTAAACCCTCTTAACCTCAGGACCATCATCCATAAAATGAGGGGTTTGGACTATGGGCCCTTAGTTGAACCTTTTAGCTCTAAATCTATCATCCTAAGTCATGCATCCTTGACTAAAAGGATCTAACATTAAATATCTTGAAAGTATATGATACTCTTCCTTATCCATTGAAAGGATACCTATGAATACAAACTTGTACCTTATTGTACTATACCTGAATACACAAAGACCTTATGATTTACTGGACATGGGAATTGTGCAATCTAAAGTCAAGTCATGATTACATTCCTCCTCAAGCCACATCCTTAAAATGCAGTAGGTATTATGCTAAGTGCTGAAGTCCCCCCCCTCCCCCCGCCCCAGAAATGGAAAAATCATGCCCTCAGGAAACTCATAATTCTATTAGCAGTGATTACTTGCAAACAACTATGTAATAAAAGATGCCAATAAGGTAAGTTGGAGTCAATTTCAGAGGCAGGTACTGCTATGGTTGCAGTTTGTAATCCATATGTGACTTAGAAGACAGACTATATAGAGTTCCCTGATAAGATTCCTGGAGGTTAAGGGACTTGTTCAGGGTTCATAGTTAATGTGTCAGAGATAAAATTTGAACCCAAGTCGTCCTAAATCAGCTAGAATACTATTTATTATGCCATCCTTCCTTGTGCATCATAAATATTTAATAGCTCTAAATAAAATAGTCATAGATTTAGCACTAGGAGGGACATTAAACATTATCTAATTGACCCCATCCCTACTTTACAAATAAGATTGCTGACACAGAGAGATTCAATGACTTGTCCCAAATCATGCAGATTTCAAGTAGCTGAATCAGAATATTGAATCCAGAACCTAGTCTTTCTACTGCACCATAATATATGTTGAATGGAATTAAATTAATTAGTTGCTCCTTGAAAGGAAGAACACTGCCCCATTTGTGTCATTGTTAACAGGACACAATGTATCAGCACTGCTCACTCAGTTCATGCAAATTTGCTAATTGGGAAAGACTAGAGTCTGCTTCTGAGAGAATGTGATGAAGTATAATGAAAAGTGACTTGAAGAGGCACTGGATGCATGCATCCTTCCTTCCTTCCTTCCTTCCTTCCTTCCTTCCTTCCTTCCTTCCTTCCTTCCTTCCTTCCTTCCTTCCTTCCTTCCTTCCTTCCTTCCTTCCTTCCTTCCTTCCCTCCCTCCCTCCTTCTTTTTCTTTCTTTCTTCTCATCTATGCCAGAAGTGTAGTAGTCATTTATTGGCCCTTTCCAACTACTGATCAAGATGATAGATTTGCAGGAATTACAACTATTCACCATCACATATGGTTATAGACATTCATTAACTGGTTCCAGTTGGCTAGTCCCATGGTAAGTGGAAGGCACTTTGACTATGGAGACATTCAATACCTGGCTGGCCAATCAGAAAGAATTACATAATGTCTTTACATGTTTCAATGTCTCTCTAAGACATTTCTATTAGTGACAATTGGAGTGACACTATCTGCTGGAGAGTTAATGTAGGGAAGCTCTGCCATGAGGAGAAGGCATCTGAGGGCAAGCCATGTGGCTTGCAAGGTCAGTTCCTTGATGTCAGGAAGTGATGTTTGATGTTTCCAGTTTAGACAGGAGGCTTCTGGGAGAAGGAAGGAAGTAATGGGGTCTTTTTCTTCCTGACCTCACCATGGCAGGTTGGATGATGGGGTCTCTTAGAAATAGTTAGATTTTTTACCTTTCTCTCTGATCATTAGATCATAATGGTCTTTAATAAATGCTTAAAATTCTAAACTCTTGCTAAAGCAAGAGTTTATTGGTGTCCACTTGTTAGATTTTTAGACAGTATAGCTAGATAGCAACTTTACACATTATACATCATGGCACTCTCCCAGAATCACTCTCTACCCTCTCCCAAGTGTGACATCAGTAGTGCACCACTGAGGTATTCTGCACATGTGACACTTCCCAATACATTGACATAGGCTTAAATAATTGATGAAATGTTGTAAAAGAGGCAGGCAGTCAAGAAAGAATTGTTAATTTGGAATAAACTGTTTTCAATGCACTGACCAGTTAGCTTGGTCAAAGAACAAATGGGTATAAACAGATGGCTAGTAAGAAGTTAGTCCCATGGATTGATATGGTTTGTGTTGACTCAACCTCAGTTTTTCCCACTGCAGCAATAGACTTTTTTTTGTTGTTGTTCTAATTTGGAAAATAAACAGATGGCAGCTTATTAAAAAAAAAAAACAGAAGTTGGCCTTTGGAGACTTAAATTTCAAAAGAGATAAGACCAAAATAGATTTTAAACACTATGATGAAAGCTTCACTAACACCACCATATGTAGAAATAAACATTTTCTGGAACAGTTGAAGGTGAGGGAGGTATGAAGAAATAGAACTTGCTATTTTCTTCCTCCCTGTCACATGCAGATTTCTTTAGTCTCTCACCTGCTCTTTGAATGTTGTAATTCACTTAGATATAATTGGGAAAGTGCTTCTAGCTCTTTTTGATGGATACATAATGGATAATAAAACCAGGGACATAGTCACTTTTCAAATGTATGATTTGCAAAAAGCATTAAGAGAGTCAATGGGGTGCAGTCACTATAACAGAAGATGTAGATTGAAAAAGACCTGGGTTCAAATCCTCCCTTGGAAAACTACTGACCACCTACTGATCATGTAAACTCTGCCTCAGCTTCTTCCTCAGTCAAATGCAGATTAAAAATACAATTGATGGACAGGATTTTCCTAAGGATTAAAAAAGATAATGCAAATAAAGTACTTTTGAAATCTTTAAGTTAGTTATATTCTGTAATCTTATATTTAGACAAATTATATAGAAAAGGAAATTCATACTCCATATTTATTTTAGTTACTATTCTACATATAATTTACTAGGGGAAAGTATTTATTTGAAAGCAATTTGAGAATTTTTGTTTTGTATTGTTTTGTTTTTAAACATAACTATCCAAAGGTGAATGGTGCTCCTTTAGGAAGTTGTAGTTTCTGGTCATTACATATCATTGAACAGAGGTGAGATGAATGTTCATCAGGTTTATCAGAAATGTGGTAGATTGTTTTCTTCTTGTTATTAGTTTCCCCAGGCAGAGGTTTGATGAAATGGTTATTGAAATCCTTCCAACTCAGAATTATGTGATATATTTTTGGTTCAGATTGCATGGATGAATTGGATTGAATTCTAGGAAAATACCTGACCCCCATCACAAGCACTCTGCAATTCAGCCAAATTTGTTTTCTATTTGAACCTCACACACAACATTCTAAGCCTTAGTATTAGCCATTCTCTGTGCCTAAATTGTAGTCACTTATCACCTTCACTTCATGGACTCCTGGATCAGCTATGTGGAACACTGGATAAAGCACTAGACACCAGCTGTGTGATGCTGGGCAAGCCACTTAACCCCAATTGTCTTAAACATTTGGGGCCATCTCCAGTTGTCCTGATAATATATCTTGGCTCTGGACCCAGATGGCTCTGGAGAAGAGAGTGAGGTTGATGACCTTCAGCAGCCCTGCATCACTTAAATCCAATTCAATATGTCATGACATCACACTGATGTCATGGTCTGCCTTGAGAATGAAAGACAAACAACAACAATCTTACTACTAGACCCAGATGTCTCTGAAGAAGAGACTGAGGCTGGTCACTTTGAACAGCCCTTCCTCACTTAAATTCAATTCACTGCAAGTCATGATATCTGTGATGGTTTTTTTTTTTGAAAATGAAGGACAAACAACAACAATAACAATTTCATAGTTTGCATCTTTTACTTCAGTACTCAAGTCAAGCAAGAAGTTTGGCATATTTTTTATGTACTCAATAGCTAATGTTTTCACTCTCTACCTTGCTTTTAACTACTTTGGAATTATTTTCCCTATACTTATTTTTTAATACTTATATATTACTTGTTCAGTTCTGCATTAGTATATGAAATCTTTGAGGGGAATAATTGTTTCATTGTTTTTCCTATTCCCAGTATATATTAAGGTGTCTAGCCCATAATAAGCAGTTAATATACCCTAGCTAATTGATTATTGAATTAGAATCGCTCTCCAGTATTGGTGAATATACTTTTTAGCCAAATACAATTATAATGATGTAATTTTTTTTGAAAATTGAACTCTTTATCAAGTAGTGCAAATGCTTTGATGTATGTCTATACTTTGTTTCTGGCCCCAAAATAAATTGTACTCAACAAAGCAAAAATATATGTTTAGTGATATATTTTAGCCCAGTACTGAGATTTGTTATTGTGCATTATGAATCATGAGTCACGAATCCAATCCAAAGCTTGTGCTTTCCTGTCAAATTATTGCTTTCCATATGGAATTCCCCACATATTACCTTCAGCCTACATAACCAATTTAAAAAAAAAAAGTTTTGCCTGAAGTGCATAGCTTTGTAGAGAAAAGTTTTATAAATTATCATTTAAAATTTCTAACTATACAGTACGGTTTTAGTGTTATTTTAAGCATATAATTCTAGTTCTCTTATCTTCTCATACTTAGGCATAATGCCATTTCATGTTTTAAATAATTTACAAGCAATCATATTTGACTGAAAAAAAAAGAGGAGTTATTTGAGTATGTATGCATTTAGAATCATGGCTTTTTTCCCTTACATTAAAATAGTAATAACTGACTGGGATTGTTTTTCTTCATAAATACCTTGTTGAAGAAATACCTGTAAAACCATTGTGAAATCTCTTGCACCTGTTTCTTTATTTATAAAATGAGTGTTCTGGGATAGTCTCTGAAGACCCTTCTAGCTCTGATATATGATCCTGTGTTTGAATTGATAAAATGTCAATCAGTCAATCAAGACTTTGACCATAGATAGTAAAACAATTATTTCTTTTTTTTTGCTGAGGCAATTGGGGTTAAGTGACTTGCCCAGGGTCACACAGCTAGTAAGTGTTAAGTGTCTGAGGCCGGATTAGAACTCAGGTCCTCCAGAATCCACGTCGGTGCTCTATCTACTGTGCCACCTAGCTGCCCCAACAAGTATTTCTTGATGTGCCTTTATCAACTAATAAGATTTTAGATGAGCTTTTAATCCCTATTTCATATTTGAAAGGACAAATCTTACTAAAAAAAACATCCTTGAATGACATCAGAAGCCAGCCTGTTCTGTGGAAAAATAATAGGCAGGAGTCAATGAATTTTATTTCAAATCCTACTTCTGAAATTCATTTCTTCTGACACCTTGCTCAGCTAATGCAAATAATCCATGTGGAGGATTCTAAAGTTTACTTCTGAGAGAATTATAATGAAAAATAAAGGGAAGACCTTTGAGAGATTTTGGATCCTGTGTAGACACTTTGTATCTGGTCTCTGTTGGTCCACAATGAATAGGAATGTGCTATGATTTTCTATATAAACATTTAGTCAGCTTGTTCTTTGCCTCACCAAGTCATTTGATGACATCTTTGCTTAGAGACCATTCTGTAAAGGGAAAGTCCTTAGGGTCATCTTTCTCCACTCCAGGTAAAGTTAATGGGATCTCACAATCTGGTGCATTTGAAAGGTCTTTATTAAACTATTCTAGCTTCCTGACATTCCAGAGTCTAGATTCCAAGCCAGGAATTTCAGCCAGAGCAGAACCAATGACCTGGGAAACAAAGAGTGACCTTCACCCTCGCTAGTGGAAGCCAAAATGATTCAATGAAAATTCATTCAGCACTCAGATTTGAACTTGGTAGGACTGACAAATTTAATAAATGACTTAAATTTTGAAACCAATTGGTAAAGGGCAGGGAAAGTACACAGGTGTTGAAAGGATTAAGAATTCTGTAAATTGTTCTTTCTGTATCTTTCAAGTAAAAACTCTGGTGCAAAAGTTAATGAATGTTAAGTATTTAAATAAAAGTAGGGGCCAGTCAGAGGTGAAAGCAGTAGGTATGGGGGAGAATGGTGGTAGAGAAGAGAGACACATCAACTTCTTAAAGTTACTCCTGTGAATACTGAGAAGAAGATGTAGCAGCATGACTCTTCTAGACGGAGGCAGAAAGCATAAATTCTACTTGAAAAATTTAAAGGTTAGACTGGATAGCTTCTGAAATCCTTCCAGTTTTGTTTATAATCTATTATTAATTAGGGAATAAAAATATTAAGCACTACATATTATACATATGCTAAGTATTGGTTATAAAAATACAAAAGCAAAGAAATCACCTGTCTTCAACGAGTTTATATTATAATGAGTGAAATAAACTAGAGAATGGTGGCTTGGGAGGGGAAATTTGGTAAGGAAAGTTGCTGGAATGCTGAATGGGGTGAGAAGGTATTAGGTGGACATATCCTATCTAGGAACAAAGGCAAATCTGACTTGATCATATCTTCTGGTTCCAGAATTGGTTGGAGGCAAGGGGTGGGGAATTATCAGAAGAGGTAGTTGTAAGGAGTCTATCAAAGATGTAGGAATGAAGTTAAGCATAGGCAAGCGTCTCTGGAAATATAACACTGTTTTGGTGGGGCACTCCCTAATAAAGAGAGACTCCAGGTCAAAAGTTCCTCCTCTGACCATGGTCTTTGGTCTCCTAAAGCCAGATGTCAGATGGTTAGATAGGTGGGAGGAAGTTGTGGAAGAGGTGGTTAGTGAGACTTGAATAACTCTATTCCTATTAAGAACTGAATATGGGGGCAGCTAGGTGGCACAGTGGATAAAACACTGGCCCCAGATTCGGGAGGACTTGAGTTCAAATCCAGTTTAGACACGAGATGCTTGCTTTGTGACCCTGGCAAGTCACTTAACCCTCATTGCCCCACCATAAAAAAAAAAGAAAGAAAGAAAAGAAAAAGAAAAAGGAAGAATTGAATATGGATGTTGTTCCAGATCTACTCCTTTCCTCCTGGTCTTGTATATATGAATGTGGGAAGGGATGTGGGGGAAATTCCGGATGTCAAAATATCCCAGCCATAAATGATTGAAATGCAAGTGAGTATAGTGTTAATAGTGTCACACATCCAAGTCTTGTAAGACCTTTTAAGATTTGCATTCTCCCTGACATAGTTCAAATGAAATCAGTGGAATTTAATCCCCACAATTACAACATTATAGGGGAAAAAAAAGAGATGCTGCAAATGACCAAAAAAATTTAAAAACTAAAATAATGAAATGGAGAAATAAAACTAAATTTTGGGTGGTACTATTCCCATTTTCAAGTGACTGGAGGGCACTATTGTTGTTGGTGGTGTTTTTATTGCTGTATGCTTTTGCCTGGTATTATCTGCTTTAAGTAGCTAATGTTATCTCTCTCTGTCTCTCTGTGTTTCTTGCTGTCTGTGTCTCTCATTGTCTGTGTCTGTATCTTTGTCTGTCTCTCTTTCTGTCCCTCTCTCCATCGCTATCTTTCATAATGCTCTATATGTTCTTTCTAATAAAGTTACATAGTAAGAAGTCTCAGCAATAATAACATTTACTATTTATATAGTGCTTTGGGTTTACAAAGCACTTTACATATATTAATATTTCAATTGATCTTCATAAATATCTCATAGGAACTAGGAGCTGTTATCATTGTCATTTTATGGATGAGGAAACTGGATGTAAAGGATTAAGTGACTTCCCCAAGGTAACATAGTATCTGAAATGGGATTCAAATGCAGATATTCCTGACTCCAATTCTAATACCCTAATTGTAACTAAACACAATGTAATGAATATCATGCATTAGGCTACCATTTACTATATATATAACCCTTGTGGGAGGGGGGAGCAGATCACTTAATCTCATGTTCTCAATTTTCTTATTTGTAAAGTCAGACTCTTGACTGGGTGAAATACACAACATTTTTTGGATTCTTAGTTTATGATCCTATGGTCCTATAATTCATCAAAACATTAACCATTTTGGGCCACATTTAGTTTACAAATATCATATTAGCATGGGAATAAGTTATTGGAGAAAGTGACAATATAGTTTTTGCAATCAGTGATGATTCTAAGGTTATTTTCACAATGGAAGCATTTCTGCTTATTTAGTTGTATACATTCCCAAAATTATTTCTCATATCTGATAGAAAAGGACTCAGTATGATCTTAAGTTAAACTACACTGTTCCATCAGAAACATCTCAAATATATAGAATTGATGGAGACTAGGCATTCTGATATATGGAGAAGAGGAGGACAAGAGTTCTAGCCATTGGGGAAACAACTTGGGCTAAAACTTCTACGAGAGGTGTATTATTTTGTAGGTTGAACAGCAAATAAGCCATTGTGGGCAGAACATATATTGTATGAAGGAGGAGTAAGGCATAACTCATCTGGAAAGGTAAGAAGGAGACAGATGGTAAAGGGCTTTAAATGCCAGGGAGAGAAGTTTGTATTTTAGTGTAGAGGCAATTGGGAGCCACTGGAGAATTTTGAAAAAGAAAGTGATATATTCAGACCTGTGCTTTAGGGTTAACACATTTGTATGCTTGGAGAAGATTGATTGGGAAGGAGAGAAGGAGACCAATTAGGAGACCATTGCAAATGAAAGATGTTGAGATATCATGTTAGGGTGGTGACTGAATCACTACGGAGAAAAGTGGACAGATATGGCAATTACTTAAATACAGATTTGGATGTTTTATCATTGCTTTCCATGCAATGAATTATTTTTTTTCTTTGTAAAGCATTTTTAAATTAAAATAACAGCCATGTAGTTATACATTGTAAGATACTTAACTATAATCATGTGCAAATGTTATGTTTTCCTATTTTTTTTCTATGTATATCTTCTCCATTCTTATCTTTAAGGAGACAGCTTATATTTCATATAATATTCTATTTCCTACAAGAATCCCATAGGTTGGACAGTAGACATTCTTCATCCACTTCTTCTCCCCCCTTTTGCTACATTTGCTCCGAGAAATGTAATAAAAATAACATTAACATTGCTTTTTTTTTTCCACTCACCATCTTGTGACTTCCCATATCAAACTAATTTTCCTGGCCACAATTTCTTTGTGTTTATTGTCTCCTTCATTAGAAGGAAAGATCATTTTATAACTGAAATGGCAGCCTAAATGAGGGAAGGCAGCTCAGATCCCAAACAACTACTTTGGTAAAGACCTAAAAAACTTCATCAGACTGAATAATTATTGAGAAATTTAATGCGATACTAGAAGAACTGACTTCATTCATCTTATAACTTCATTAAAAGTGATCCAGAAGCCCATGGATAATAATAAAGCTTAACTAAATGAATTATAACCTCAAAAATTGCAATAAAAATATTTGGATACCATGTTTAATTAAAAACTAATAAAATCTATTTGATTCTGAGGGTGAAGTTTGAAATACTCAACTGACCATCCTATGATAAAAACAATCAAACAAACAAATGAACAAATGAATGAAAAAGCCCTTCTCTCCTTTGCTCCTTTCCCTCCCTACTCCCTGAGGGAGCAAACAATCTGATATGGGTTATACATATATGATCATTTAAAACATCATCATATTTGTCACTTAATGAAAGAATGTGAAAAATAGCATGCTTCAATCAGTTCTTTCTTTGGAGGTGGATGGTATGTTTCATCAATATTATTTTGGGATTGTCTTGGATTAATGTATTGCTGAGAATAGTCAAGTCATTCACAGTTCTTCATAGAACAATATTGTTGTCTCTGTGTACAGTGTCCTCTTGGTTTTGCTCACTTTGCAATACATCACTTCATACATGTCTTTCCAACTTTTTTGAAGTCATCTTGTTTGTCATTTCTTACTGCATAGTAATTTTCCATCACCATCATAAACCACAGTTTTTTAGCCAGTCCCCAATTGATGAGCATACCTTTGATTTCCAATTTTAGCCACCACAAAAAGAGCTGCAATAAATATTTTTGTACAAATATTTTTTTCCTCTCTTTGCGGATGTCTTTGGGATATAAACAAAGTTATGGTATTGCTGGAACAAAGGGTATGCACAATTCTATAGCCTTTGGGGCATAATTCCAAATTGCTCTCCAGAATGTTTGGAACTTTTCACAACTTCACCAACAGTGGATTAGCATCCCAATTTTCCCACAACCCCTGCAACAACTAATATTTTCCATTTTTGTTATATATGCCACTCTAATTGGTGCAAGGTGATATTGCAGAATTGTTTTAATTTATATTTCTCTGTTCAATAATAATCTAGAGCAATTTTCATATGATTATTGATAATTTTGATTTCTTTATCTAAAAACTGTTCAAGTCCTTTGACCATTTATCTATTGGGGAATGACATGTATTTTTAAAAATTTGATATTCATTATATATTTGAGAAATGAGGTCTTTATCAGATATTTGTTTCAAAAATTCTTTCCCAATTTTCTACTTGCCTTGCAAACTTGGTTATGGTAATTCTGTTTTTGCAAAAGCTTTTAAATTTTATATAATCAAAATGATCTTTTTTTTTTTTGTGAGGCAATTAGGGTTAAGCGGCTTGCCCAGGGTCACACAGCTAGTAAGTATTAAATGTCTGAGGCTGAATTTGAACTCAGGTACTCCTGAATCCAGGGCCAGTGCTCTATCCACTGTGTCATCTAGCTGCACCCCGAAATTATCTATTTTACATTTAATTTTATTCTCTATAACTTCTTTGGTCCTAAATTCTTCCCCCATAATATCCTTGAACTTTTTTTTCTCCAGATGAATTTTGTTATTATTTTTTCTATGTCTATAAAATATTTTTTGACAGTTTGATTGGTATAGCACTAAATCAATAAATTAATTTAGGTAGAATTGCCATTTTTTTGAGAGGCAATTGGGATTAAGTGACTTGCCCAGGGTCACACAGCTAGTAAGTGTTAAGTATCTGAGACTGGATTTGAACTCAGGTCCTCCTGAATACAGGGCCAGTGCTCTATCCACTGCACCATCTAGCTGCCCCTTAGAATTGTCATTTTTATATTGACTCTGCCTATACAAGAACAATTAATATTTTCACAATAATTTAGATATGCATTTATTTTTTCCAACATACAACTATATAGACTTATAAGTAACTCTTTAGAAACAAGCATAATCTAAGAAAAATCATCTTTAATGTACTAGATGACTTTCATCCATGCCTGATGAAAAGTTTCACTTTACTTCTTTGTTAAGAAGGTTGCATTAGGGTAATGGGGCTGGGGCAGTGACCCATACTGGGAAGTACAAACAAAGAAAAAGGAAGTAAAATTTAAAATGCTAGCAAAATAAACATAAATGAAGCACAATGATGATAATCCCTCACTTTGGTTTATTATTGTCTTCTTCAGATACTATAGTGTTTTTTTTCTTGTTGTTCAGTTATTTTCAGTCATATTGGTTTCTCTGTAAAACTATTTGGGATTTTGTTGCAAAAATACTAGATTTTTTTTTTTTACCATTGCCTTCTCCAGCTCATTTTGCAGATGAGGAACTGAGGCAAATAGGGTTAAGTGACTTGCCCATGATTAAATAGCTACCAAGTGTCTGAGGAAAGATTTGAACGTAGAAAGATAAGCCTTCCTGACTTAAGGCCTGGCACTCTATCCACTACGTTACTTGTACATGCAATTTAATTATAATTAAAACAATATAAGTTTATTGTCATTTGAGTTAGCTTTTACTTTATAATCATTCATAACATAGTTATTAAATTACCACTTGTGACCTAGTGAATACTGATAGAAATCAATGACTGAGAAGAATAACTAAGAAGATCATGGACCTTTAATTTTGTTTTCAATCATCATGTTGATTTTTTGTTTGTTTCTTTTCTGTCTGGTGTCAGTAAAGAAAGGAGTTGGAGGCTATCATAGTCCCTGTGACTACTCAGTAAAAAGGACTATTATCCAATATACATATATATTAGTGTATTATATTTTAAAACAAATTAACTGGATGAAATACTCTTTAATTCTTTTTGTTAAGTAAAGAAATGAATTTGCCTTGCATAAGCCCAACTTCCTAAAATTATTTATAGTCTTAGGACAAGATTGTAAACTTGTAAACAAGGCCAAGAGAGATGAGATGGTTAGAGAGGGCCAAAGTATTTAAAGTGATTCAAATTTCCAAAGCAAGACAAATCACATCCCCAGTACAATTCAAAGAACTGCTGTGCTTATGGAAACACTCTAGATAATCTTTGGGGATCTGCGTAGAAATAGGAAAAGATTCAGAAGGCTGAAGTGAGACAAATGTCCCAATTAAAAGAGATAGGGATTAATTATGCTACTTGTTTTCCTAATGCTTCCTGCATTTCCTGTATAAATCCAAGTTGTGCAAAATGAATGACTTTTAACTAAAAGTGCTATAATATTTTCGTCAGCATTTCGCATTTTAAAATCACTACATTAATGTCATTAGCCTAATATCTTTCTTGGTTTTATTTTTTCTAGTTTAGATATTAGGGCTATATTTGTTTCATTAAATGAGCTTCATGTATTTTATTTCTTGAGAATAATTTAATATATACATGATTCCTATATTACATAATTATATGAATTATATATTATGTTTATTATACTTGTTACATGTTTATTTTAAAACTACACATTATAATTATTAAGTTTTATGTACATATTTAAGTATTTTAAAATATTTTGTATTATTTTTAAAAGGTTGAAGTTATTCTTTTCAAAATCCATCTGAAACAGACTGAAGGGATATCAGTTTTGTTAATCTTTTCAAGAACTAGCTTTTAGTTTTGCTAATCAATTCTCACAGAACAGCTAGGTCACACAGTGGATAAAGTGCAGGGCCTGAAGTCACAAAAACTCATCTTCCTAACTTCAAATCTGGCTTCAGATACTTACTTGCTGTGTGACCCTGACATTTGCCTTAATTCCTCATCTGTAAAATATGAGTTGGAGAAGGAAATAGCAAACCACTCTAGTAATTTTCCAAGAAAACCCAAAATTTGTTCACAGAGTCAGAAGACTTCATGTTTTATGACCCAGTCATAAAATGAATGGACAACAACAATTAATTCTAAAAACTTGTTGGTTTCCAAATTATATATTGCTCATTTAATTTTCAAGATCATGTTATTTTGTAATTATATTGGGATTGTTTATTGTCACTTCATTTTTATAGAGTTCATTAATTCTTTCGTCATATTTTGTTAATATAAATTTTGAGTAAATATCTACATATATTAGTTTGAGGACTGCTTTAATAGGATCATAGAAATTTTAGTGCTATGAAATATTAATAATTACTTTTTAGAAATTTTGGGGCGGCTAGGTGGTACAGTAGATAAAGTAACTGCCCTAGATTCAGGAGGATCCGAGTTCAAATCTGGCCCCAGACACTTGACACCTACTAGGTGGGTGACTCTGGGCAAGTTACTTAACCCTCATTGGCCTGCAAAAAGAAAAAAATTATATATATATATATATATATATATATATATATATATATATATATATATATATATATATATACATACATACATATATAACTAATTTTACTATTTACTATTTAGTTTTTCATCTCATTATTATTTTCTCTCAGATTTAATAATTTCTTTTCTATGACCCACTCATTATTTCGGGTTTC
Organism: Dromiciops gliroides; assembly: GCF_019393635.1. Taxonomy (NCBI): domain Eukaryota; kingdom Metazoa; phylum Chordata; class Mammalia; order Microbiotheria; family Microbiotheriidae; genus Dromiciops; species Dromiciops gliroides. Next base: position 514,403,541 of record NC_057862.1, read on the forward strand.
ATTATATCTATTTGTGTCTGTGTCTATTGCTTGTGTTCCCTGGATCATATTAATTCATTGTGTTATGGTCTCTAAAGGATATTTTTAGTATTTTCTTTTATAAAAAAGAGTTATTTGTCCTTTTCGTTGCCTTAATCCAAGGCCTATTTTTGTAAAAGTGCCATACGGTACTGACATTCATATTCATTCTTTGTTTCCACTCAGAAGGTATCATAAATCTTTTTTTTTTTTTTTTAAGGGGCAACGAGGGTTAAGTGACTTGCCCAGGGTCACACAGCTAACAAGTGTCAACTGTCTGAGGCCAGATTTGAACTCAAGTTCTCCTGAATGCAGGGCCGGTGCTCTATCAACTGTGCCACCTAGCTGCTCCCTTATCATAAATCTTTTAACTTCAAGTTATCCAACAGTTTATTCAGTTATGTTCTTCCCCTTTGCCTTTCATTGAGATTTTTCTAGCTCTAAGTAGAACGTTAATATTCTTCTTATTATTGTTTCATTATGTCATTCTATTTTCTTTAGGAATTTAGATGCTAGGCCATACTACGAACATCTGAATACTGCTATATGTACACCTATGACAAAGGCACATTAAAAAAAACCGTCAGTTTATTCTGATAAGAACAGGCTAGGAGGGGCAATTAATACCATGAATAACAGAAGCACAAATCAAAAAAAAACATCTAGACATCCTGAGAGTGTGGACTGAAATTTAAAAGTCAAATCCTAGTAGTGAGAACACCAAGATAAAAAAAAATACACAAGTAGGTTAGGGATACTGTGCTTAATGCCTTTTCATGTGAAAAAATACCTCAGTATTTTTAAAACATCCTGGATTTTTATATTAGGCAGGATAATGTTTAAGAAAGAATTTCAAATTATGACGTGGATTTAAATTCTACTACTGCTAGTAGTGGAATCTGCAAATTTCAGCCCTAATCATTCTAAGATAGACTATATCTAGTGGACTACAACTCATTTTCTTGCCTGGCATTGTCTTTCTTTTTCTGGAATTTTCTATCAATCTTACATCCTAGAAATCTCTAAGACTTTTATGACTTAATAATTGGAGATTCCCTGTCTATCATTTTAGTTGTAGAAAGCCAATAAATAATACCTGAAGGAAATCCTGCCTCTCTTATATTTGAATGTCTTAAAATAAGTAGATCTAAGAAATTGATCAATATTTTGTGTGTGTGTGTGTGTGTGTGTGTGTGTGTGTGTGTGTGTGAGATCAGTGATGAGTCTAAGGTCATAGTCATTTTTAGCATGCTTGAGCTAATATAATCCATGGAGCGACAGTATACTTTGAAGTCCCACATATCAAAATGGTGAGACCTTGGTGTCAAAATGCACTAAGTCCTGGGAACAAGACTTCCAAAGAACTGTCATATGTTTCATTTTCATGGTCAAGTACATAAGGTTCAAGACTATAGTGATCAGTAGTAATACTTATTAGATTTGTTCCTTGACTTCACCTCTTCCATTTTGCTAGTGTTATGTTTGGGGCAGGGGAGGAGGTCATTAATAGTATCATTCCCTTATTGTCCCTGCTTTTTTCTAGCCATCAGCATTCAGTTAAGCCATGTAACCTTCTCTTAAATGTACAAAGTCCTACTCTTTTCAAAATTGACTGATTTATCTATTGTGTGTGTGTGTGAAGCTTCTTTATCCTTCCCAAAAGACCAACTCACCAATTACCTACCAGTATGAACTTTAGCCAGTGACAGCTTTTGTGGCCTTCACTTTGATGCTCTATAAAATGAAGCTGTTGAACTGGTCACCAGAAGATCTCTAAGGTCCCTTCTAACTCGATTCTATGGGCCAACGTTGTGATGTTGCAGGCAAAAAGAGTTAACACAAACCTAGGCTACATCAAAAGAAGTTCAGTGTTTGGAACAGGTGAAGTAATAGTTGCAATGTACACCACTGTCATCAGACTACTTCTGGAATCTAGATTCAGTGAATATTAATGTCTTGAAATATAACATATTCTATCTATAGTAATGCTAGTTATCAAAAATGTTTACCTAAGTAATTTCCAGGAAAGAAAAATTCATAAGTAATGAAAGTTAGTCAGAAATAGCTGGAGTCTTCTTACTTATTATTTGATAGAACCAAGTCAACCCAACCATCTTTAAACCTATATCATACAGAGGGAATAATAAATTTAACAATAACTTAGATCTGTTTAGACATGCACAAATATATACTTTAATGAATTCTGGAAACATTGGGAATTTACAGTAATCACATCAGTCAAAAGTGCTTATTAGGTATGACTTGAGCCTATACTTATCAGAAAATCAATTGTAATTCATTAGTTAATGCTTGATACTCAGAAGGATACTTTTAAATCAGACAAGCATTAATACCATGTAGGTTTCCTGTTACATTCTCAGAAAATCTGAACTATACTAAGCCATGTTAAAATACAAGATAGGTGGGCAGCTAGGTGGTGCAGTGGATAGAGCACTGGCCCTGGATTCAGGAGGACCCGAGTTCAAATCCGGCCTCAGACACTTTACACACTTACTAGCTGTGTGACCCTGGGCAAGTCACTTAACCCCAATTGCCTCACCAAAAGCCAAAAACAAAAAAATTCAAGGTAGGATTTAAACACCATCAATTAAAAAAAAAAGAAAGTGGCAATTGATAGATGTCTAAATTCCAAGTACAACCACTGGGGCTACTGATGAAAGACATAATGATAATAACAGGTAGCCTTAAAGAGAACTTTAAGGTTTGCAAAATCTCTCAAATGTGCAAACTCATTTTATCCTTACAATAAACCTGTGCGGTAAGTGATATTATTATTTGCATTTTATAGATGAGGAGACTGAGGCAAACAGAAGTTAAATGACTTACTTACTCAGGATCACATATCAACTATCTGCTGAATGATTTGAACTAAGATCTTCTTGACTCCAAGTCTAACACTATTCACTTCTCCACTTATCTCCAGTACTTTTTCTGGTCTGAGAAGTAACATGCATTTACCTGACCAATCAAAGCACATATATTCACATGTAACACATCTGCAAAGCAGACCACTGACAAGATCATAATTGCACCCGCGTATATCTTTTAAAGACACTAGTCTGTAGTAACTAAATGAGTGCTGGAGAGTCAAAATTGTTAGTATGTGAAAAGAAAAACAATATCAAGAATCTATTTAAATTCTAATGTCAACAACTGTGCCTTGGAAATTATGAGTGGCAGTTTGCTTAAGAAAGAAACAAAAAAGGATAAAAAAGCAATCAAAGGACTATAGAACATTTTCCATCATTTATTGATGTTAATTAACTGCGGATAACTAAGGCAGCTATAAAAGGAAAGCATAATGGCTGCAAAACAGCCAGCAAAGACAAAAAAAGAAAAACCCGGAGCTGTGGTAATTTCTGTCATTCATAACTTTCCATAATTATCTCCTCTGTAAAACTGCTGCTGTAATTTGAAATGCCTCCCTCCCGATCTAATCGACAGACTAATGGAATGACTTGACTAAGGACCAGGAATGTAGATCTTGCCATCATGTCATATTCACTTGGATTTTTATGCAATTCCCCTAAGACCAATGATTTAATTAAAAACATCATGTCTCAGTGACCTGCCCAGAACCTACCACTTCACCGAGTGCATGAATTGAGAGTCCCTAAAGTAGATTATAACTGACCTTTTTATTTCTATTTGTCATCATTTTATATATAAAATTATACTATTTTTATGCTTAGCAGTTAAATATAGTTCTCTGGCTTCAGAATTAAAGGCTTTATGCTTTTGAAACCAGTGCCCAAGACATATGGAGGTTCTGTTTTTGTTGTTCCTGGAGACTACAAAACATATATAAAAAGGCATATACAGAGACAAACAGCCACACACACACACACACACACACACACACACACACACACACACACAGAGCTAATGACTTAGGAATCCTTTACTTGCTGAGTACAGATATTTGTACCATCTCACATGTTATCCAGGAGTCCATTTTTGAAAGTAGAGATTAATATAGATATGCTATATGGTACTATTACTGAAAAATCAGATTGAACAGATCATTGTTTTATTAGAAAAGTTAGAAATCAAAGATTCAGAACAAAGGGAACTGTTTCACTGAACAGATGAACCTGTCAAGAAGTTAGAAAGAAGCCACGAACTGTCAGAATTCTTTACATCACCACAAAATCATATTCATAAGCAAGTGTGTTAGTAACAGCAAGTCCTGTCTTAAAATGAAGGATAGGCAGCAGATATGGGGCATTATTTGAGATATCAGGAAGGCAAGGGAGTGTTGCTAAATATTTACAATTAGCGCTGTGGGGAGGGGGAATACACATTTAATTTCTATCTACATTATTAAAATTTTACCTATGCTTTTCTTAAGTGGGTCTAATCAACAAAATAATAAAGTCAGTCCTAATTTGTAGCTTTACCTAGTTCCAAGGCATAAATACTCACCCTGAAAATTTAAGAATCTGATCTTGAGAACTATTTAGGGCCAGTTTCAGAATACCTGTGTAGGAAGGGAACACCTTGCCTCTCTCCCATACATTTACATGCCTAAAAATATCTCTCTAACCACCTATGATAGTGTTTAATATTCCAACATTAGCAGTGAGTTCCTTCAGATTTTATTTTTTCCCACGTAGTACTGTAAGGAAACACCACAGTCAGCTACATGGCACAGTGGATAAAGCACTGGCCCTGGATGCAGGAGGTCCCGAGTTCAAATTCGACTTCAGATACTTGACATTTACTAGCTGTGTGACCCTGGGCAATCCTCATTGCCGCCCCCCCCACCAAAAAAAAAAAAAAAGAAAGAAAAGAAAAAAAAAGAAAAAAAGAAAATATCACTGAGAGGGATAAACCCTTTAAAAATTATCCACAAATCTCTGAATAAGAAAATGAGTTTTTGGATAGATATAGCGACACAGGGAGGTGTAGTTAAGGAGCGGAATAGAATACTGATAAAGGAGGTGAGAGAAGTTCAGAAATAAATTTTGCCAATTCACAATTTGCCCAGGGTCTATCCTCAGGGTTTGGAATCACAGAACTTAGGTTCAAAACTCAGTTCTGCAAATTATTATTTGTGTGACTTTGGACAAGTTATTTTGCGTTTGGCTTCAATCTCAGTTGAAAAATATAGTGTTAGATTGAATGTCCTTTAAGATGATTTCAGTTTTAACTCTATAACCCCTTACTTTTTGCCTCACCTTTCCCTTCATCCTCAGTTTTATAACATTTGATAAATGAAGTCTGTGACTCAAAGGTTTTATTTCATTTATTCCTCAAAAATGCTTAACTACCCAATTTAGAATTTTTAGAATTAACAAAAGAAGGAATGAGACATTCAATCTAAGTTACACAGATATAAAGTTAGAGCATTTATTGGGCAGAAAGTCAGAGAATTTCGTAGATCAGATACATAGCCAAAAATAATCAATGATAATTACATAAGTGAGTTGGAGATCAGAGAAACAGACGAAGATAATATTGAGGTAGAATCAGTAGGGAGGGGTCAGGCCTGCTAAAAGTTCATGGGTGAATTTAACTTTCTCAATCCAAAGCGGGGGAGGGGGGGGTGCAAATCATTAAACCTGTATTTTGTGTGGGGGGGGAATGAGGGTTAAGTGATTTGCCCAGGGTCACACAGTTAGTAAGTGTCAAGTGTCTGAGGTCAAATTTGAACTCAAGTCTTCCTGAATCCAGGGCCAGTGCTTTATTCGCTGAGGCACCTAGTAAAAATTAACAAAAGATTCACAGGATGCTTTACTCTGTCAATTAATTCCAGAAACTTCCATATGAAACATATTTTTCCTAAGGCCATTTGATTTTCATGATGACTAATAACATTATATGTAAAGTTTGCTCATTTTTCATTTAATGTCCAATGATACAAATATTTGCTTGGAACAGGTTACCCATCCCATAATTTCAGCCTGTCTTCCATGGCAGGTCTTTCAAAAATACTACTCTCTCAACAGTAGCATTGGAGTAGAAATTAAAAATAGAAGAAACCTTTTGAAGTTCACATCTATTTTTTTTCAAGAGTAGGATTGTTCTCTAGCATGTATTTTTAGTTCTTTATCCACTCAGCTTTTAAATGTCATAAGCAATGACACTCAGGGAATACCATCTGAGAGCAATTCTAAGAAAGATTTGGAGTGTGATTTTGACTCAGCTATTTCCCCCTCTTCCCTTGGGTTATATATCACCCTAATCATTTGCCTTATTTTCCTGAATTGCAGCCTTTCTAAAGTGTAATATATGAATCTGTTTAACTCACTTCATTAAGGAATATTAATAATCATGGCTCACATTTATGTTTTCAAACAACAACCCCTGGAAGAAGGTTGTATGGGTATTTGTATCCCCATTTTACAGATTAATCCACTAACCTTCAAAAGGGTCCAGGGACTTACTCTAAGAACAATGAGTGGCTTGCCCAAGGTCATACAGCTAGTAAATGTCAAGTCTGAGGCTGGATTTGAACTCAGGTCCTCCTGAATCCAGGGCTGGGGCTTTATCCACTGTACCACCTAGCTGCTCCCTCCTAATTACATTTCTTTTTTTTCCTTCTAATTATATTTCAAAGTTTCCTTTGTTCGCTGGTCTAGATAAAAGCTTCTTAAATTGGGTGTTGTGACCCCATATAGTGTTGCATAACTGAACGTGGAAGTCACAGAAAAATTGGCAACACTAAAATGTTATGTATACCTATTTTATATATCTATATACCTGGGGTTGCATAAAATTTTGTTCTAAGGTAAAAGGGTAGCAAGTGGAAAAAGCTTAAGAAGCCCTGGTCTAGACAATCAATATTCAAGCTCAAATTCTACTGGGTTGAAGTGACAACTCAAGAGAAGCTGCTGCAAGGGTAGAGGTGTTTCTTGACAGATGTACAGGATCACGTGGAAACAGGAAACACATGAAGTATTCCCAGTATTCCTGAAGTGGCAGACCAATCATTCAGTATATTCAATCGCAAGAATTAGCTTCCCAAAATCTGAGGTGTGACAGGAAGTACCACAAAGCAAAGGTATGGGGTGATAAAAAGGGTAGCCTGCAAATGCTATGACAGCTGATAGCCTTCCAAGACAGAGTTTTAAAACCCCTTAAGAAATAAGTGGAACTGCATTGCTTCTGTTTGTACAAAAACTTTTTTTTTCTTTTTTTTTTTTTTTTTGCGGAGCAATGGGGGTTAAGTGACTCGCTCAGGGTCACGCAGCTAGTAGTAAAGCAGTGGTGCTTTAGCCACTGCGCCATGTAGCTGCCCCCATACAAAATCTTTTTAATTTAATGTAATCAAAGTCATACATCTCACATTTCATAATATTCTCTTTCTAGTTTGGACATAAATTGTTTTCTTCTCCATAGATCTGAAAGGTAAACTCCTCCTTCCTCTCCAATGGCATCACCCTTTATGTCTAAATCTTGTATCCATTTTGATCTTATTTTGGTATACGGTGTAATATATTGGTCTATGCCTAGTTTCTGCCATACTATCTTTGTTTTCCAAGCAGTTTTTGTCAAATACTGAATTCCTATCCCAGAAACTAGGGCCTTTGGGGGTCTTTGGATTTATCAAACTGTAGATTACTATAGGCATTTACTACTTTGTCTCCTGCACCTAACCAGAAATTGGGCATAGACCAACATCTTACACCAAATACCAAAATATCATAAAAATGTGTACATGATCTAGACATAAAGGTCGATGTCATAGGCACATTAGGAAAGGAAGGAATAGTTTGCCTCTCAGATCTATGGAGAGAACAATTTATGAGCAAACAAGAGATAGACAATATTATGACATACAAAATGGATGATTTTGATTACATTACATTAAAAAAGGTTTTGTACAAACAGAAGCAATACATCCAAAATTAGAAGGGAGGCAGAAAGCTGGGAAACATTTTTTACAGCCAGTATTTCTGATAAAGGCCACATTTCTAAAATATATAATGAACTAATTTAAATGTATAAGAATGTAATTCATTCCCCAATTGAGAAATGGTCAAAGGATAGGAATAGACAGTTTTCTGATGAAGAAATCAAAGCTTTCTATTTTCACATGAAAAATGGTCTAAATCACTATTAATTAGAGAAATGTAAATGAAAACAACACTGAAGTACCACCTCACACCTATCAGATTGTCTAATATGACAAAAAAGGAAAATAATAAATGCTAGAGAAGCTGTGGAAAAATTGGAACACTATTGCGTTGTTGGTGGAGCTGTGGACTGTTCCAACCATTCTGGAGAGCAGAACTATGCCCAAAGTGCTATGGGACTGTTCATACCCTAGTGGTACCACTGCTAGGTCTATATCCCAAAGAGATCACAGAGAAGGGAAAAGGACCCACATGTACAAAATATTTATAACAGCTCTCTTTGTGGTGGCAAAGAATTGGAAATTGGGGAATGCTCATCAATTGGAGAATGGCAAAACAAGTTGTGGTATATGAATGTAATGGAATACTATTTTGCTGTAAGAAACGATGAGCAAGAGGAGTTCAGAGAAACCTGGAAGGACTTACATGAACTGATGCTGACTGAGAGGAGCAGAACCAGAACATTGTACATGGTGACAGGAACATTGTGTGATGAACAATGGTGATAGACTTGGCTCTTCTCAGCAGTGCAATGATCCAAAACAATTTCAAAGCAATCATGATAGAAAATATTCTCAACACCCACAAAAAAGAACTGTGGATTATGAATGCGGATTGAACCATACTGTTTCTACTTTTGGACTGTTTTTCCCCCACTTCTTTTGTGAGATTTTTCCCTTGTGCTTTGATTCTTCTTTTACAATATGACTAATGCAGAAATATGTTTAATGTGATTTTACATATATAAACTATATCAGATTGTTTTCTGTCTTGGAAAGGAGGGAGGGAAGGCAAGGAAGGGATGGTGGGAGAAAAAATTGGAACTAAAAGTCCTATGAAAACAAATGTTGAAAACTATTTTTACATGTAACTGGAAAATAATAAAATACTTTATTTTTTTTTAAAGAAAGAAGTGGAACGATTGTGGCATAGAATTTTTCCCTCACCAAAGTAGAATAGTACAACTGACAACTTAGAGTGGCTCAGGAGATATGGGCTTTATCAATGTTCAAGAAGAAGGTACCTGAAAATATGAGAGATAAGTGGAAAGATGGGAGAAAAAAAAGCAGAATTAGTGGAAAACTGATACCTGAGGCAGGGAGGGGAAAATGAAACTAAGCAAAAGCTATGAGTTTACCAGAAGTCACAAGGTCACCAGTATATTATTTTAGTCTTAAGGTAATTTAGGGACTAGGCTATAGACTGGCTCCATGATTTCATTAATTCAGAGGGATGATAAGTGAAAAGGCATCAGTATAACATCTAGTGTGTGCCAGGCACTTTACTAAGCACTTTCCTTTTTATTTTTTTAAATTATTTGATCCTCACAACAACTTTGTGCCACCAATGCTGTTATTATTCCCATTTTTGCTCAAGGTAGTAGCTCTATTAGTGCAGGTCAACACCTTCTCAGGAACTGGAAAGTCATAGCGCTTTGGGTAGAAGATTTACAGATTAAGTAGCAGGCCTGGGGTCACACAGTCAGCATATGCCAGAGGTAGGAATGTAATGATGATGTTTCCTAAAGCCATGTCATGCTGTATTTTAAATAAAAATCTTTACTTCCATCCCATTTTTATCTCCTTTTGTTCTCTCATATTATCTATCATGTCTTCATTTAGGTATTATCTGAATTACAACTTGAAGATTCATGAATTTTAATCTTTTTCTGGTCATCAATTAATATCATAAATAAGAATAAATTTACTGCAACTAAGCAGTAATCACCATGATATAAAATTATTCTCCCAAAATTCAAAACCTGAAATAAGAAGCTGATGGTTCATGAAGTGGCACTTTTCTATTCAATTGTTACATAAATTAAAGGATATCATAGGAATTTTTGAAAATATGACCTTTAATCTATTTTTTTAATCTTAAAATAGCAGATTGTATATATGAAGATAGTACCTTAAAGGAACAATTATAATCATGAAGTACCTTTAAAAAGGCAATCTCATTTGATTTGATATTAGTCATAACTTTTTGAACTAGAGATTCCAATAGTATTATCCATATTTTACAAATGAAGCAACTGAGTGAGACTCAGAGAGATGAAGAGATTTACCTTAATTCACACAGGTCTTATCAGAAATGGGATCTGAATCCATGTCCTGTCAGCAAATTTTGTACCCTATCTACTATATCACGATGTTCCCTTATCTTTGTGTTGTTATTTTTCTCTCAATGTTAGTGTTGACATTGTCAAGTATTTTCCTTGAAGTCCTAATGGAAAAAAATAAGCATGGACTGACAGGTATACATGTAATAAATGTTTAATCATTAATAATGAAGAAAATGCTCTTGTTCTGGTTCCTCAAAGCTTGTTGGAGGTGGTATGGTTTCACCCCAATCCTCTGCTGTTTCCTTGGTTTCACATGACCTTCAATAACTTATCATAATTATCTGTTCTGTAGATGTTACTTGGGATAATATGCCTCATCAGGTGCTGTGGGAATTACCTAACAAACTTACAAATTGACTGACAATTATCTTTGAAAGTCATGAAGGAAAAAAAAAAGCTGTCAGATGTTCCACAGATTGGTTAGGTAATTCCCTGAGTGCCTGACAGAGCATATTATCTAGACATTAGGGTTTCATATTCATACTATGTGGCAAATATATATGTTTTCACCTAAACTTAGATTATTTATATAATTTCACACAAAGTCAGATAAAGTCCTTTTTAATAACTTTTTTTAAAATTTTACCTCCAGTCATCTTTACAGGCTCTTGGCAAAACAGTTTGCATTTCTGTGACGAAGCACATAAACATGTATGTAACTTAATTAGTAATAATAACAGTTTTAATAAAACATAATATTTGGATTACACTTAATATGTGCTAGGCATTGTGTTGTTTTTTAATAATTATTATCTTATTTGATCCTCATAACAACCCTTGGAGGGAAGATGCTATTATTATCCTCCTCATATAGATGAAGAAACTCAAAGAGAGGTTAAGTGACTTGGCCAGGTTCACATGGATTCTAAATGTCTGAGGCCAGCTTTGAATTCAGGCTGTCCTGACTTCAGGTCTGGAGATCTATCTATCTGCTTAGCTGCCTGTAAAATAAAACAAGAACAAGGAGAACAATAATAATCAATGTTTCCTTCTAAAAATGATTGAAACTACAATGATGAAGGATGACACTGGTTAGAATTTGCATGATATGCTAATGCCAGTGAGGGAAATAAACACTTCCTAAAGTGTGAGAGTGGATGATAATAACAACATTTTAATTTGCTCAGTGTTTTATACTCTGTAACTCGCTATCTTATTGGTCACAGAGAAAAGGGGGGAAAAATAAGGATGAGAGAGATTTGCCTCCTACAACATTCCTAATCAGTGGTAGAACCTGCACTAGAAACCCAGGTTTTCTGATTCTAATAAAATGCTCTTTCTGCTACAGTAATCTTTTAAAAAATAGGGAAGCAGGTGTCCCAAATCATTGCTTGATTGGGATCAACTAACCATAGCTTTCATAAGCCTTTGCTGATACATTCTCATACAGTTTACTGCCTCTCTTACTATCTTTTTGTTTTGGTGAAAATTGCAACAAGGAGATAAGTTAAGCTCTTTTCTGTGTGTTCTTCATGACAAAAAATTCTGGGTACCTTTGGCCTAAACTAACCTCATTTTTATGGAGAATAATTTTCTCATAAAATTCTATCTGTATCTTTATTCATGTAACTATAATTAAGTCAGAACCAACCCCACAAGCTTCCATATGTGACACAATGCTGCACAATGGTTAGAGAAATGGTGTTGATAATTAAAACCTAGGCTTAAATTTAGCCAGTAACATATACCACCTATTTGGCTCTGGGCAAGGCTACCTAACATCACCACATCACCAGGCCCTAAGAAATACTCTAGGACAAGTATTTTTTTTGTTGGGGTAGGGCAATGAGGGTTAAATGACTTGCTCAGGGTGACACAGCTAATAAGTGTCAAGTGTGTAAGGCTGGATTTGAACTCAGGTACTCCTGACTCCAGGGCCGGTCCTTTATCCATTGTGCCACCTAGCTGTCCCTATGACAAGTATTCTTAACCTTTTTTTTTTAGTCTATTACATGAAGCCTTTTGAAGCTTTAATAATGTTTTACATTCATAAAATAAAATCCATAATATTATTAACAAAATCAAAGGTTAATGAAAATAAAAGTTCAGTAAATATTTTCCCTTCCAAACATATAGATCCTTTGAAAATCTATCTGTGGACACCTTGCAGATCAGGGGACCACTAGTGAAGTACCTCTATTCTAAGACTACAGAGAAGGTGCTGAAATTCCTCACTTTTGTACCTACACTATAATACCTATACTGAAAAAAATTACTTATCATTTGAAACACACACTCATATCATATGCATGCAAATGTATGTATCGAATACACGGGCACATGAAAAAACCTACATTAATGCACAGTTATGACAAAACATATAGATATGTGTGTACACAGATGTGAACACACTAGTATGTATTAGTACATGTGTGTTCACAGGTATGCATTATACATAACATATATCTTAATACATATAAGATATATAATATATATTATAAACATACATATACTCTATTCTAGTACTTTGTAGTTACAATATGTTATACATGTTATTACTGTATATGTGATCTCAGTTTACTGATTTTGATCATATATAGATAATTGATTTATAGTGAATACTGGACAGCCAGGGGGCAGAGTGGTTAGAGTGCCACGCCTGAAATCAGGAAGACTCATCTCCCTGAGTTCAAATCTGGCTTCAGATACTTACTAGCTGTGAAATCCTGCACAAGTAATTTAGTCCTGTTTACCTCATTTTCCTCATTTGTAAAATGAGCTGGAGAAGGAAATGGGAAATCACTCCATTATCTTTGCCAAGAAAACCTCAAATAGGGTTATGAAGAGACACTTATGACTAAATGACTGCATAACAACATAAATAGAAAAAATACAATTTCCTAGTTGCCATAGTTATTCCTCCAAAAGGGCACATGCCTGTGCCTGAGAAACCCAATTACACAATTTATGCTCAGGTTTTTACCATTTACTTTTTTTCTACTCTCTTTGAGGGCAAGGATACTGCTTTGTATAAGTACTCTGCATTCCTACCAAGTGGCCCTATTACCTTTCCGCTGAGCTCAACATTTCATCTTGTAACCCTCTATATTGCCTAAGCTGTAGTTCATACTTGAATTATGCCTTCCTCCTTCAATAACTTTGTATTCTATATGTCTACTACATTGGTGTGCATATGTAGAATGTTCAAGCCTTGTAGGTAGGAATAGTTTAATTTTGTCTTTATTTCAGTATCTTGCATCAACAACAAAAACCTGCTACATAGTAAACAATCCATATTTATTGAATTGAATGAATTTAATTGTGGAATTAAATTAAAATGATTTGACTATGTGCTTCACTTCCCTTTTATCCTCACAAAAGTGTTTTTTTTAATACAGGGCTTTGCATAAGTAATAACCATTGAACTGAATTATTCTGTAATTTACATGATTTTATATGCCTTAAAGTGTTGGATAAGTAAAAGTTATTTTGTTATCATCTATTTAAATAATTAAATAAGGGATGATTTTACAGAGACCTGGGAAGGTTTATATGAACTGATAACAGATTGAAGTAAACAGAACCAGGAGAAAAAAATTTACACAAAAACATCTTTTGAAAGACATAAGAACTCTAATCAATGAAATGTCCAATGATTCTAGGGGCCCGATGATGATGCATGCTAAACTCCTCCTATTAGGGAAGTGAGGGACTCAAGATTCAGAATCTTTACCAAGAAAACCCTAAATAGAGTCACAAAGAATCAGTCATGACAAAAACTACTGAACAACAACAAATCATCATCTTTGTGACCCAGTTTTCTTATCTGCTAAAAGGTGTGTGTGTGTGTGTGTGTGTGTGTGTGTGTGTGTGAGAGAGAGAGAGAGAGAGAGAGAGAGAGAGAGAGAGAGAGAGAGAGAGAGAGAGAGAGAGAGAGAATGATATCTACTATATGGCCTCCAAATTCCTTTTAAGCTCTCAAGCTATGCTCCTATAATTCTGTGATACCATTTTTTTCTTCTTCTGGCATTCTACAATTCAATGTAATTTATAAGAGGTTTTGACCTTTTTAAAGTACTACCACTGTAGTTTCCTAAAGAGGAAATATCTGAAAAATGCCCAGGTATTTCTTATAATTCAAATATAAAATAGCTTTCATTATTCCTCAATTTGTAGCACTATGACCACTGGTAATGAAAGCCATTTCCCCCCTTCAGGGAAAAATACTCACCATAATGAGTGTCACAGAACATAATGATCATTGTAGGTCAGCATTTTTAGGAGATACTTGAATATTATCCTGATACTACCAGTTACATGAAGGGAACTGTCCCGAGAATTATTAGATTCCCTGTTCTGCAGATGCTTGTAAGTCTCCTCTCTAATCTAACTAGATGACAGCTATAGGTTACTAGGAGAGTTCTTTTACCCTGGCAGACCCAGGGGACTAACTAGGTCTTTTCTGAAAGTCATCATGATAATAAGATTTCACATTTATATATCACTTCAAAATTAACATAGTTCTTTCCTCAACATTTCCTTTTGAGAAAAGAATTATTATTACTATTTGTGAATTAAGGCACATGAGAGATTTTAAACTTGTGAGATGTCATATGGACAGGAAAAGTTAAGGCCAAAGACTGTTTTTCATCCAGAATGTATATCACATCAAATACATTATTCATCCCAAAATAGCATGCTGCCCTCATTGCAATCTTTTTTGTTTGTTTTTTTTTTTGCTTTTGTGCAGGGTAATGAGAGTTAAGTGACTTGCCCAGGGTCACACAACTAGTAAGTGTCAAATATCTGAGGCCACATTTGAACTCAGGTCCTCCTGAATCCAGGACTGGTGCTTTATCAACTGCGCCATCTAGCTGCCCCCACACAGCTTTATTGAAAGATTCATACTTGCTACCTCCACTAAAATCCTTCATCCAATACCTTAGTCTGATATGGGCTAAACTTGGTTTCTTATAAGTAATTAGAGGGGAGTCTAATTACTAAATAACCTACAGAATTATAAAGGCTAAAAACAAAATAAACAACAACAGGAACAAAAAAAATTATGGGTATATATATATATATATATATATATATATATATATATATATATATATATATATATATATATTGCCCAAGGAACAGGATAGAGAAATTTTCAGATAAGTGGAAAACCATGACATTCACCAGAGGCCACTGCTTTTTGTTTGTTATTGTCAGGACTTCTCATGGAAATCATCTTTTAAAATATGGAGGACTGTGATCTGCTGGGTCAATTGAGGAGCAGCCAAATAATAAATCCTTGATATTCTGATTCACTGCTAGAAATTATGATGATCAACATTATCACTACCTTCATGACCTTAGAGTCTAAAAGATAGTATTAATATAAAAAGATATTATGATATTATATCATTTTTCCTTTGCAAACAAAAAGGGAACATTTATGAATCATAAGATATTAGAGCTTTTGTGTGTGTGTGGGTATGTTATGTTGTTTGGCAGTCTGATGAGCCTACATGAACCCATTCTCAGATTAATGTTTTTAAATAGAATCTTATTTTTAAAATAAGATACATAGGATCACAAAAGAAAACAAATATTTTCAAATACATTTATTAAGGTATTGAAAAAAAAATCATGGCTTCTATGCTAAAACGACCTGCTTTCAGAAGTGGAAATTGAAGAAGCAATCTGAAGATAGCCTCAATTCATATATTGAATTAAAGAGCATTAACATTAAACCTTTCTCTATTTGCCTGGAAAGGCTTGACAATTAAAAGAGCTAGGTAACAACTGATGGACAAGAGAAAGGTAAGGAGTGTGGTGAATGTAACATATTGGCTTTAGGGTTTAGTATTTTTTTGAGGGCATTATAAATTCTAATAGGTTTTCCAAGTTTTTGTATTTTTGTAATAATCATTTTAATAAGATCCCTTCCTTCAAAAGGCTTACACTCAGAGGGAGTTCATTAATATATAATTTATACTTATATAATGATATTTCCCTACCCAATGCACATTTTTAGCATCTGTTGCTGGGCCAAGGCTGAGTTTCATGTCAGCCAGATGCATTCTGCAGATTAGAATTCCATTTTAGACTCTTTCCTGACTATAATTAATCTTAGGAAGAAGCACTGACAAATCTGTAAGCAAGGGAATAGTCCACTCTGCTTCCCGAATTATGTACTGACTGCCAAATAGCATGCCAAGCCCTTCACTCCAGCCGTTGAGGCTCCATAACAAGAGGGGATTTTGCAGGCCAGCAGCTGTAAAGAGTATTATCATTTGGAGAGAGGCCAAGTATTGTGCATCCTTTATAATTAATGTGATTACCAAAAGAATCTATAAAAATAGTGCACTAATTAATTGTGTCCAATTAAGAGTTTAAACTATCAATTCAGCAACTATCATTTCACAATTGAGGTTTGCTGGTGAATTTTCTTAGGCTGGAAAAAATAATAATTCCAGTGATGAACCACTGGTATGCATGACACAGATCCTACAGATAGAAATCATTTCAGAGTTGATGTATCTCATCCTAGCATTGTAATCCTGGGCAAGTCACTTAAACCTGTTTGCCTCAGGTTTCTCATCTGTAAAATAAGCTGGAAAAGGAAATGGCAAACCACTCCATTCCATTTGCCAAGATAACCCCAAACGGAGTCCCAAAGAGTCAGATACAACCAAAGTAACTGAACAACATAGTCTCTAAACTTGAGCTGAATCTCCAGTCTGCATTTTTTCTTCCTGGGATTGGTGGGAGAAGATCTCACACAAGGTTGAAAAGTTGTCGAATAATGGGGCAATTTAGTTTAAGACTGGCCTGCCTTAAAGAGTTTAAAAAGTAGGATTTCTTTTCTTTAGGAGGATGACTAGGCCAGGATTCTTTTATTATTTTCTATTTCATAATTTTAATAAGTTCCTAGATTCAGACATCACACTCTAATAATGTACTCTTACAGGAGAAGAAGAAATTGAAAAAAATATTACCTCTTAATTGGGGGAACAATCAGCTTCTTTTCTAAATAAGCCTACGTATGAGAGCAACAATGAAATTATTTTATGTGATAGGCCTATAAGACCTTGTGCAAGTTTGACTTAGAACTATATCACATAAGCAAACCAAGATTACAGAGAAATTGCCAGCCATTCAGGTTTCCTGAGTCAAAAAATAAAAACATTGAAAAAAATATATTGTCTTGGGAGAATGACTAAACAGTTTTATGAGTGGAGCAAATGGGTGGGGTAGGAGTGGGGTCAGAAAATTTACCTGAGATTATATCTTTATAGGGAAACCCAAGTGAAGAAACTGCTTCCATCCATGCAAATGTTTACCTCATTTTTAGGAAGCTCTTGGGACACTGAGAGGGAAAGTCATTTGCCCAGGGATGCATTGGAGTTCACTTGATCTCAAGTTCCTTTGCAAATATTATAAATACAAGGTCTAGTTCAAAGACACAAAATAGTGGATTTCTTTCTTTTTGCAGGAACTGAAAGGGAACATCTAAAGAAAGTGATTCTTTCCAAAAGGCTAAAGCATCCTGTTCCTGAATCACCCTACAGAAGGTTTTCCTACAGTTGGGAAGCCTTCTGGCTATGGGGTAGGAGAATTGAGGTCATTGCTATTTTGTCAAAATTCCCAGATTTATATGCAGAGATTCTGTTCAGGAATTTTTAGAAGATAAACATGTTATATTTTGGAATAGTCCTACTTGGAAGCAACAGAATGGAAAGACTGCAAGTAGAGTAATACAATCTGAGTTTAGATTCTAGATCTGCCACATAGTACCTGGGCAGCCTTGGCCAATTCTTTTCTTTCAGCCTCTGTTTCCTCCTCCACAAAATGAGAAAAATGGATAAGAAAATCATGTATCTCTTATAGCTCTAAATTATATAACACTCAGTTTTTTAAAAGCAAATAATTTTTACAAAAAGTTTTCCTTCAAATAAAAACAGAATGACTCTCATGGATAATGAGTATATATTTTCATGGTGAAGTTGGAAAATAGCTTAAGTCCATCGGTTTTAGAGATTTAGGGATCAATTACCTTTGCAATTTTTTGTGTTACTTCAACCCTCTTGGATTTCAGTTACATTATTTATAAAATTATTTTCCTAGCTTTATAGGATTTAGAACTGGAAGGTACTTTAAGAAATATATATATATATATATATATATATATATATATATATATATATATATATATATATATATATATATATATATATATATACGTATATATATATATATATACATACATACACACACATACATATGTGTGTGTGTATGTTATATATATATCAAGCCTCGGATTTTACAGAAAAGGAAACACACCTCTATGTGACTTTGGTAAGCAGAGCACTCATTCAGGAAAGTTCAGAAGAGAGATAACAGAAGTACTTCATTAACAGAAGGAAAATACCTCCCCAGTCTTTCCATTTAACTCTACAAGGTATCAAGAATTAAATCAATTAACAAGCATTTCTTAAGTTTTTGATAGGTGCCAAGCATTGTGCTAGGCACTACATACATAAACACAAATTTAAAATGAAAACATATTTTAAAAAAATTCTAAAACTGCTTACTTGTCTGAAAGTTAATCCCATGCTGCAGTTAATTAGTGATAATCTCATAGCATAAGCAACCACACAGAGGTTTTAAGACAGACATTCATTTGGCTAGTCCTGGCTGTGACTCAAACTCTTAGTAAAAGACACTTGATGCATGAAGTACCTGGCGTCTTGGCTGCATTCAAATCCATCTGCTGGGATGGCATTCTGCCTAGTTGAAAGTTGGTTAGACTTTTTGGTAAGCTGCAGGTGCCAGGCAGGAGTGGGTCTTTGTAGGGAGCTCATGTACAACTGCATGTGTCATCACTAATGCAGGACGTGCTCCTTTTCTGCCAGCCCTGATCCCCAGGCTCAGTTCCTTGCATTTTTCACACCTGTTGACACTTGTAGGGGGGCTTAAAGTGCTTCTGCCCTGGAAAGTCAAGAGCATCACTTCCGCTCCCATTCACATGCCAAGAAGGCAGGTGCTACTTCAGCAGGTGTCTGATGAAGTCAGGAAGAAAATTCAGGGCATTCAAAGGGTTTTTTTTTTATTTAACAAAAAGAGCACCCCTTCTATAAGCATACTTAATCTGTCCACTATCTAATCAAAGCCATCAACCCAAAGCTAACTACTGTGAGTTAGATTGCAAGATCCAGGACATTTTTCAAAGTTAAATGACCCCTGGTAAAACAACAACAACAACAACAACAATAATAAAAACAAAAACAAACCCACACATCAATAATAACAGAAACAGAATTTACATATTGCCATAAAATTTGTAAAGCACTTTACATGTATTACCTCATTTGAGTCTAACAACAATTCTGTAAGTAGATGTTAGTATTATCTCCATTTGACAGAGGAGGAAACTGAGGTGACATGATTTGCCCAGGGTAATACAGCTAGTAAGTATCTGAAGCAAGATTTAAAAACAAGCCTTCTTAATTCGAGGTTGTGGGTTCTGTCTACTATAGTATCTATAATAATAGCTGATGTTTACTTAATGTCTTTTGATCCTACATAATACTCTTCATTTTCCAGTGGAGGAAACTGATGATTAGCAAGTTTAAATGGCTTATGCCATGATCAGTTCATTAGTGCATGTCAGAGTGGGGTTTACAACCCAGTTCTCTTCTGATGCTACTAGATCTGGGGAATCATAGGTTTATAGGAATTTCACTTATTTTATTCTAATTCCACAGGATCTTATATTTAGAACACAAAGATTACTTCACAGGTAACCAGTCCCAACCCCTCATTTTACACAGAAGGAAACTGAGGCTCAAAGAGATGAAGTAACTTATCCAAGGTAACAAAGGCAGTAAATAAAAGAGCTAGGATTGGAATAAAAGTCAGATTCTAGCTACAGGATACTTTCCATTTAACCACATTGTCTCTATTAAAATTAATCTGTTTTATTCTATTCCGTCTTTAATCATCTATCAAGCAACACAATTTGTTCAGAGCACTTTGCTAGGCACTAAGGAGAGATACAAAATGAAGAAGACACATTCACTGTCCTTTGGAGGTCTTTGGCTATAAAGTAGAGTACAAGATATGTTATCAGCAAATGCGAGAAATCATTTTGGAGGTGGTATGTGTGTGTGTGTGTGTGTGCAGAAACAGAAAGCACAGGATAAGAGAACTGACAATGTAGCTTTAATTAGGCAGGGTTTAGTTATTTGCAACTAAATAACAGGCATACAACTTACAATATGCTTAACTTCTGAAACCTGTCACTGGATTTTTCAAAGTTAAAGGAAACCATTTAGTAATAAAACATGCCTATGTAGCTCAAATGTTCTCCCACTCACTCAAATACACAAAGAAAGTGAAAATTCACAAATTAGGTTCCAATAGATCCGAGAGCTAATGTGAGTGAGCCTTCTCTTGAAGTATATAGGCTGTATTCCTTCCCTACCTGGACATCCTGTGGGACCCTTATCCTTTTTCCTCCTATAAATGCTTTCGCAGGTAAGTGGGGGTGGTGGGGTAAGGGTTGACCAAAAATGATGGACAATTTCTTCTCAAGCCATTTTATTGTATATATTTTAGAGGAGCACATGGACTGACCTTTAATTATCCCTCACTTGTCTTATAAAACTCTCCTATCACTTGTGTGTGTTTGTTTTCCCATTCACACAATTGTCCGACGTCATCCTTTAAACCCTCTGCTTATCTCCCCTACAATTTCCTGTTTTTAATGTGCTGCCACCTGCTTCCACCCACCACCATACCTAAAAGATTATGATTTAGTAATAGCACGAAGTTGTGATGGAATTGTAATGAAATTATGTGATTTGAGAATTGGGAATTCAATTAAGGATTCAGGCTGAAAATGTTTCCTAATTATTTTCATTCAGACCACATGTATGAGACTTTATAAAAGGGCTCACAAAGTCATCTCTACGACCATGTCTTTAACCCAGTGGAACAGTGTGTGAGATCAGCTAAGTCCATTATGTAACCTAATTGTTTTGAATTTATAACAACCCTAAAGACAGGAGCCTAAATAAGATCCTAAATCATTAGTTGTTGTGAAAAGAGCTTTTAGAAAACCTTAAAGCATCAAGAAAGCTATCTTTTATCACTATTATACCCAAGTCTAAAAGAATCAACCCAATGAAATAAACCTAAGTTAGACAGACAGTATTGGGTAATAGATGAAGAATTTACCTCCATGTCAGGAAATAGATGAGTGCAAATCCTGGCTCTGACACATACTGGCAATATGTGAACCTGAGTGAATCACTTAACTTTTCAATGAACCAGGTAATGTTCTAAGATTATACGATTCAAAGAAGATGAAGATTTGCATCAGTAGTGGAAATATCTTACATTGATAAAATCAGAGGCTTGCTTTTAAAATAAGGGAAAACTTTGTTTCCTATTTTCTCATTCTCATCACCAACAGACATGGAAATTTTACTCTATGTAAATCATTGTGTATGACATTACAGATAATAGAGATATATATTTTCTGTCCTAAAAAGGAAGTTATAATCAAATTGAGGAGAATATGCATGTGCGTGTATGTATACACACATTAGGAGTAGGAACGGATTTTTAGTCCTGGATATGCTTGCTCTGTTACATTAGATAAAAGTCAATTGCCCTCACTGGTTCTCAGTTCTATAATTAAAAAAAATGAGAGTTGCACTAGATAATGCCTTAGGTCTGTTATAGCTGGAAAATTGTTCTAACATTTTACCATTTGAAAATAGAAATAGAAATAAAAAATAAAATAAAATAATGAAATGAAATTATACATTCATTAGTGGTAATAGCTCCAAAGTGGAGCATTTATACAAACTATTTTATATAGAGAAGCATGCATGTATTCATATTTGTAATGCATACATATATATACACACCCATGCATATGAATATGTGTATATATAAATATATGTGCAGACAAATAAATACATATGCACATGTGTGAGTAATATCCAATTACTTTGGGGTTCATATCTATGTGACATATTGACATATATTTATATTACATTATATATTATATTATACATATTATATGTGTGTATATGTATACATACATACAAATTTATATAGATAATATAACTATATATGTAGATGATATAGATAAAGCAATTTTTGTTATTGAATCATTTCAGTTGTGTCTGAATCTTCAAGACCCTATTTGGGGTTTTCTTGACACAGATTACTGGAGTGACTTTGCCATTTTCTTCTACAGCTCTTTTTACATATGAGGAAATCGAGGCAAACTGGATTAAGTTACATGCCCAGGAACAAACAGATAGTAAGTGTCTGAGGCTGGATTTGAACTCAGGTTTTCCAGACTACACTCAGCCATCTAGCTGCCCTTGATATAGATCTAGATCTAGATATATTATATATATATATAGGATATATGAATGTACATATCCTTGACTGCTCTATGTGATTTATTTTATAACAATTTTAGTAAGGCTTTGGCTAGCCACCTTGAAAGGTAATCTAAATGGTTAAAGACCCTAAGAGTTGTTTTTGTTGTTATTTGACCTTCACTTTTTTTTTGGCAGGGCAATGGCAGTTAAGTGACTTGCCCAGGGTCACACATCTACTAAGTGTCAAGTTTCTGAGGTCGGATTTGAACTCAGGTACTCCTGAATCCAGGGCTTGTGCTTTATCCACTGCGCCACATAGCTGCCCCTTTGACCTTCATTCTTGAGGAGGACCATGACATCAGGATGATGTCATGACTTGCCGTGAATTAGATTAAAGTGAGGGAGGGCTGTGCAAAGTCACCAAACTCCCTCTTTCCTCCAGAGCCATCTGGGTCCACTGAGATATAGGTCAGGATGATAGGATATGGCCCCAAGACATTTAAGGCAACTGAGGTTGTGACTTGCTCAGGGTCACACAGCTAGTAAGTGTCTCAGATCAGATTTGAGATCAGATCAGGTCATCCATACTTTAGCGCCAGTGTTCTATCCAGTGCATAACTTAGCTCAACCCCCCTCCCCGAAAGAATTACAATTCTTTCCAAAAAGTAGAAGAGACAAAGCTAACCCGACATCAGGAATGGAAAGTAGAGTTTCCTGCCTTTCTGAACACTGGGAATTATAAGGATCTTAAAGAAGAGATTAAGACATGAAGAGAAGCAAGAGGTGGCTATGTTTCCTGGCTCTATCCTACTGAGCAGAAGTAGAGCTTCACAGCTGGTGCCAGTAACACCTGCAGTTTGTTTCTCCAAGTTAAGTCTTCCTGTCAGACTACAAGAGGTGAAAGCTAAAGCAAAAGGGGAGAGGTATAAGATTTTAAATTGCTACTCAGGTAGCTAGAGCTCTGAAAAATTAAAAAAAATAAATAAAACATAGACGGGCAGTTAGGCTGTGCAGTGGATAAAGCACTGGCCCTGGATTCAGGAGGACCTGAGTTCAAATATGGCCTCAGACACTTGATACTTACTAGCTGTGTGACACTGGGCCAGTCACTTAAGCCCCATTGCACCACTAACAAACAAACAAACAAACAAGCAAACAAACAAAAAAATAAGACATATAACTCATGGTCCTTGCTTGGTCTCAGATTTTCTTCAGATATACATCTGTCAACTATTTCTAAGTGTCTTTAAAAAAATATTAAATATTATATATTACTGATCTAATCCTTGACTCATAAATACATTTGATTGATGCTATCCTTTGCATTTTCTTTTGTCTCTTTGGTAGTGACATGAAGGAATGGGACTACTCTAAGAGCCACACTGTTCTATTGTGTAGGGTTAGGAAGAGCCACACTGTTCTATTGTATAGGGTTAGGATTCCAACCCCCTACTCCATTGTTTTTGTTTTTTTTGTTTTTTTTCGGGGCAGTGAGGGTTAAGTGACTTGCCCAGAGTCACACAGCTAATAAGTGTCAAGTGCCTGAGGCTGGATTTGAACTCAGGTCCTCCTGAATCCAGGGCCAGTGCTTCATCCACTCCACCACCTAGCTGACCCCCACCCCCACCCAACTCCACTGTTAATGAGTTTTCAGTGTCTAGCTGAGGGCATAATCATATTCCATTCAGAAATTTCTGAACTATATTTTAAAAGTAGAATTACTACAAATTTACAAGGTTTTGCCTATTAGATCATGAGATTAACATAGTAATCCTTAGGTTTACAGTATTGACCTATGTAAATATAAACATGGGTAATTCACTAATTGAAATACTACATATGATTAAAAACCAAATGTAACTAATGACTGTCAGTTAAAATATTAAAAGTAAAGATGAATGTATGAAATTAGGAGATCATGACTTGTGGTTTCTTTTCCATATTTTTATAATCCAGACAAATCATTTATTATTATTTGTATCTTGGTTTTAGTTATTAACATACTCATATACTGCTAGCATGGAATGAATCCTTAATGAAATTAAAACAGGAGTTACAAAATTCAAGCATCCTCTTATTTACTTATGGTTCTGATTAAGATAAACTCTCCTATCCAAAGCAAATAATTAGCCCTGATAATGGAAATGAAATCAGAGACATAATTAGGGAAATTGTTACTTCTTCCTTGTTTAAACATTAACCAATGATCATTCTTTAACAACAGAAAATTAACATAGATAGATATATTAATAGTCAAATTTAGAACAAAAATATAGGAAAAGGTCTCATTTTGTTATATGAAAATGTGAACTGTTGTTTTTTCCTACAAAACAAAACAACCATTGGATAGTCATTTCAATCATAAAACAAAATGTGATGATATTAATTATGAACTACTGACATTGAGTTGATTCAATTCATATAGCATTGGAAGAATATAAAAAGGGATTGACCAAAGAACAAAACAATCCAAGTCTGAGTCTAAGTATAAATATAACTTGGAAAGGAAAAAAAAGATATGAAAATAAAATGTTGAAATTTAAAATTTGTCATATTTCACAAGTTAATTTCTATCCTTAGAATAGTGAAGCTATGCAAATGCCTTCACTGTCATTCCTGTAAATAATCACAGTCTTCTAAATTATTGTACCATAAATTTTCATCGCCAGATGTAACCTAATTTCTTCTAATAATGTGATTGTTTGATTTCCTCTCCTACACAAAATATGCCTTAGAAAACTAGGATAAGAGGCACTATAGAGATAAAATGCCTAATACAAAACTGTGGAGTGTGAATTTAGAACACTAAGCTGTATTTGGTTATCTAGGCTAAATTTCATGATTTACAATGTGGACAGTTATGGGTGGGAAGTGTGTATCTATCACTCAACCATATAGGTATGAAAGGAGCTAACAGTAATATTACATGACCAGAGGATCATCAATAACCAATAGACTCAAAATCTTTTTAGTCTGTCTTGTCACTTTGTACCACTATTATTATATTGAGAATCTTCCCCCAACCATTAATTTGAACTTTTCAAATTTGCCTCTCCTACTTCTATTCTTCCTCAGAAAAAGAGGCCCTTGCATATAATTTTCATTCTATCATTTAATTATCAAGATCATCTAAATATAAGAGTGAATGATTTTACTTAGATGAAATCATTATAGCCACTCTTCCTTCATGGACTGTGTGAAAATTAATCACTCCATGATGCCTTCTCTTGTCAGCATAGTATATAGTGACAAAGAGTCTTAAGACATGGATCTAAGTCATGACTTTGCTACAAAATAGCTGGCTCATGTTGGACAAATCCATGAGTGTATCCAGGTCCTAGTTTATTCATTTGTGAAACAGAGTTGGATTAGATGATCCCTAAGGTGCCTTTTCAATTGAAAATTTCTCATTTCTGTGAAATACATTAACTATGCTGGTGCTAAACAGCTTGGATAAATGCACTGACAGATTGTGTGTGAGTGGAAATACTGATGCCATCCAACAGCTTTTAGCAAATTTGAGCTAAGTATTCTTCATAGAAATTTCCCAAAAAGCTATGAAATTTTGTGTCCTCTGAGACCCCCAAATCATTCAGGGTTCAGCTACATATTGCATATTTAACTATATTTAAGGCTAATATGATAAATATAAAGATCATATATTTTAGCAGCCATAAAAATCAGATATATATTTATATACACATGTGTGTGTGTGTGCATATATGAGGATTGGATAAGGGTATGGGAAGGACTTGTGATTAGACTCATATAGGAAACTCCCAGGTGATGAACACTGCCCTGCACTCTCAATTAAGCATAGAACCTTCTCTGTAACAATTAGCCTTAGAGAATTGACTAGAACACTATATATTTCAGTGATATATTAATAGCACTGAGGCCTTAGGAATACTAAATAAATATATCTTTGTAAATATACATATACATATCTATGTGGTTTTATAAAATTATTTTAAGCTTAAAGCTTAACTAAGATTTGTGTGCATGTATATGCACATATATACATATATAAAATAACACACAATATTTGCTAGGGATCTGGGTGATCAGTGTGCTTGGAAGGGTTGAAATAATCTTATTAGTACTTTACATCAAGAATAATACAATCCCAGATACACACACACATGCAGATCAGAATCAATTGTGTTACTATATGACCTTTTCTTTACATCTTGGTAATATTTAATTTTTCCCAATTACATGTAAAGATTGTTTTCAACATTCATTTTTTTGTAAGATTTTGAGTTCCAAATTTTTCTCCTTCCCTCCCTCTTTTCCCTCTCTTCGCCCCAAGATGGCAAGCAATAAAATATAAGAGATTATGTGTATGTATATATCAATCTACATATACAATACATAATCTTCAACTATTCATATGTGTGTATGTATGCATATAAGCACATATATACATAATCTCCTATATAACCTATATATACATGCATGTGTATGTGTATATATCTGTATATAATTAGGTGCTTCATTGGGTCATTTATATCAAAATATTGAAGCTTAGATGCTTTTTATGCTTTCTAATAATATGTAAAGTTGGAGCCAATCAACAAAACATGGAAAATCTTTTCACTCTACCTCCAAGATATGCCTTCATTCAGAGAAACAGCAACTAAAAACCAGAAAAACTTAATGGAGATTGATCACAGTAGGGAAAGAAAACTATGAACCCTGGAATAAAAATATTTCTTGGGGAGGAGGAAATTAGCTTCCCAGATTCTTGTCCTCAGTGATTTTACATATGAATGGACAAGATAATATGTGAGCACATAAAAAATATATATATATACACACACACATATATATACATATGCACACATATACTACATACATATATATGCATGCACACATATATGTGTATATATGTATGTGTATATACTTTTTGGAGGGAGGGGACTGACATGTAGTCTTTTCTAATAACTATACAATTATGTTTAAAAAGGCATAAACTTTAGGCAGGAAAAAATCTATCTAGGAAAAGGTTGAGCATATGACAAATTCATTGTCTTTTTCTTTGATCTTTGTGTTAATGAGAATAATATGAAATTAATTATTAAACTCCTAATTTTGGGGGAGCAGAATGTCTCACAACAGAGAATGGTTCAAAGTTGCTTCCTCAGGCCTGTGGAACTGGCAGAAGAGATAAGTGACTTTTTGAAAGGATGATGAATTTGGCTGGTGACAGGATCATTGCTATAATTTGTTACATATGTATTTGGAGAAACCCTTGTAATTTGAATTTTTATTCACACATATACTTAGGTTTTAAATTTGGCAAGAGAGAGGAACTAAAGGAAAGAAATGAAATTTAAAATATTTAGAAGAGAAAATCATCAATTTTATAAGAACAAAGGAGAAAAATGAAAAGTGTTATGTTTAGAAAACATACTTCCTACTAATTGTACTATAATAAATGGCTATAGTAATTGAGTATATGATAAACCCAAAGATCCAAGTTTTCGGAACAAAAATTCATTATTCGACAACTGCTAGGAAAACTGGAAAACAACACAGCAGAAACTAGGTGTAGACCAACATCTCACATCATGTACCAAAATAAGTTTGAAATGGGTTGATGGTTTAAACATAAAAGTTGATACCATAAACAAATCAAGAGAGACTAGAATAGTTTTTCTGTCAGATTTATTTACGAAGGAAGAATTTAGTATTAAAGAAGGTACAGAGACCAGTACAAAATATAAAATAGATAATTATTATATAAAATTAAAAAGCTTTGGCATAAACAAAATCATTGCAACTAAGATTATAAGGAAATCAGAAATCTGAAAATTTTTTGTAACAAGTATCTCTCAGAAAGACCTTATTTCTCAAATATAGAGAACTGAGTCAGATTTAGAAGAATACAAGTCATTCCCTAATTGATAAATGGTCAAAGGATATGAACAGATAGTTTTCAGACAAAGAAATAAAATCTATCTATTGTCATGCTCTAAATCACTATCAATCAGACGATTGCAAATTGAAACAACTCTGAGGTACCACCCCACAGCTATCAAAGTGGCTAATATGACAAAAAAAGGAAAATATTGGAGAGGATGTGGGAAAAATGGTACACTAATTCACTGTTGTTAGAATTGTGAGTGCAATTTGAAACTATGCCCAAAATACTATAAAACTGTGCAAACCCTTTGATCTGGTAATAGACTGCTAGGTTTATATCCCAAAGGCACCCCCCGCCCAAGAGCCAGGGACCCATTTGTACAAAAATATTTATAGCAGCTCCTTTTGTGGTGGTTACAAATTGGATATCAAAGTAATATCCATCAACTGGGGAACAGCTAACCAAACTGTGGTATATCATTGTAATGGAATGTTATTGTGCTATAAGAAATGATAGGCAGGATGATTTCAGAATAACACGGAAAGACTTACATGAACTGATATATGGTGAAGTGAACAGAAACAGAAGAAAGTTGTGCATAGTAACAGAAATATAATTTGATGAATAACCATGAATGACTTAGGTGTTCTCAGAAATACAATGATCCAAGATAATCCCAAAGGATTAATGATGAAGCATACTGAATATGTCCAGAGAAAGAACTGATATTAACTGAATACATACTGAAGCATGCTTTTTTTTTGCTTTTTTTCCTTTTATTTGAGTCTTATAAAAAATTACAATTATGGAGATGTTTTACATTATTGTACATGTATAACTCATATCTGATTGCTTACTGTCTCAGGGAGGGACAGGGGAGGGAGAGAGGGAGCAATGGAATTTGAAACTCAAAGATTCAGATAAAAATGTTAATTAAAAAAAACTAAAAAAGACATAATATGACTGTTCCAAAACATTGGTAAGAGAGCAAGGGAGTTGACCTGGATGCAAAGAGGGGAACCTGAAGAATCACTTTTTTTTTTTTTGCATGGGGAAATGAGCGTTAAATGTCTTGCCCAAGGTCACACAGCTAGTAAGTGTCAGGTGTCTGAGATTGGATTTGAACTCAGGTTCTCCTGAATCCAGAGCTGGTACTTTATCCACTGTGCCACTTAGATAATCCCTGAAGCATGATTTCTGCACCGTTACAGAAAAAAAGGAAGATCCTTAGGGACACAACACAACTTTCTTTGGAGAAAGGAATGAACCTAAAAATGACATTCTTTATCATTGCATTGATCAGATAAATAAGCAATTAAAATGATTAAAAGTTAACAAAGCACCAGACCCAGGTGTTTTATAATTTCCAATGCAGAAACACACCAGAAGCAAAGAAGTTTTAAAAGCTGTTATCTTAAAACCTAAGAGTAAATACTTGAGGGATCTACATTGTACAATGATTCTACTCTCTTGATGATTTATTGTGGGTCAACATAATTATAATTTAATTTATCAAACATGAAGGGTGACATGATGTAGTGAATGCAGACCCAATCTTGGGCTAAGAAGATGTCACATGTACTGACAGGTAAGACACTTCACCTTTTTACCCAGGCAACTTTCTAAAGCTAAAAGACAAAATTCAGGGGTCCTTATGTATAAAACATTGTCTTTACTCACAAAAGCAAGGAACCCCATCAATATTTCAAAAGGTTTATATTTCATGGGGAATATTGTACTATATGTATAGCATATTATTTAACATGTAATTCTATACTTTGTATAAAAATGAGGTTATAAGAAATGGTAATCTTTTACAAAAATGTTTCCTGTCCACCCCAAGGGACAGGGTACCTATTAAGTGCTTATGGCATGTCAAATTCTATGTTGTGTATCAGGAAAACAAAAGCAGAAATGAAATAATCCCTTCCCGATGAAGTTGGAACTGAGTAGACAGAAAACATAGTGTAAGGGAAAGAATCAAAGGATGCTTTAATATTCCTTTTAATAGATTCACATATTATCAGTGTAAGAAGAAACCCCTAATTTCCAAGTCTCCTGACTAACAGTTCAGTGCTGTTTCCATACTATATCATGTTTTTATAGATTAAGAATAATAATTTACAATTAAGGTAGATTTGAGGTAGAAAAATATAACAGCTCAAAGTGAAAAAATATTCTTATAAAATTCTTCATTGTAACATGTTTTCCTTGGTCTTAGATCATTTTCTTAAGTACCTTTCTCTGACAGTTCTTTACTCTTGTTTTCTTCAGCCTTCATTTATAGAGGCAAAACCCTTTGGAAATACTGTATTGTCTGGGATGAGAAATAGCATTCTTTGAAAGTGTTATTAACTTGCAAAATTTGAAGTGAATGTTGGTATGAATTTGAAGCCACTTGTTAATACTATATGGTTGGTTTAATCTATAAAGCTTTACACATTATCTCCTCTAATCCTTTCCTGGCATATAGATTATCTCTCCATATGTCTTTCCAGTAGATAAGCTCAATTTGGCTGTCAAGGGGGAAAGGTACTTAGATTAGGGTTCCAAGAGAGGCGAAGCAGACTAGATCAGATTTGATATTTATCTATGTTATAATCCAGAACACTATGGCATAGGCTTCATTTGTTCTAATTGCCATTACTATAAATAGAAAAGGATATTTGAACAATGATATTGGAAATAAATAAATTGAGACTTTTGCTTATTTGTAGAATTTCCTATGAACTTCTTTAAAATGATATACTATAGACATTGCTTAACTTCTCTAGGTCTCTTACTTCTTGTGTAAAGTAAAATGATAGAATTAGACTAGATAATCTCTAAATTCCAACTCCAACAACTCTATGAATGAGAAATTACTACTTGGGGTATGCATTTTTATGTTTTTCAAGGTTATATTGTCAAGAGGCTAAGATAGGTCAACCTGAGACAGAATTGGTTCAGGCACAAGTATTTACAGTCTTAAAACAGATTTGTCTTAAGAGAAGTTGTGAGAATGGTTTTCTTGCTCCCTTTCTGAATCTTAGTTGGTAGAATGAAGCAACATTCTAAGTGTTGGTTTACTTTTTTTTTCTAGGGACTAGGGCATTTGAGGCAAAAAGTAGATTGGGAGGGAGAAGGATAATGAAGAATTACAGCTAGTACTAAGAAATAAAAATGAAGTTGGAATCCAGAAGAAGAATACTGAAAAAATGGAATATCATAACTTTGTAATTTAATGAAGATGTGTGGTAAGTAGGGTTGTCCTCCTGTTAAGGGCTAAAATTCTAGCTAGTCTGTCTAAAATATCCAATGAGTGGTCGCCAATAAATTATAAGCTTTAGCAAGAGTTATACTTTTAAGCATTTATTAAGGAGAATAAGAATTTGGTAAAGAGAGAGAAAAAGGCCTAGATTCCTATCTATTAAAGGGAGAGCACATTTCTAGCTCCCTTCTCCGCCAGAGTCCAGAGGAAAGAGCCCCAGAGTCAGCGCCAGTCTCTTCCTTCCTCCTCCCACTAGCCCGCGTCACTTCCTGACTCCTGGTCTTGCCCTCAAAGACCTTCGCTTCATGGGCAGAATTCTTCTACAGTAAGTCTCCAGCAGGTGGCGTCATTCCAATCGTTACACTCCTTAGTAAGTGAGTGAGTAATTTTGGAGGAAGGGAAGGAAAATGCTTAGAAGGGCTGGATTTAATGACTCCTGAATGAATTATAAAGAACACAAAGGGTCCTCTAGGATGATTTGATTTGTTGTCAACATTCAATACTTTTTGTTCCTATAATAAGTCTAACCATTTTAATCATTAAAGCTTCTTAGATGTATTTTGAAAAGGTTCAATCTCTATATATCCCTATGACCTTTATCCTCTTTGGTAGATATTCATGGAATGCTAATATAGTACAATTCTTAAAACTGATTTAAAAGATTTAACTTTAGTTGGAATTTCAGCATAATTTGACTGACTACTTCCATCCATTATCTTTGTTCAATATTAAATATACTTGAACATTCCATGGGCCATCAACAGAAAATTGGCCATTTAGGAATGAATTGTTTTGCATAGCTTATGAAGAGAGCTTACCAAGACCCATGGAAGCAATGATCTGAAGTGATAGAAAAAGAATCAAAACCAATGAAAGCATGACTCTTGAAATAGAACCATGAAGTATGGGCCAAACTCCATGCTATATTATACAGTGTCATAATCATGGTACAACATAGCAGTCTATAAATCAGAAACTCTCAGGGTTTTAAGTAATATCAGAGGCTGCCTAGATCAATGCTTACCTGATCCAGAATAACTTGACATCATACTTAGTTTTTGACGACTTCTAGAGAAGTAAGACCACCATTTCTTTAGCATCTTATTTTATTTTGGACAGCTTTAATATAGTTTTTTCCTTGAATCAAGACAAAATCCACCTTTCTGCATTTCTTACCCTTTGCTACTATGGATTTCCTCTGCTGCTAAGCAAAACAAATCTAATCACTTTTCCACATGACAGCTCTCAAAATCCTCCTCCCCACCAAGCCTTTTCTTCCTAGGCTAAGTATCTGCAGTTAAAAAACAAACAATCCTCAAATGACATAATTTCTAAGCCATTTGTCATCTTTCTCAGCTTTCTTTGTATGTGCTTTCTATGCTCTTCTAATAATATGGTGCCCAGGCCTGGAAACGATACTCTACTCCAAAATACTGGGAAAATTACTGAACTTGGATTCTGGAAAGAGCCTAGTTTAAATATCAAGAGTGACAATTACTAGTTCTATGATTTGGACAAATCCCTCAATATATTTGAGACTCAGTTTCTGCATATTTAGAATGAGTATGATAATAGTTAAAGTCACAGAGGTAGACCTAGAAAGGGCCTTGGGAATCATCTAGTACAATTCACTTCCTTTACATATGAGCAAATGTAGGCCTGAGGAGGATCTTCAGTGACTTGCTCAAGATTATACAGACAATAAAGCATCAGAGGTGAGATTTGAATCCAGATCCTCCAATTTTTGAGTTAACGTATTTTCCCCTATCTCACAATAACCTGGGCAATTACTGTGAGAGAAATGGTGTTCAAATGTTAAATACTGCATAAATATGTTCATAAGTAAAACTTCCTTTTGTGAATGCATCAGAAACTGCTTTTTTATCGGTAATTTATCGCAACTAATAAATACATTATAAATGACAGCATTTGGGCCAGTGCATTTGAACTAATTTATTTCTTACAAAACCAGCCTTTGAATTTATTTTCTAACTCACCATAATGGCTTCAAAAACAGCATCAAATTATTTTGACTAATAATTTTTTCCCAAGTTAAGAAATGATTCTTCACTACTAATTATGAACAAAAATTTTGAATTCTCTATCATTCATTGGGAGAATCAAGAGAATTTTTATGCAATTATTCTGGAAATTCTCAGGCTTTGAAAATATCCATTTCCCATGAATTTAACACATCCATCTCCATGTAGAGATCATGTAGTGTTATTTTCGTATAACACTTTTCAGAGATATATCCTTTTTCAGATTAAAAATAATGAGCAAAGAAGAAAGTGAAAAAAATCCATTCTCAGAAATATGTTTTTTGCCTTTTAAAAAGGCCTTTCCTGATGGGCTTCGGAAGCTTTTTAGATTCAGAACATTTAAAAAAATAATTTTTATTCAGTCTTGTCTAAAACACAAAAGATTTCCATAAAATACAAAGACAACCTTATCAAGATTGAAATAACCAAATTGTTAAAAAAGGAAGTTTATTAAATTTTTTTCTTTTAGAATGAATGCCTGATTGACTATATGAAATGCAAACATCTATTTTTGATATTTCTGAATAAAAATTGTATGAAAAACTGTTTTCCATGACATTTTTGTCTTATGTTCTTACCAAAATATTAAAGAATATTACAAAACAAACAAAACCAAAACCTAGGAAACTGTGCAACTTAAAAAAAAATGTCCCTATTTATGAGAAATAAAAATTCAATAAGGTCATTTTCCTTTCCAACTTAATGTCACAAATGTAATTATTCCTTATTGGAAATTATAGCCCAATAAATTAAAAATGGATACAGTATTTGAAAATTCAAGTAGCAATTCTATTACCTTTTAAAAATAGTAATTTAGGTACAGGTTTCAGAAAAAGGAAAATTATCTATGAAAAATGTATCTTCCTTTATCAGGTGGAGACAGTATTCTGTTATGGTAACCTTCCTCTAAAAGAAAGAATCAAACTATGCCATTTTGTGTTTGGTTTGGACATCACTTGTAATTTGGATCTTTGGGCATGGCAGCAACTTATTGGGGTAAGTGGGTTGCACAATGGATAGAGCACTTAGGCCTTGAGTCAGGAAGACTTGAGTTCAAATCTGTGTAACCCTGGGCAAGTCGCTTAACCTCTATTTGCTTTAGTTTCCTCATCTTTAAAATGGAAGTCATAACAACACCTATTTCCCAAGGTTGTTTTGTGGATCAAGTGAGATAATAATTGTAAAGTTCTTTATATAGGACTTGGCACACAGTAAGTGTATTTAAATGTTAGCTATTGCAGCTATTATTATTCTATGTTTTTATAGAGATTCTGGGAGGCATTGGGTGCCAAAGTGATTTGCCCAGGGTCATGTAACCAATATTTTTCAGAAGCAATATTTGTACTGAGGTTTTCTTGATTATAAGGGCAGCTTCATATTTTCTATTCTCTCTCATAGTTTTCTCTTAAGTTTAATCATAGCATGACTAAGATAACCCAAACTATTTACAAATGCACAAAACTGCATTTTAACCACCCAAGTCTTTATAATCAAAATGTCCATTTAGATCAATGCAGTTCATCTCAATTACAGCCTGAGCCCTACATGCTCCCATAAATGGTTTCATATTAAATTTTTTAGCTAAATCTCAAAATTTGTTTACCCTACAGCTGACCTCAATACTCCAACCATAGCTAGACTGGACACATCAGATGAAGTCTGTCACTTCACTAGTACTGAAGCTTTCCAGTATTATAGGACTTCCTAGAGTTCTACATCTACTGCCATAGCTATTAGAGTTTCCTCTCCTGCTTGAAGCTGCAATCAGTATATGACTTGAGTAAAAGGACCACTAAGTTACCATTAAATAATATAGTAAACATAACCCTAATGGCTTGAGAAAATTAGTGGATATACAAAAATAATAATTCATGACTAATGTAGAACCAGAGATGATCTTGGAAAAATAAGTATTGATGAAATATAAAGAGGTTAGGGTTTGTTTTGGAAAAGATTCAGCTCATCAGATATAAAACTAGTGTCACCTATTTGTAGTGGGTAGACAAAGGAGTTATAAATAAAATATGAAAGACCATTCATCTCTGACCTTTACATGATTATATTCTGGTAGGGAATCTATTTTTTCTAGTCACAAATATTACATGCAAGAAATCATTATAGATATTTCCCAATGGAAATAATTTTATCTAATTAAATTATTGGAAAACTTACAACTTTGGGGATTTGAGCTTGGAAAATTAGTTTTATACCCTAAAGTTTCCTGCAAAATTACACATTAGAAATTTTAAGAAACATTATAATTGACTGGAATTGTAAGATCTTTCTGTCTAACATCTCATTTTATAATGGGAGAAATTGAGCCTGGTACAATTGGACCCTACCCAAAGCTACAGCAACTTAGTGGCAGAGTCAGGATTTAAACTCAGGGACTTCCGAATGACTACTCGATTAAACCAGTGAGTCAGTTTACTCTGTTCCATAAGTGCTTTTGTATCTATATGTTATAATTAATCAACATTTTTTGATTTCGTAAAAACCAGAATTCTATTCAATATCTTTGTTTCAAATATATCTTTCACCTGTGTGCTAACACCAAGAAGTAATACACAATTATTAGGGAAGCAAATAAATAAGCCATTTTGTATCCATCTTATTTCTAGTCCCATTCCCCCATCTCCCACCCCCTTATGTAGTGCCTATAGTGGTAGAAAAATCAGTAGACTCAGAAATAGAAGAACTGAATTGTAATTCTTTGGGATTTACCCCCTATAAACTTGTGTGTGTGTGTGTGTGTGTGAGAGAGAGAGAGAGACAGAGAGAGAGAGAGAAACAGAGACAGAGGTAGACAGAAACAGAGAGGCAGAGACAAAGCTAGAGAAAGAAAGGGACACAGACAGACAGAGATAGAAAGAAAGCTACCTAGGGGCAGCTAAGTGGTACAGTGGATAGAGCACTGGCCCTGGATTCAGGAAGGACCTGAGTTCAAATCTGACCTCAGATACTTAACACTTACTAGCTGCGTGACCCTTGGCAAGTCACTTAACCTCAATTGCCTTCCGCCCCGCCCCCCAAGAAAGAAAGCTACTGAGAAAAAGAGAGAGGGAAAGAAAAAAGAAGATAGAGTGACAGAGACAGATAAAGAGAAATAGACAAAGAAACATGGAGATAAAAAAGATACAGAGATATAAAGCTTCTTGCTTAATCTTTGTGAGCCTCAATTTCCCTTCCCTGTATGGATTTTGACTAAAGATTGTTTTGGTTTTGGTTTTGTTATTGTTTTTACCCCAAGATTTCTTCCAGAATAGAGTCTACATTTTAAAATCTCAACAGTGCATCAACAGACATGTATTGAATTTCTACTCTGATGAAAACTTTTGTCAAGTAACTTAACTTCTCCAAATTTCAGTTTCATTATTTATAAATGGAAAATAATAATACTTTCAGCACATTAATCACAGGAAAGTTATAAGAAAAGTTTTTTGTGTGCCATAGGATTCCATGTGCATGTGAGCTTTTATCATTATTCCATAGTAAAGGGGAATGAAAATAGGCTTCAAATGCAATTTTAAAGATAAATCAGGTTTTGTTATATGTGGGTATGTAGGTAAAAATGTGAATAATGTAATTTCATTAGTATTTTTAGATTTAAAAATAATTATTGAATGAAAATGAGTCATACATATAAATAATTTGTCCATTAACTAACACCAATTATCAGTACTGTACAACCAAGAATTTAATATTTAATAAAGTTAAAATGTCCTAAATATATGTCTCTAAGAAATGGCTATTTTGAATAAATCTTATATGGTGTTAATTTAATAGTTTAGTGAGCACAGTTGTGCTAAAGATGGGTAAGGAAAGGAACTGAAGAAATAAGTGAGTAAGATAATTCTGTTTTCTATGTAGAGGAAGATTCATCTGCTATGTTTGGCAACAATAAGAATATCATTATTTAACACCTGTCTCCAATAGAGAAAATCCTGCCAAAATGAGGCAATGTAAGTACTTCTTTCCCAAAGGTATCATTTTTGAGAGCATATTGTATTAAAATATATATGTGAAGAGTATAAATATGTTAATTTTAGATATTAAAATTATGTGTAATGTACCTTGTAGATAATTTCTAGGCCAAAAATTTAAATAATTAAAAACAAAAACAAACAGACATAAAACAAATCAAGAGGTAGGATTGATTTGGTTTTGTGGGGGTAATATTTGGGAATCATATACATGTCTAT
The DNA here is from genome assembly GCF_019393635.1 of Dromiciops gliroides. NCBI lineage: Eukaryota > Metazoa > Chordata > Mammalia > Microbiotheria > Microbiotheriidae > Dromiciops > Dromiciops gliroides. The sequence continues at coordinate 514,441,490 of NC_057862.1, forward strand.
ATGTCTGTCTATCTATCTATCTATCTATCTATCTATCTATCTATCTATCCGTTTGTTCTTTCCTCTTCATCTTGCTGATTCAAGTGGAATGAATCTCAGGTCAAAATGTTTATAACATCTTCCAATATGCCAAATATACATGTATAGTCATAAATTTAAAGAAACTAATTGCATTTAAGATTAAAGTCAGATTCTCTAATAATGATGATTTGAAGACCTTTTGTCATATTCCTGAATATTTACAATAATTTTAATTTATTCAGAATATTATTAGGAATTACCCCTATATCCATGTTGAATCATGTATATATAAATAAATAATTTGAACTTTAACTTAATGTAATTTGTATAAGCATTCTTCAGTGACTACAAATCTTGGAGAAACAATTATTGAGGATTGCACCAAACAGATACTTTGTTTACACAGCCTCAATTATTACTCAAATCTTAAGCAAAGGGGGCCAAGCTTGTCCTTTAGAGATTGTCTTAATAAAGTGGTATATCAAAGAAATTACACATTACCAAATACAACTTAATTTCAATGTAGGGAAACCAAAAGTAATTGTTTCAGATTTTTTCCTTCCAATTACTTGTCCTCTGATACTCTTTATTTCTAGGGAGGGTTTGCTGAATAAACATCAGGACAGCTAGGCTGTAATTAAAGTAGTAACTTTCCTTTTTTAGTTTCTATGTTCCATTTCTGGATAGACTATTTGGCTTCACTCTAGAAATAAAAGTATTGTTCATTTTTTACAAACAAAAATTTACCCAAACTTGATTTTAGACCATAAACCTATATACACTTTGTGACCTAAGATAAAAATGTCGTATTTCTTTTAAAAATACAGCTTTTTAGAAAATGCTATCATTTCCCTGGCAATAATACTACAATTATTACCATTAATTGATCCCTTGTCTTGTAACAATGAAGTGCAGTTAAGAAAAATAAAACTGCAAATCAAGTATTTCTGGCAAGATATGTTTTATTCTGCACCTGTAGCCCACCCACTTCTCTATTGAGAGGAGAGGCAAGTGAAGACTCTGCTTTACTAAGCATCATTGGCAGAGATCCAGTCTGTCCAGCTTGGGCCCTCTTTCCTAAAGGTGAACATCCAGACAGAAATAGTTAGAGGGGCTAATGAGTCAATGAATGCCCTTGACACCAAAAGAATGTATCAACTGCTTAATCATGATTGATTCATTCACAACGGTTTCCTGGAATTGGCATATCCTAGATGGTGCATTTTGAAAAAGGGACCATAGCTCTTTTTGCATCCTTCCATACATCCAAATAGCATTACTCAAAAATTCTTGCTTCAGTTTATCATGAGACTAGTTTACCTGATTTGTTTCTCTGAGGCCTTAATAAACAACTGACGAAATGGGTGACAGGTGAAGCTGATAATCACATGCAACCTGAATCCTTTTAGTATATGTATACCTCTGCTTATCCGTATACTACCAATAAAACTTGAAGTTCAAATTAAGGACTGGGTGGCTACCTCTGTTCCTGGAGATACAGAACTAGATTAAGGCAGGCAGTTTGCTTTAAACAGAAATAATCTACTGCTTCGTTAGTCTAAGTTCAATTAAAATAAAATAGAGATGAAAGCAATTAGAGAGAGCCTAAGTGAAAATGGGATCTTAACTTGACATCCAGAGACTTGCCTCAGAAAGCAGTCATTCCCCAGTTCTTCTTCAAGTTGATGTTTCCTTTTGTTTTTTTTGTGTTTTTTTGTTTTGTTTTTGTTTTTGTTTTTTGGTGCGGCAATTGGGGTTAAGTGACTTGCCCAGGGTCACACAGCTAGTAAGTGTTAAGTGTCTGAGGCCAGATTTGAACTAAGGTACTCCTGAATCCAGGGCCAGTGCTCTATCCACTGCGCCACCTAGCTTCCCCCTTCCTTTTGTTTTTAGTCATCCCATCAGTGTTATAGTATAGATTCATAAGGATTCCATTCAACAGTGTTAACATCCTATACTCAGCTATGCTAAACACTAAATTCTTGGTAAAAGAATACCAGAATGAACGATTCTGCACTTACGATTTAAAAGATATATAATAAAGGTGCTAATCCCTTCCTTCTCTTCTGGAGACCTTTGATTCTGAAGCTCTGGTCACTGTTAGTCGATTTACAAAAGTATTGTACCTCCTCTTACCCCACCTGCCTGTAGCTTAAAATTACTTTTCTTGTAAAAAGGACATTAAGGTCGTTTTTTAAGAACAAATTTTGCATATATAAAGGACATTAAAGGATGTTTTTAGTAAACACACATTCATTCAAATTCTTTCAGTCTGCTGATGATTTGAGGTATTTTTGTTGTTGGTGTTGTTTATTTGTTGTGTGGTTAAACTCTGAGGGGTAAATAATAGTCATTTCATTGCCAGGGATGTAATTATTTAATCATTTTAAATCCCTGCCTGTATTTGTTCTGTAGCCAGCATAGATCATTCTCCTTTTTGTCTATCCATCTTTTAATACAGTATAACTATAAGTGCTTCACTGAATTACAAAAAAGTTAACAGCCACTTTCTCCCAGCAGAACACAATCTGCTCGGCTGCATGATCGCATATGAATGCCCCAGTTAAATATAGTCTCCCACTCTACTTTTTGTTAAGCCTTAAAAGTAGCTGCCTTCTCACTGTATGAGATCATGCGGCCCGATCATAATTTGAGGCTTTATATCAAGAAAAAGAAATTTAATTTCAAAGCCAACAAGAAAGAGCTTTGGGTTCAAAAGCTAACTAAATTTTGACTTGGTGTATGGATGTACATACACATATGTATGCATGCATATAAACACACATATGTATGTGTTATGTGTACACAAAAAGAAGTCTATATAAACATGTATGCACAGGCTCACACATATACACATATATGAATGCATAACATATTCCTGTAATACACAGATGTGCAATATCCATGCATGCGTATAAATAAATGCACAGCTAAGCATTGCATTGTATATAGAGAGCACTGGGCCTGGAGTCAGTTATTATACATGACTATGCTGACAAATCAAAAGTCCTTTGTGTAACCACACCTATATATTATTCATAGTTATATATTACTTTTTTGCTCATATACAATTCTTTTTCATCATGTTCAACTTCTTTGTGACTCCTTTTGGGGTTTTTCTTGGTAAAGGTACTCTACAAGCATGGTATTCTATGCATTATGCCACCTAAAAAGCATATAAAGTCTATTCACATTATTATGCTACCCAGCATTCTATGTCCTCTATTGCTTTCCTAACAACCGTTGCATCCTTAAGACCAGGAGTGTAAAACACCACAGTTGTGGAGCCACACATGGCCCACAAAGCTCCTAAAAATGGCTGAATAGATGAAAATGTAAATGCAAAAATTTTAGCAAAATAACAGTAAAACATAGATGATATTCATATGTAGATTTATAAGTCACTGTGTAGCCCACAGATATCTTTATGCATGTTTTAATGGCTCTAGTGCCTATTTAATTTTGACCTTTCAGTCTCTCTGCTTGGGTTTTAACTCTGAAAACAGTATGCTGCCTTCAAGATAAGTTTTGATTTATCCCGTTTGGAGTACTGAAAACCTTTTTTAGGATCCTTAGCTTCTTCCCCTCTCTGATTTCAGAGTGGAGGAGCCACTCCTCTAAAGCTAACTTCATTCAACTTTATTTATCATTAGTTGCTCTGATTGATTTTGGAGTCCCAAACAATCATACCCTGCTACAGATAAGCTCTTTTCCGTTCCCCTACCTTTATAAATATTTTTTTATTATATATGTCTTCCCAGTTAGATTTGTAAGGACCTTGAGGGAAGAGACTATTTTACTTTTTCTATGTGTATCTCCAATTCTTTTAACACAATGACTGCTATGAAGTAGGTGCTTAATAAATGTTCAGCCTCTAGCGATTATGTCATTATTGCCTCCAGACACATCTCTAGAGATCATTGAGCTGGAGCAAATAAGCAACTTGGAGTCTATCACTTTGAAACTCCCAATGTCAGCACATTCTATCCAGATTGAAGAAACCCTACTATATCTATCTCAAGACTCCCCATATTCCTCCACCCCCATATTTCTGGGGTGCCACCAGATTTTTTCTAATTCCATCTCTACTTTCCATCTTTTACTCAATGCACAGTCAGTAAGTCAATGAGAAGTTATTAAATAACTAATATGTGATAGGTAATGTGCTAAGTGCTAAGGATATAAAGAAAAGCAAGTGAGAGGAAGGAAGAAGGAAGGAAGGAAGGAAGGAAGGAAGGAAGGAAGGAAGAGAAGGAAGGAAGCGATAGGAAGGAAAGGAAGGAAGAAATGAACAGACATCCAATCAAACAAATAAATAAATAAATAATGAGGAAGTAAATAAATACATAGTTTCTGGAGTCACAGAGTATCAATTTGATCCTGGAGTAACAGGGAACCATTGAAATAGATTGAATGAAGAAAAGAGTGGGTGACGTGGTCAGAAATGCACTTAAAAATATCAATTAGATAAGTGAATGTGAGAATAGACTGAAGTGGGAGAAGACTTGAGGAGGGAGACCAACCAAGAGGCTTTGGTGTATTATTGAAGTGAACACACCTTCTTTCTACTCCATTCTTCACCTTTGTAACTTAGACAAAAGTACTCTTCCTTAGCCACATAAGATCTCTCACCCTATTAGGAGGGCTGTATCCTTAAAGAAGGGCCCATATCTTTTTTTTTCTGTAAATGTTTTATTAATGACAAGAATACAGTTTTTAAAAAAATGACAAGTTATTTTAATTCACTCAATTTATTTCATTCATTATTTCATGAGTTTGTCTCACGAAGTTCTTTATCTGTTTACTTTAAACTCACTGAGTGTGTGGTGGAAGCCAGAGCTGAAATCAAGGAGCTAGAAAGCAATACTTCTAAAGTTCTTCACAGTCTGGCCCCAGCCTCATTATACCTTACCCCACTGCACAATTTTATCCAGTCAAACAAATTTTATCTCTGTTCCTCACTCAGACTACTGTAATTCCTGTATCCTCTATTATTGGGTTGCTCTCTTTATTCACTTCTGCCTCCAAATATTCCTCTCCTTCAAGGGTATGCTCACCTTCTATATGAATTCTTTCCTGAAGCCTGGAATCACTTTTCCTTCTAAAATTCCTTGTATTTTAACCATTTTATATGAAATTTCTTTATATTTATTAATGTGTGTATGCATATGCATATATGCATATGTATATAATATATACACATATACATAAATGTGAGCATACATACAAACACACACACTTGTCTCTTCCTCTATTAAAATATAAGCTCTCAGGGAGCAGGAGTTGTCTTTTTTTTCCTATATGGCACCTAACAGTGTTTGTCATTTAGCCAGTGCTTAATGAATTTTGATTGATTAATTAAATACTGGCCTTCAGGTCTTGGAGGAAAGTGACTGAGATATATGCTGTTTTCTCTAATATGATGTACAAGGCAGTATAAAAACAAAATGAGCATCACCATTAACCTGCCCTCAAAGTTTACTAGAAACAGCTTTAAATGTTATCAACTGAAAAGCATCATTTATGTGAATTATGTTCCACCCTTTATTTCCAGTAGGGTGCTCGTGGGTGTCCCACAGTCTCTTCAGAACAATTAGTACTTGGAATATCTTTTCACCAGTTTCACAGAGGAACAAGAAAACCAGCAAGGAATAATAAGAATTCAAAGGGCAATGCATTAGGGAATGTAGACTTAATCAAAGAAACAGCAAAGGGAAATTGAAATAATAATAGGCAGACAGAAAGGTAATTACCAAACAGTAATAAAAATGGTTTCTGCCCTACTCCAAACAACCTTGTAAGTTTCCAGCATTTTAAAGTATGACCCTCAAAATCTTGCTAACCAATCCAGCCAAAAAAATTTTGCATGTCTCCACAGGATCACTACTTGTCAAAAGGAATGACAGAGACCATGCTGTTTTGGACATTGTTCCCCCTTATGGGGGAAAACATTTCTGTTGAAATCTATGAAAAATTTTTGAGAAAATAAAATGGAAGAGTATACACAGAAAGATTCCTAGGCTTGATTCCCCTAAAACCTATAATACTATTTAAAAAAACCCATTTTTATAATTTCATCCCTGTAGGGAACTTTCAGTATGGAAATCTGAACTATGGAGATAGCAACTTAGTCTTAGAGGATCATTTTAGGTAATTAGAGATGTTTACTTAACCTTGACATATGTCAAGAAGCTAGACTGGAATTTAAGTCTTTCTAAATCCCACATGTGACCCTCTATGATCTAGAGCTAAGTTTTAAGGGATTTTATAGGCTGTCTAGTCCAGATTCTTTATTGTAGAGATTAAGAAATTGAGGCCATGGGAGCTAAGTAACTTGCTCAGGGTCAAACAATATATGAGAGATGGGATTTGTATCAACACTTTCCCGGATCCTTGTTTAGTGTATTATTACTATGCCATGCTGCTGAAAGTGATGATAATGGTAGTGGTCATGATGATGATAGTAATTGCTACTTCCATAGCCTCAAATGAATGACTGAATAATGGAATGCAAGCACAGTGCTACATTCTGTGTAATTCCTATATCACAAAGAGCCATTGAGGCAGGACTGTAGCAAATATTTCTTTCTTGATAAATGATTATGTTCAATTAATCAATCAATCAATATTAAGCTTCTATGAATATGTTTAATGTTATTGTACATATATAACCTATATCAGATTACCTACTGTCTTGGGGAGGGGAGTGGAGGGAGGAAGAATAATTTGAAACTGGAAATCATATAAAAACAAATGTTGAAAACTATCTCTAAATATAGCCGGAAAATAATAAAATACTTTTATTAAAAATATTAAGCTTCTGCAATTTGCCATGTATTGTGCTAGACACCAGATATATAAAGAGAAAAAAGAGACACCCCTTGTTCTCAAATAATTTACATTCTCTCTTACCCATGTTAATTGTATAAATTATAGATCCATGCCCATTCATGAAAACACCTAAAACAGTGCTGTCCACATAATAGGTACTCATAAACTATTTATTTTTAATAATGATATTAATTATAAAATGACCCCCAGTTACCACAAATTGATTTGCTATGAATCCTCCATATTCATTACACACAAACAAAAAAGCAATTTTAAGTTGTATTGCTCAAAACACATTCCTGAGATCATTATTCCCAGGGAAATTTATTTTATCAAAATAAGGCAGGGATGACAGAGCTTCATAAGTTCTAAGATAAACTTATATGTAGTTGCCTCATGTTTGTTAATTCTGGAAGAGAGCTTCCTCTTTTCCTGAGGATTGAATAATATTTCTTGCATAATATTTTGCAAAGCACTTCATGTACTATCTCGTTTGATTCATGCAACCTACTGAGGTCATCCCTCTTTTGCAGACAAGGAAACTGAAGCTAAGAGATGTTATGTAATTTTCCCATGGTCATATCTATGTTAAGTATCTTGAGGCATGATTTGAACTCTTGTCTTCCTGACCTCAAGTACATCACTCTGTCTTCTATTACTCACAATAGTAGAGTCTTTATATTCATAATAAAATACCTTAGGTTCTGCAAAGTATTTTGCACACATTATTTTCTCTTACCCTTACAATGATCCTTGAAGGTAGGTGCTATTTTATTCCCATTTTATAGATGAGGAAACAAAAACAGGCAGAGGTTAATTGACTTGCCCAGGAGCATATAACTCACAGGTATCTGGAGGGGGTTGGGAATTTGAACTTGAGTTTTCCTGACTGTGAGTCCAGTACACTATGCTCTGTGTGACTTAGCTGCTTCAAACACTGGAAATAGGTGTATCTTATAAGGCAACATTATAGATTGTGGGAAAGTTATCATCCCTATACCTTCCAATGACTAGCAAGTAGGAGAAAAATCTAAGTCTATTTATGTAGGATAAAAAAAAAAAGAATAATAGCAACTATTCACTGATAGTGACGTAAAAATGATGAAATCCAACCTGTGCTTAAAAAAAAAGTTCCCATTATGTCACTATGGTAGAACTTAAAAAGTGGCAAATTCCTCTAAATACCTCAGAAAAGGCAGATCACCAGAAGGGAACATAAAACAAAGTAGGCTGAATTATTTCTTTCCATTTTAAATAGAACAGCAATTTCCTCAGGCATGTAAATGATGACTTGACTTTTAGCACATCTAGTGCAAGATAAGTGTGATCTGACCGGAAGACAGTTAACTCAGTGGGAATATCACTTTTACGCCACAAGAGTGACTACAGAAAACCACTCCCAAGCATCATCATGTGACCGACATGGTTAACCTATATCCTAAGTGAGAAAATAATTCAGATGATAATTCTTCCTCTACCCCTGCTTATACTTCAAAGTGTCTGGTAGATTATTTTTCAGCTTAGTTACACGTTGTTATATTTATTCTTGAAAGTGCTTTTTATTGGTTTCAGGGTTTTTTTTCCTTTCTTTCCATTCAAGGGCAATCAATTTGTTCAAAGTTATTCAGGAGATTAATCGTAGACGGGGAATGGAATTCTCAGATGTACTGACTTTAAACCCTCTGGTTGCAACAAAAATTTATAGAAATGACTACAAATAACTGAATGACTACTTACCCAAGGAAAGTAATCATTTACATCAGAGAAGCTTAGAAGAATATAGATTTTATTTATTTTTGCCCACAGTTTTTAGCTCCTGAAAGGAGTACAGGTTAGTAAATTGTACTTATTTGCAAGGCTATTTGAATAATTCTTTGGATTTCTATTCATAGTGGAGAAAAAATTAAAACCAGGGTATAGTCACACTTCACAGGCTATTTGCTGGACCGCAGGGGATGAGGTTGATGATTCTACAACTGGGGTTACTTGGACATTGTTTAAAATGATTCATATTGTCAGGCCTACTTTTAGAATCCAATAATATGGGTATATGGGTTTGTTGACCAAAAGAAATCCATATATTTCTACAAGATTGCATCCAAAACAATAACAACAAAGGCAACAACAACAACAGGATGGGGAGCTTTAAAAATATTGATTTATATTTATGGATGCTCAAGTCCCAGGGCTCTATCCATTGCACCACCTTAGTAGGAAATATGGTTGGATAAATAAGATGGGCCAGATTTTACATAAAACTTTTTTTTCGGATCTTTCTAGCTATTAGTGCCCTTCCTCTAAAAACTGACTAATTTAGAATATAATTGAATATATTTTGCATTTTGTACTTTGCATCACCCAATAAAATGTAATCTCCTTCATGTCACAGGCTGCTTCATATTTTCTTTACATTCTCAGAACTTATCACAGTGTCTCGTATGGAGCAGATGGTTAAAAATCATTGCTTTATTTTATTAATGGATTGAAGGACCTTGAAGGGTAAGTATAGAGAATTGAATGTGATACAATGGCTAATGCAGGAGAATTGTATGTGTGTAGAAAGTAGTTATTAAATAATATTATCTCTCATTCTTATAGCTATTTTCTCAATAACTCTGGGAGGTATATAGTAAAATACAATTATTACCAGTTTGCAAAAACAATGAAATACAGAGTAGTGACATAACCTGTCCAGCATGTTTGTAATAGATCCAAGACTTAACCAATTGTTTGACTCAAAAAGCAATGCTCTTCCCACATGTCAGGGAGACTAATCAGGTGGTCTTATGTAGGTAGAGAGGTATTATGATGTGATACAGAATGAAGAATGAGGAGACAAGTTTGAATCCAGCTTTGAAACTTACTGAGTGACCTTGTATAATTCACTTAAACTCTCTTGGGCTCAGTTTACTTGTACAATGACAAAGTTGAAATACATGGTGCCTTCTAGCTCTGACATTCAATAATTCTGTATTTAGATTCAAAGGGAAAATAAAAAGGGAGTACAGAAAAAGTAGCAGTTTCAGTTATAAACATATTAGGTGATTATCTGGACAGTGAATTACGATATGTAAATATGAAAAATTTAGTTTTTAATACTATTTCTAGGGAAAAGGGTTTCTACTGTATATCAAATTTTTGACACTTTAATTATATTCAGTAGGTGGTAAACACTAAAGACTATATATAGATAGTCTAAGGAAAGTCCATAAAGAGGTTGAGTCAAACAATCATTGTATAAGCAATATAGAGCTAGAACAGACTTAGAGGCTATCTAGTCTAGGGTCATGATAGTAAATGCTTAACAACTGGCTCTTTAAAACGAACTGCTCCTTTAAAAAAAAAAAAACTGCCCACAACACACTTTTGAGTTTAACATTAATCATTTGACCTTGAGTTCAAATCTGACCTCAGACAGTTGACATTTACTAGCTATGTGAACCTGGGCAAGTCACTTAACAGTCATTGCCCTGCAAAAACCAAACCAAACAAACAAAAAACAACTTAAACAAACAAACAAACAAACAAACTTAAAACAAAACCCTGGGGCAGCTAGGTGACACAATGGATAAAGCACTAGTCCTGGATTCAGGAGTACCTGATTTCAAATCCTGTCCTCAGACATTTGACACACACTAGCTGTGTGGACCCTGGGCAAGTCGCTTAACCCCCCATTGCCCTGCAAAAACCCAAAAAAAACCAACAACAAAAAAAAACAAACAAAAAAACCTGTTGTTATAGTCTTTTCATCTCAGAAAAATGAATAAATATAATGTTGATCTCAGTAATTAGAGAGCAGTTGTGTTCCCACCCCCAGAGATCATACCTGACATAACACTGCAGTAAATATATTCATTGTCTTTACATATACTTTAAGACGACAATGTTCCAGGCAAATAAGTAGCTAATCAGGGCCTTTGTAGTCTACACTGATTGCTTTTGAGTAATCAAATGAAAAGCAATGATAATGAGGGGCTACTGTTTCAGCAAATACTCCTGAAATTGTTACAGGAGAAATTTGCTAATATTACCAAAGCATTTTGTCCTCCTGTGCATCTTATCTATTCATTTTTCCCTATTCAATTTTAAGGCTTTTGGATGAGGAAAATTATTAAATCAGAAGGGAAAACTAATCTCTTAATAAATCATACTCACTATCATTATCTGCCCAAACTATTGTTTAGGGGAGTAATTTGATATACTTTTGACTATCTACACCTCAACAATGTCTAGTAAATTATACTAATCATCTCTTTGGTGATATATTAAGACAGCCCCAATGGTGATTTATCAATTTGCACAGAAGCCACTCTTCAAGTCAGTTGATATACAGATCTCTAAAGAATTTCCTATGATTTCCAAAAGCAAATCTCGTAGAAATAACATGCCAATGATTAGGAAAAAAAAGTCAATGTTTACCTTACTAATATAATTAAAACAACCTAATTTTGACTTCCCACCTGCCTGGGCCTATTGACATAGGAAACATGAGGAACCCAAAGTGGGAAAATCAGTCTCACATTTGGATACCCAGGCGACATGACATTTTCTCTAAATAGAAAACCCTTTCTACTTAAGCTGTTTTTAAAATAATTCTTCAGCAATACAATTTCATACTGCATGTGGATATGTGCATATATGTGCATATAGGATTCTCAACTTAATGCAAAGTGTTACTGTATGCAGTGGGTTGAGATTCCATGCAAAAATATATATTTTTGGAAAAAATGTATATAATTTATGGCAAAATTGTTTTAGAATAAAAATTCACTGATGACAAGAGTCAATGAAATTTTGCTGTAGAATAAAACTATTCAATAAAAATACAAACTAGATCTATAAGTTTAGTGCATATCTTTCCTGGGTCATTTGGTAAAACTAGTATTTATATTAAAATGTCATCCTATTTAAATGAAAATTTCAAAACCATATCAAAATAATAAACCAATGATGAAATGGGAAGAGAATATCAGAAATAAAAATTTAGAGGCATTTCTTTTCTTTTTTTTGTGGGGCAATGAGGGTTAAGTGACTTTCCCAGGGTCACACAGCTAGTAAGTGTCGAGTGTCTGAGGCCAGATATTGAACTCAGCTCCTCCTGAATTTAGGGCCAGTGCTTTATCCACTATACCACCTAGCTGCCCCCAAGTATATGTGTTCATATGTGAATATATGTGTATATATATACAACCACCCATATATATATATATATATATATATATATTTTTTTTTTTTGGTGAGGCAATTGGGGTTAAGTGACTTGCCCAGGGTCACACATCTAGTAAGTGCCCAAGTTTCTGAGGTCAGATTTGAACTCAGGTCCTCCTGAATCCAGGACCCTTGCTCTATCCACTGCACCACCCAGCTGCCCCGAGGCATTTCTTAGGCTGAAATTTCCATCTATGATATACTGAGGCTATCTGTCAATTACTCAATCAGCCAAATATTTAGTCTACTGTGCAAAGTACTACAAGGAATTTTAAGAATAACTATAAAATTTCCTGCCATTAATTTACTGTTTATAGTAGAAATATAATTGAGTAAACAGATTATATAAATATTTACTTATACATGTAATTCAAAAAATGATAAATATTAGATAATTTGTATTTAACAAAAGTTATCTAAGTCCTTACAAATGAAGTAGTTATAGCCAGGGATAATAAGGGAAGGTATCATACTCCAAGAAACTATCAGAGCTGGATGGTGAGGGATATATAACAAAGTTTATTTATGCATTTTTTATCTTTATTTATTTATTTAGAATTTCCCCCACCTTACATGTAAAAACAAATGGTAACATAAATTTTTAAAACTTTCTGTTCCAAATCCTCATCTTTCTTTCCTTTCTCCCCTTTAAGAACTCAAGCAATTCAATATAAGTTTTATATGTGCAGTTGTGCATAATATGGGAAATAAAAAAAATTAGAAAAAGGAATTAACAACAATAACAAAATACACATCTATCTGTACTCAGTTGCCAACGGTTCTTTCTCTGTAGATGGATTGCATTTTTCATAAGTCCTTCGGAGTTGTCTTGGACCATTGCATTGCTGAAAATAACTAAATCATTCATAGCAGATTATCTCACACTATTGCTGTTATTTTGTACACAATTCATTTCTCTTTGCAGTAGCACATGCAAGTCTTTCCAGGTTTTTCTGATAGCATCCTGCTCATTCTGCTTTGTCCATTGTGTCACCTAGCTACCCCATGATGGCATCTTTAAAATAAAATTAAGGGGTGAGAGGATTGCACCGGGAGAAAGGGAAAGGGAGAGTTGGAATGGGTAAAGTATCTCACATAAAGGAAGCAACAAAAAGGTTTTGGAGTGGAGGGGAAGATGGGTAAGGAGCAGGGGAGTGAATGAGCCTTACTCTCATCATAACTGGCTCAAAGAGGGAATAACATGTACACTCAAGTGGGTAAAGAAATATATCTTGCCTTGCAGGGAAGTGGGAGGTGAAGGGGATAAAGGGACAGAAATGATTGAAGGGAGGGCAGATTGAGGGAGGAGCAGTCAAGCAAAACATTTTTGTGGAGGGATAGTGTAAAATAACATAGAAAATAGAGTAAATATCATGGGGAGCAAATAGGATGGAGGGAAACACAGTTAGCAATAGTTATTGGGAAAAATTTGAAGCAGAGGCAAGAGCAATGTAATGTAAGATAAGGATGAGGACGATGAGGAAGATGATGGTACTTTGCTGGGGTGATGTGCAGAAAATGCTTTGTCAGCTATAAGGTACTATATAAATATTAACTATTATTGTTGTAATAATCAACCTCATGGGTATTTTATAAGGAAATCTCCTTTTAAAGTATTGTAGAGGGTCAGCTAGGTGGTGCAGTAGATGAAGCACTGGCCCTGGATTGAAGAGGGCCTGAGTTCAAATCCAGCCTCAGACACTTGACACTTACTAGCTGTGTGACCCTGGGCAAGTCACTTAATCCTCATTGCTCCTCAAACAACAAAAACAAAACAAAACAAAACAAAACAAACAAATAATATCCCCACACACACACACACACACACAGACCACCTGACTGAACATTTGGGAGTATCCAGATGGTGCAGTGAATAAAGCACTGGCCCTGGATTCAGGAGGAAACTGAAGTTCAAATGTAACCTCAGACACTTGACACTTACTAGCTGTGCAACTCTAGGCAAGTCACTTAATCCTCATTGGCCCTGCAAAATCAATCAATAAAGCACTATATAAATGTAGTTTACTATAGAACAAAATGTAAATGAGGAGGACTGCATTGAGGCATTTGGGTCCAACAGACCCAATGGAAGGTGAAAAAGACAGGCATGTGTGTGAATAGCATAGATGTTTATAGGAATATATAGGGTTACTATTGGAAAACTAAGTCAAGGGTTAGTTTCTGCTTGTCCTTGAATGCCTGAATAACTCTTTTAGGTAGTGTATTGTAGATGGTAGGCTCACTGAAGTTTCTGAGCAAGGATGTTAATAAGATGACAAAATTTAGGACTAGAAGGAATTTTATAAATGATCCAGTTCAGTTTCTAAAACTTTACCTCAGTGAAGAAATTGTGATCCAATAGAAGAAGTTATTTGCCCACAGTCTATGGCAGAACTAAAATGTGAACCTGAATCTTCTTTACAAATCCATTACTCTCTCTACATTTATCTCAATGATTAAAGGTATATTAATCTGGCAGTATTAGGCAACATGAATTAGGTTGGGGAGTGACAGAATCGTATTTCAACATTGAAAGGATGGTCAGAGAGTACCTGACCAGGAATCTGCTCCATAGAAAGGACTAGAAAGATTTTAGTCACAAAATGCTGGAAGATATCAAGTGAAGGCAAGCCTACTGCCCTTCAAGACAATCTATTTCTCTTCGAATGGCTTTGTTAGATTGTTTTACCTTAAAAGAAGGCTAAAACACGTCTCTCTGCAACTTTCATCAGATCCTATTGGTTTTGCTTTCTGGGTAAATAAAGAATAAATCGAAACCATTCCTTTAGGCGAGCACTTCACATGCTTGAACATCATTACCAAAATCTAAAGGGATTTTTTTTTAACCTGGCAATACATCCCTAGTCCTTCAATTGATCACAATATGGCCTAGTAACTAAATGGATTTCCCTCCTCTGGATCATTTATGGTACATCAATGCCCCTCTTGAAATATGGTGCCCAGAACTGAATATAATACCCCATCAATAAGTCAACAACTACTTACTACATTCCAGGCAACTGTGCTAAGCTCTAGGTCTACATATTCAAAATTGAAACTATTTCTGGCTTCAAGGAAATGACATTAAATGACAAAAGACAAAGGCTAACCATGTAAGTATATGCAAAATCTGTTCTGAATGGGACAGAGATCAATGGTGCTTAGCTTAGACACAGTGTCACCATAGATAAGATCCTGTTAAATATCTAGACTTCCATGTCATATTGTTGAGTAATATTGAACTTCTATTCAACTAAAGTTCCCTGATCTTTTTTCTAATGAACTTTTGTCTAGCCACACTTCCTAGGAACTGAACCAGATGATCAATTAAAAGACATAATTTAAAAAAAAAATGTCTTAAATAAGGGTAACAGCAATGGGAATTGAAATAAGGACATGCATATGACTCATTATAAACATGTTGATGATGGCTTGCATATGAGAGATCTTGGGAAGGATGTTTTGAAAATGACCTATGTGCCCAAGCTTTGAGCTTGATTGGCTTCACAATGGTACCATTAACAAAAATAACAAAGTCAGGAGAGAAAGCTAATTTGTTCAGAAAGAGTAATTATTTCCATTTTATATATGATAAATGACAGTGAGATATATGAGTAGAAATGTCCAGCATTTGTAACAGCTGTACTGAAGTTCAGATTATTTTATAGTCTTATGATTTAAATGTGTATGTCCTCAAAGAGGTAATGACAGTGGATCTTAAAGTCAATGGAATTTCTAAGGATGATCTTTTAAAAGTAATTTTATAGTATCATTGATTCTAGTAAAACAAGGGTATTTCAAAATTAGCTTGTCTAATAAGCACTTTTTATAGTAATGGAAACTGAGGTGCACAGAGATTAAATGACTTGCCTAAAGTTATACAGGTGAGAACTGAATGGCAATGCCAAGATATGAACTCAGCCCCTCCAAATTCAATTCCAGTACTCTTGCTACTATATCGTATTATAAATATAAGTCAATCAGTAAAACTGGTTGACAGTTGCTTTTTTTCTTATATGAAGTCTCACGTGAGCAAAATGCTAGAGTAGAAAAAAAAAAAACTATTTTCAGAATCAGAAGACTTCGGAACAAATCCCACCACTGATACTACCTGTGTAACTGTGGGCAAGTCATTTAATTTCCTTAGGACACAGCCTTCTAAACTATATAAAGAAAGAGTTGCACTAAATAGCTTTAAAGGTCCCTCTCAAATCTAAATCTCTGATCTCCTGATTTATGAACTTATCTAAGTTAGAAATGTCTTGGGACGTAGTGGCTACCTCCTCAGAAAGTTTTCCAAGCAAAATCTGAAAGACTGCTTGTTAAAGATGTAGAAGGAATTTGTGTTAGGTTTGAAGAATAGATGGTTTTCATGGTTCTTTTTAGTTCTAAGATTCTAGGATTTTGTTATCATTTCCCTTTTGAAATATTTTCTTTAACATTTCTATTCCTTGACATTAACATTTGCTGCTATATTGCTGCCCTCTGTTGCTACTTCTTTTGACATTTTATCTCACCAATGAGATTATAAAATGCATGCAGGAAACATGCCATGAATATAGTACATTATGCAGAAAGTAGGTGACCAAACACATTCTTTAATTGATTAATATAACCAAAAATGTAAATTTGAGACAGTCGGGCAACATATTTCACCCTCTTAACTAGTGATTCAGTTTACCACAAGATGTTCTGTGTACTTTCTAGTCATTAGGTAGAGGAAATTAAGCAATGAAAACAGGTAATTCAAGAGCAAATAAATCAAGATCTTATTCATTTTAATGAATCAATTAATCCAAATATGGTAGGAAAACTATGGCTGGCTCACAATGAGGATCTGCAGTTGAATCCTCAGGAAATCAGAGATAGGATTATAAATCCCAAGAAAGGTCAAAAATTACACCTCCATGCAATCCTCTTCTGCAAATGCTTTTTGAACATTCCATACAACATAGCCAACTTAGTACAAAACAAATATTTATTTGCCATGGAGTTTGGCACAGAGCTAATATCAAAGGAAGAAGATGATCCCTAGTCTTCCTGTATCCAGGCCAGTTCTCTTTTCACTTTGTCCTTCTTTCTTTTGGTAATTTATGCATATTTTCTAAGAAATGCAGTGCAATGTACAGTATAAGAAGGCTGCAACATAAAATTTACCATTAGTATGTGAGGAGGGGAAAATACATGTATGCCCAGGGATGGAAAGGTGTCGACAATGTAGCAAGTCTGAAAGATAACAGACATATGATCTGAATGATGCACTGGTACAGAAAGATTATTAAAAGATTTAAAGCAAAGGCTTCATGGATTTCGATAGATCTTCTTTGGAATAATTGTGTAAAGATAGGGATAAGAATGGTATAAAAACAAAGGCTTAGATCGAGTGGGACTATATATTGGTGGAGGGAGCATGGCATAGTAGATATTTATCTGTATCAGATATGGACCTGAATTCACATTCCACCTCTGCAACTTACAAGCTGTGACTGTAAAAAAGTAATTTAACTATACCGAGTCTATGTTTCCTCATTTTTTTTTTGAGTAAGGCAATTGGGGTTAAGTGACTTGCCCAGGGTCACACAGTTAGTAAGTGTTAAGTGTCTGAGGCCGGATTTGAACTCAGGTACTCCTGAATCCAGGGCCGGTGCTCTATCCACTGCGCCATCTAGCTGCCCCTGTTTCCTCATTTTTAAAGTAAATCTAAAAACATCATAAAGTTGTATCATAGATTAAATAGTATACATTATGAGCTTTAATAATTTTAAGAGCACTATATAAATGTAATTACCTTAATAACAAGAACTCCATGCCTTTGCTTTGGCAATCCCCAATGGCTACTTTACCTATTCAGCTTTCACTTTTGCAATTCCTGTTTTCCTTCAAGCTTTAGCTCAAATCCTATTTTCTCCAAGAGGCTTTTCCCACTCACCCCAAAAAAAACTTCTAGAAACCTTCTGCTCTAATAGACTTCCATCAATTTTACTGAGGGAAGGATTTTTTTTTTTTTGCCTTTCTTTGTATCCCTATCTCTTGGCACAGTACGTGGTAAATAGTAAATGCTTAATAAATAAATACTTTTTGGTTGTTTGGGGTCATAAATCCATCTACCCAAGTATGAATGGATGAATGAATAAATGATAAAAGTAGTAATTACCTATTATATGTCAAGTAATGTGATAAGGATTAGATATGCAAATATTAAAATATAGATAACCCTTGTTATTAAGAATCTCATACTTTAATTGCAAGAAAGTTTGTCTGGAGGCAGATGGAAAGTTTCAGAATGCAGAAAGCAGAGGTCCTTAGGTTACATAAGTAGAGCAGATAACAATGTGTATGGGGGGTTCCTGAAAGAGCTAGAGGCAGATCAGATGGTAAAACCTTAAGGACTTTAGGAGATAGTGTAAAATAGATTAATAAGGAATGGTGGTTATCCATGTCATCAGAAAGAACAGAGTTATTGACTCCTGTTTTATCTAAGTCACATGAGCAGTCAAACAGAAAGAGGTGAAGGTGCGCCAGGGGTGTTGAGTTTTACTACTGCCTGAATGTTCCAGATGGGTCCTGGGACACTTTAGGATGAAGGAGAAAGGGAGGAAGAAAGGTATAAAAGTTAGCTGTTTGATCACCCTACAAGTTTTCATCCCAGGTAGCTAAGTTGTATATCCAAGCCTAAATCCTTTTGGAATTCTATAACATACTTAACTTCCAGATTTCTAGGAAATATGAAAAAGGGAAAAAAAGTATTATTATTATGATCAGTTGTTCCCAAACTACAAAGAATAAAACCATTATTAGGTCAGAATTTTTCATTCAGAACTTTCTTCATTCTAAGATATTTTTATTTTAAAGAAATCCTTATCTTTGGCTAAGGGGTAGTATTAATCAAAAAGTATTTGAAAGTATAACATATTTTTGATTTCACTTTGTATAATTTATTTCATAATTATTTCAAAAGATTATAATGCACTATAGAATATAGCTATCAGAATTTAAAATTAATTTTCACTCAATCTGGATTTAAAATACTGTCCTCAAAAAGACACTTTTCACTAATTTTATTAGGTAAGATATTGTGTCCTGAATGACTCAATAATTATCTTCCTTTCCACAAAGAAACATTAGAATTATTTGTTTGGTAGAAAAAATGGTACAGCCTACTCTCCTTTCTGAGAGTAATATATTTGCTGGTTTGTTTCATTTTCAAATATCCAAGGTAGATCTTAAAGTGTACTTCAAATTTGCATTGAGACTAATTGAATGACAAGCCAAAGGATTATTATTTAGTCCAAACTCCTCTTTTCTTTTTTCTTTCTTGTATTTATTTTCCTCTTTCTTTCCTTTTTTCGGTCCTTCCTTCTCTCCCTCCCTTCCTTCCTTCCTTCATTTCTTTCTTTCTTTTTCCTCCTTTTCCTCCTCTTTCTCCTAATATTTTTTTTCTCTTTTCTTTTAACATGAGGAAACAGGTCAGGAGAAATTTCATGTGTGGAAGAAGATCACACACCTAAGGGGTGATATCACTGAGATTAGAACCCAACTGTGCTGATTCTTTTTATTTTTCATTTTGTTTTTTTGTTTTTGTGTGTGAGGCAATTGGGGTTAAGTGACTTGCCTAGGGTCACACAGCTAGTAAGTGTAAAGTGTCTGAGGCCGGATTTGAACTCAGGTCGTCCTGAATCCAGAGCCGGTGCTCTATCCACTGCGCCACCTAGCTGCCCCATCTGTGCTGATTCTTAATTTATTTTATACCACACTGTGTTGTGGGAACTACACATTTTAAGAAAATGAGCAATTCAGTGACCCAATAGTAACTTTACTTTTTTACTTGAATCATTATCCAGATCTTCATCAAATCTATGCTATAAACTGACTCTTTCCTCATTTATAAAACTGAGATACAAATTCCTGTCTCTATTCCAATTTATTGGTAAGTTGTAACAATAGTAAAATTTGAATTTAAAATATTTTTTAAAGTATTAGAAAAATTATAAATGAAATATACAATCTGACTCATAATATCTTTATAATGTTATCTGAATAACTAAAAGAGTTAAAATGTAAAAATGTAAAAAATATAAAAAAATCTTACTTTCAAATTTTGTAATGCTCCTTGTTTGAGTTTATCATAGACTCCAATGTGGCAACTCTTCCAAAGAAACTGTTTTTGTTTGCTTTTGTTTTTGTTTTCTATTATCTGCTCAATGTTTTGGAAAGACACAGCAGCCTTTCAACAATAATCTCTTAGAACAAGTACTATATTACCATAAGTGACACTGCATTTCAAATGTATTTGCATCCATTATTCTTTGATGCATTTCAGTTTCCAATGGAAACACAATGGTTGGGAGAAAATATATATGTATATGCACATATAGAAATATATAAACATACACATGTATGCATGTAGTGTATATGTAGGTATGTATGCCTGTATGTATGTATAACATTATCCTGAATCCTGTTTATAGCATTATTGGAACAGTCCTCTAAAATGAAAAGCTATTAGTCTTGGATGACAAATATGTCTCAGAAATTGTTTAGTTGAAGTCAAGTCTATTAGATTCCTCACAGTTAAAATGGTAACAAATGAAAATAAGGACAAGAAAAAAATTATTTGTCAATATGGAGAAAAAAAAAGATCAACTAATTCTATTTATTTATTTATTTATCCATTCATTCATTCATTTATTTATTTATTTATTTGTTTATTTATTTATTTATTTATTTTTGTGGGACAATGAGGGTTAAGTGACTTGCCCAGGGTCACACAGCTACGATGTGTCAAATGGCTGGATTTGAACTCAGGCCCTCCTGAATCCAGGGCCGGTGCTTTATCCACTGCGCCACCTAGCTGCCCCTTGTTTATATTTTCAACAAGTTAGACTTTGGGGGGTAGAGCCATGATGGTGAAGTAGAGAAAGTACTTAAACTATCTCAGCATTCCTATCCAAACAACTTTAAAATAATTCCTCAAATAAAATTCTAGAGCAGCAGAGCCAAGAAAAGACGGGAATGATACATTTTTCTAGCACAAAACAACTTAGGATGGTGAGAGGAGAAGTATATGGCATTTGTAGGGGGCTGGAGGGAGAGTGGCTCAGATCCCACATCGTGTCAATACCAGCAGTAGGCCATGGAAGTGACAACAGGAGATAGCAGCACTCTAAGGGCTATCAATCCAGAGACAGGAAAGGAATCTTGAAACTTGTCAGAAAGAGATTACAGAGGACCCCTGTGTTAAAAACAAAGAATTGCATAGTATTTAGAGACTTCATTGCCTATACCTACTTCTGGGTCAGAGTTCAAGGGTAGAGGAGAGAGCTTGCTTTTCCAAGGGAGCAGGGTTCCTAAAGAGTCATGTTGCTTTTTTTTTATTATTATTATTTATTTTTTTTTTTTGCAGGGCAATGGGGGTTAAGTGACTTGCCCAGGGTCACACAGCTAGTAAGTGTCAAATGTCTGAGGCCGGATTTGAACTCAGGTACTCCTGAATCCAGGGCCGGTGCTTTACCACTGCGCCATCTAGCTGCCCCGAGTCATGTTGCTTTTAATCACAAGGGAGGAAGATCCCTGAAGAGAAAAATTGGTTTTGACTGAAAAGGATCAGGGACTATGAGGAGCAGTATCATTTCCAGTCACAAGGGAGCAAAGGCCCTGAGGAGCAGTATAACCTGTGACTAAAAAGGTGTAATGATTACATCTCTCA
Organism: Dromiciops gliroides; assembly: GCF_019393635.1. Lineage (NCBI taxonomy): Eukaryota > Metazoa > Chordata > Mammalia > Microbiotheria > Microbiotheriidae > Dromiciops > Dromiciops gliroides. The sequence goes on from NC_057862.1 coordinate 514,463,256, forward strand.
CTGGATCACACCCACTTGGAAACTTCAAAAAGTTTGAATCCTACAAAAGTAGCTCTAAAAAGGCAGTGTGAAATTCTGAAGCTTAGTACAGTGCTCCCCTCTCCCTTATTCCCTATCCCTAACCTTGGGAAACAAGACTACATTTAACATAAAGTTCAATAGGTTGAAAATTTGAATAAATGACAAAACAAAAAGAACTTGACCAAAAAAAGTTACTATGGCAATAGGAAGGATCAAGACACAAACTTGGAAGAAAATGATGATAACAACAAAGTACAGGAAAAGCCTCAAAGAAAAATGTGAATTTGATGCAATCTATCCTAGAAGAATATTAAAAAGATATTTCAAAATCAAATAAGAATGGTAATGGGAAAATAAGAAAAAGAAATGAGTGCAATGTAAGAATCTTATGAGAAGACAAATAATAGCTTGGTAAGAGTCACAAAAATATTGAAGAAAATAACAACTTAAATTATAGAATTAGCCTAATAGGGAAAAAAGGTATACAATATCACTAATGAAAATAATTCCTTAAAAAGCAGAACTGGAGAAATGGGGCAAAATTTAAAAATCTTACTGGAGATAATTTTTTTTTGTAGGGCAATGGGGGTTAAGTGACTTGCCCAGGATCACACAGCTATTAAGTGTCAACTGTCTGAGGCCGGATTTGAACTCAGGTACTCCTGAATCCAGGCCAGTGCTTTATCCACTGTGCCACATAGCTGCCCCTGAGACAATAATTCTTTAAAATATATAATTGTATGTTAAAATTAGTGATACCATGATACATCAAAAAGTCAAAATAATACAAAAGAAGAAAATGTGAAATACATCATCAGAAAAACAACTGACCTAGAAAATAGAAAAGGAAAGATAATTAAAAATTACTAGACTTCCTGAAATCTATGATAAAAAAAAAGAACTTAGGCATCAAATTTAGGAAATTATAAATGAGAACTGCCACAATGTCCTAGAAGCTCCACCTAAACTTCCTGAAAGAAAAATCAAATTGAAAACACCCAGGAATATTACAGTCAATTCCAAAGTTCCCAGGTTAAAGAGAAAATACTTAAAGCAGCCAGAAAGAAACAATCCCAAAATCATAAAGCCACAGTCAGGATCACACAAGACTTAGAAGATACTGTCTTTCAGGAGCGGAAGGCTTTAAATGTAATATTCCAGAATGTAAGGGAGCAAGGAATATAAACAAGAATAATCTGCCCAGTAAAACTTAATATAATAATTCAGGGGGGAATTGGATATCCAGTGAAATAGAGGACTTTTAAGCACTCCTGATGGGGGAAAAAATAGCTGAATAAAAAGTTTGACTTTAAAATATAAGACTCAAGAGAATAAACATGAAAGAGAAGTCATATGGGGCTCAGTAAGGTTAATTTTTTACAATCCTATATGGAAAGATGATACATGCAATTCTTAAGAACAATATCATTATTAGTGGAATTAGGTCTCTACATAGTATAAACAGAAGAAAATGGGATGAAGGAAAAATGTAATGTTACTAATCATAACTGTGAATGCTAATGGGATGAATTCATCCATAAAACAGAAGCAGATGGTAGAATGGATTAAAAACCAGAATTCAACAATAGGTTTTTTGTTTTTTTTTACAAGAATCACATTTGAAACCGAGAAACCCTGAGGGTTATGCTAAAGGATTGGAGCAGAATCTATTATGCTTTAGCTGAGGTAAAAAAAAAAAAAAAGATAGTGGTATCAATCATGACCTCAGACAAAGGAAAAGGAAATATAAATAAAAAAAGCTATTTTTAGGGAAACAATATTTTGCTAAAAGGCACCATAGATGATGATATGGCATCAAAATTCTTAAAGAAAAAAGTTAAATGAATTATAGAAGGAAATAGATAATAAAACAGTATTAGTGCAGAATCTCAACTTTCCTCTTTCAGAGCTAGATAAATCTAACCATAAAATAAATAAGAAAGAAGCTAAGATTAGGAATAGTATTTTAGGGGGAAAATGGCATGATAGACCTCTAAAGAAAATTAAATGATAATAGAAAGTAGTATAACTTTTTTTTTCCTCATCTGTATATGGCACTTTTGCAGAAATTGATTGTATTCAGATAGTCTCACAAATGAAAAAATTTACAAATGTTAAATGAATACTTTTCAGAAAATAATGCAATAAAATTGCATCCAAAACCAACTATGAAAGTATAGATTAAAATTAATTGGAAACAAAATAATCTAATCCTAAGCAATGAGTGAGTCAAAGAACAAATTATAGAAACACTCAATAATTTCACTAAAATCAATGCCAACAATGAGACAACAAAACAACATTTGTAGAACCCAACCAAAGCAGCACATAGGGGAAAATGGAAATACTTAAACATGCATATTAATACAAGAGAGGAAAAAAAAGTGAATTGTGATGGCATGATTAAAAAAGAACCAATTAAATATCCCCAATTAAGTAGCAAAATGAAACCCCTAAAATTTGAAGGAGAGATTTAAAAAATTGATAGTTAAAAAAGCATTGAGCTAATAAATAAAAGTAGTAGATAGTTTTACTAAAAAATGTAAACCATTGATTAATTTGATTTTGAAAAAAGAAGAAAAATAAATTACCAGTATCAAAAATGAAAAAGGTGACTGCAACACCAATGAAGATGTGTCTTAAATATGTCTAAGCTTTGTCATCCTCCCCACCATTCCATTCTTGGTACTTCTATGAATTTTCATCATCTTTGAGTCTGAACTGATATATGTATTGTCTCCGCTAATATTAAAGTATGAGCTCTCTGAGAGCAGAGTGTGTTTAATTTTGATACTTAAGGTGCACAATTAAATCACTTTAATCCATTTGTCCTTTATTCCATTGGAAGGGGAGAAATAGAGACAGAGACAGAGACAGAGACGGAGAGACAGAGAGACAGAGACAGAGGGAGAGAGAGAGAGAGAAAGACTCCATGTTTTTTCTGGGAATTTCATCTAATCTGTATATTTGTCAAATATATTATATGTGCCAAATCATACGGGTCTATATATAGTGATAATCCCAAGTGCTCATGTAATTGTATTCTGAGTTTTAAAATAAAGAAAAACCTAGTAATACACATGTTCTAGCTCTAACTTTTCTTGTATTCCAAATGGCAATCCAGACACTAAAATAAAAAAAAAGGTATGTGTATGTACATGCCTGTGTGTGTGGGTTGCTGCTTCTTCCTTTAAAATGACTAGACTCTTTTGCTATTAATATACATGGGCATACTGAGCATCAACAAAATTATAGTATTCAGCACAATTGATCCATAGCTGGTCAGTGGTTAAATTTAATGGAAACACTTGCAAGGAACAAGATAGGCAATATGCAAGTCAAACCTGTTATTTGTAATGAGTCTTGCTGCATTCTTTCTGTGTGCTTTGTTTTGATCATGAATTTCTCAATAGCCTTGAAAACACCTGTTTGTTACAAAGTGCTACATGCTCTATTCTAAACTGAACTTGTTCTAAGTATACATTAACAAATACTAAATTATGGAGCAACTTCTTTGGGAGTACCTGTGGCACTCATATGAATATCAAATGAAATCTTTATGATCAGTGCTATTATTTTGGATATCAAATGAATCAAGATCAAATTTACTAAAAAGGGTAAATAGATTCACACTGATAAAGAATTTAAATTAATGTGATGCCATCAACTAGTTTATCCTTTGTTGTTGTTGTTGGTGTTGGTGTTGTTTTTTGGGGGGAGGTGATGAGAAGAAAAGAACTGGACCTGTAATTTGATTTAAATAGGGAACTTCCAATGTGAAATTGCCCTCCACTGATGCAGATTACCACCTAGTCTGGAATTTAGTTTAGAGAGTTGCTTTGAACACAGGGAAGTTGATTGATTTCCCCTTGGCCCCACAGTATGTTTTATGTGTAAGACTTGAACCCATGACTTCCTGAATCCAAGGCCAGTATTTTTTCTACTTTATCATTTTTCTCCTTCAGGTTCAGCTTATTGGTTATTCCATATGTAAATGGCATTGAAAGAAGCATTAAAATCTGTTGAATAAGAATCAAACAGTAATTTTCCATTATAATAGCTATAAATCTGATAATTTGTCATTGTATCATATATTTCACTAGTCATTGACTTTAAAGTGCATTTTTAATCTTTCAATCTTTTTCAGTTGTGGAAAGGAATAAGAGCTAACAAGTGAACAGTTAATTTAAAAGAAGGCAAAATGCTTATGTGGGCAGATAAGAGACTTTTGAGTGTTTAATGGAGAAATTCAGAGACTCTTAATGTGTCTACAATTCTTTGTGGTCAACAGAACCTCAAGGTCTAGTTTATAGACATTAATAATCTCAAAAACTGTAATTCACTTTTTGGCTTGTTGATATGGTCAGGAATTGCAGATGCAGTAATTAGTCATGAGTTTGCAGATTCCAAAAGTGCTATCATGAGACAAGGGCATCAAGAGCATTGTTTCCTTTGTTGAAGGAAGGAAATTAAACTAGACAATTAAGGATATTTCTTTATAAAATGGCTCACACCTGGGAAATTATGTTGACATTACATCATTTTTTTAACAACAGTTTGTTTGTAAGAAGATCACATATTATATAGGAACACAGTTTATAGGTTCATTGAGAATTCTGAGATTAAGTCTATTTCCCAAATTAAAACCACAATGCTTGTGGGTATGAGTATTCCAGAAGAGTAGTCTTTGTTTTTTTTGTTTGTTTGTTTGTTTTTGTTTTGTTTGTTTTGTTTTGAACTAGGTTTCCCTCCCTCCACAATTTTCAGACTCAATAAACTGCCTATGGAAAGTCCACACATGGGAAATGACCTTCGAGGCATAAAAGAATATGATTACTCCCAATGTTCTAAACTACATAATCCCAAACACTGGTCTCTTTCCACACAGGTGAGAGTTTCATTAGCTATGATTTTTACTGAATCTTCACAATCCTCTTGCTCTGAATGAATGCATAGTGATTAGAGAGTTAGCTTCTTGACTAAGTTCTGCAAACTTCTGGTTGTTTAATAATCTATTACAATTCTCTGGCACAAAATGCCTTATTAAAGGGGAGTAACACATTTCCTACTTTGAACTATTTAAAACACAATTGAACAGAACAAGACAATTTTATAGAAAGCAATCAATCAGCAAGCATTTATTAAGCATCTATTATGTTCCAGGAATTGTATTAGGAGTGAGAGATACCAATACAAAGTATGAAACATCGCTTTTTCTCTAGGATCTTACATTATAATAATCAGATCTCTACATTAATGTTGGCATATAATTTGATAAGATAAACTAGCGAATTAATAGTTATTTATTAAGTAGTTACTATATACCAGGCAATGCGGTAAGCCCTGGGGATATGAAGAAAGGCAAAAAATAGTTCTTGATCTCAAGAAGCACAAAGTCTAATCAGTGAGATAGCAAGAAAACAAGCGAATACAAACACTACTCATAGAGTTATTTATAGCATAAATTAGAGATAAGGAAGGTGGTAAAATTAAGGGGGAGTTAGTTATTTTTAATACTATGGACTATTTTTGATCATTTAAAATGAGGGGGAGGCAGAAATTGTCATAAAATAAAGAAAAATAAGAGTCCTAGAGAGTGTGTGATATGAATTAGTGAAGATAGTTTCCATAACAATGAAACACTAGATGCTTTAATGTATCAAAATACAGTGATGATCCTGAATTTCTAGCCTATAAATCTGAAACAGGGAAACTTGAACTTAGTTGAATATACCCTTAGGAGATATGCAGAAGATCATTAAAAGAAAAGACATTACTGTCCTTCTACCTCTCATCTCTGTGTTCTCACACATATAACCACTCTTGCCATAGTTATATAATAGAAAGGGTAGGATATATTGTGTTTCTCTTGGAGCACAATCACAGTCCTTAAGTTATGCTTCAGTTTGCTCTCTAAATATCAGTCAGAGAAATTCAGTGAAGGTGTGGAGTCTGTTAATTCTTTGTCTTCAGCCTTGCCCAAGCAATGAGCCCAGATTCAGCTGAGTCTATGGAAAGAAATGTGTGTGTGTGTGGGGGGGGGGGGGGGGACTGTCAATGTGCAGTGTTCAGGAAATAGCTGAATAAAACATGATCCTATTCTTAGTTCTCAAAACGTAGGAATTGTTAACAAATACTTAAATAAGAGGAATTAGGTGGAAATTAGAAGAAATAATAATAAAAAGGTTTAGATTTATATAACTTTCTGCATGACTGCTAGAGATCTTATACTTGTAGTCACAAAGTATTTTTATAAGTAAAATTCTACCATTTTAGGAGCTGTCAATCTAGTAGTTATATATGGAGTTAAGCATAATGTTAGTTACCCTTTTAAAAATATATTTCCAGTTAAGCATCACATCACCTCCCTACTGAATAACTTCTTTAGCAATGAGGTATATTGTTCAGTAGCTGTAATTTATTGTACTAAAACCCGATACTACAGACTTTCACTTTTCAAAAAATATTTGTCTGTGTTTTTTTTTCATATTCTAAAATTTTTCATTATATCCTGAACTTTCCACTTCTAGAGAACAATTTTTTAAGACCAAAAAGATTGGGTGAGGGGAGAGAATGCTGTTAAGCAAAGCAAACCAAAATATAAAAACAGAAGTCTGAAATTACAGTTAATGATATAGAGATCCAGAGATATTAATGATATAGAGATCCAGGAATAACCTATATAGAGATGAAAATTGAAATAATGGGAGCAAAAGAGAGTGAGAAGGGGGCAGCTTGGTGGCACAGTGGGTAGAGCACCGGCCCTGGAGTCAGGAGGACGTGAGTTCAAATGCGACCTCAGACACTTGACACTTACTAGCTGTGTGACCCTGGGCAAGTCACTTAACCCCAATTGCCTCACCAAAAACAACAAAAAGATCTCTCAATGTAGACTGATTACTTTGGGGCAGCTAGGTGGCACAGTGGGTAAAGCACTGGCCCTGGATTCAGGAGGACCTGAGTTTCAATCTGGCCTCAGACACTTGACACTTACTAGCTGTGTGACCTTGGGTGACTCACTTAATCCCAATTACGTCACCAAAAAGAGAGAGAGAGACAGAGACAGAGAGACAGAAAGAGAGAGAGACAGAGAGAGAGAGAGAGAGGCAGAGAGAGAGACAGAGAGAGAGAGACAGAGAGAGAAGGAGCAGACAAATAGGAGAACAAGAATCCAGCAAGAAAAGATGATCAACAGTGTCATATGCTATAGAGACATAAAAAAATCATAAATTGTCATTAAGAAAAGAGTAATTAGGGGGCAGCTAGGTAGAGCAGTGGATAAAGCACCACCCCTGGATTCAGGAGGACCTGGATTCAGTAGGACCTGAGTTCAAATCAAGCCTCAGACACTTAACACTTACTAGCTGTGTGACCTTGGGCAAGTCACTTAAACCTCATTGCCCCAACCAATAAAAAAAAAAGAAAGAAAGAAAAAGGGAAAAAAGGCCAATGGTTTTATCATTAAAAGATCATTTTTTAATTTGGAAAAGAGGAGGTTCCGTTGAATGATAAGGTTGAAAATTAGGTTGCATGTAGTTTAGAAGAGAGTGCTAGGAAAGGAAGCAGATATGCATAACTTTTCCAATGATTTTGGTCAAGGGGAAAAGAGATAAAGGAATCTATCTGGAAGGTCAAATTAAATGAAGAATTATTTTTTTGTTTGTTCATTTGTTTTAAAGATGATCATTTCAATAAACCTAGAATCATAGTGTTAGAGCTGGAAAACATCATTGATGTCACTAAATCTGACTTTATCATTTTTCAGATTAGAAGAGCTTGATTACTTCCAGAGCTATCATCTAGGAGGAGTAACACTGTGGGGAGGAATCCTCTCATCCCCTCCACTAAAACAAAACAAAACAACAAATGATCTTCAAGGACATAAAGCAGCTAGCCTCAGTGGAACAGCAATGTTCTGGAAAGGAAAGATAGGAAGTGGCATTGCCAGGCAGGCAGTTGACAAACCACAGACACCAACAAGAACACACTTTCCTCTAGATCACACTAAAGGCAGATCATCCCCCTGTATTCATTTGTCCTGGAAAGAGATAACATTCCTAGGCTATGATTTTTACCTTTAGAACATACTGAAAGCCACTACCTATTAGAACAATCCCTAGAGAGATCTGACTCAGTAGTAGCCTCAGCCAGTCTTGTAGTACCACCCCCTTCCCCAACCCCTTCAATCTTCCTCAACAGAAATAGCTATCAAAGACCCTGAAATGAAAGTTCCCACCTCCAAAGTTCTTCACACTATCAAATAGCTCAACAACAGAAAGAGATATGTATTTCACAATGTAAATGACACTACAAAATTTTATTACTAAATTCCTTGTTCTACAAACTAAAGATTACTGAGCCTTTATGTTTTTCCTGAAATTGAACCCTCCTATGAGTATCATCTCCACCTATAAACTTCTTGAAGACAAGAACTATCTCTTTGTATCCCCTGGGCTTAGTACAGTCCTTGACATATAGCAAGCACTTCATGAACACCTTTTAAAATTAGTTATTTATTAATTCATTAAGTTAGAAACTGTGTCCAAGAGAGAGGAAGTGCCTTGCCCAAAGTTACATATAACAGGAACTCAGGTCTTTTGATTTCCAGTCCATAGGTCTTTGTCTAAGGCTACAACAGCCACTTTATAATAAAAAAAAACTATAAAGTATCTGTGGGCAAGTGCCATTTCCTGCAAACATTTTTTTTTCATGTCTCCCAAGAATACTTACTCTGATCAATATGTGTCCCTTAATTAATCAGAAAAGTGCATACTGATCCAGGAAGGAAAGCAGAAAAGAAACATTCCTGGCTCATTTCTCTGTCTTAACTATCCCTGCAAGTATCAAAGAATAAGTTGACAAAGCAGTTGACTCTTAGTAGAAGTGTTTTAGTCATTGACTTGAAGGAGTCCTTCTGCTTTCATCTCCTTAGTAAGATGTCATTTTCCATATTTGTGTGGTATCAACAGATGGTACAAGTCACGAAGTGGAAGGGAAAAGGCTTCTTCTTCTAGGTTGATAATATGGAGCCACAAGCCCTGGAACATTTCATAATTTTATATATGTATATATAATATTATATATATACACACATACATATATACGTTCAGTATGTGTATCCATATATATACATATGTACACATATATGGCTTTCTACAGTGCCCCTGTGTGGTCTTAAAATTATATAATATATACATATATTCATGAGAATATATATAGATGTGTATTTGTATATATGCATATATAAGTATATATGCATATATGTGTGTATATGTATATAGATCAACTCTGTTTGCTAGACTATCTGACAGTCTACCACCTTGCTTTCCCACTCAAGCTATTCTGTGCCCTTTATGAATAACAAGCATACAAAAGATAGGATAAAAACTGCTAAGGAAAAGCATATGAATCCCAGGGATTTACTGCCACTTCAGTTTTCACCCCAAAATATGAAAAACATAACTACAAACTTTCACCCACCTAATTAAAGTGAAGGTGAATGGATTAAGCCAAAGGTACCTTTCTAGATGAATCTCTAATAAAACTCCACATGGAAGGGTAAAAGGGGGGGAGTGGCTAAGAAAAGAAAATCCTAGATTTCAAGATTCCCTACACACCAAGTATCAGACACAGAATATTCTTATAACTCACCTGTAAACTCTGGAAAAGAAGGGACATTCTGATGAGGGCTATTTAACTACAGCTTTTTCTGGCAGCCCATTAAGTACATTTCCTATGTGAATCAACTTTTCTGATTCTAAAATGGCATAGAGTCATAAAGAATAAATGACCTCATAAGATTTACCAACCCAGTAAATAAATAGATGGTATTTTAAGTCACTAATTAGGTTATATTTAAATTAATAGTGCAATAATTAGGTTTTCCAAAATCATATATACACATACACGAATATATCTCTTACTCTTCACATCTGTTTAAAAAACTGATCACTAAACAAAGTAGATAATTCATTCCCTTTTCATTCAAGAAAGGAATATGATGATATTATATAAATGGAGTCATTCGACCTCTCCTTAGGTTTAGTGATTATACATTAAGAAACTGGTTGAATTTTAATAAATAAGATTTAATCTGTAATTTATCAGTCAAAGTGCTGAAGTGATACCACCTATATCTCTCTTTCCACATCTTGCTCTAGGAATAGCATTTACATCAATATAATTATTGCTCCTGGAATGTGAATGACAATGTATTTTTCCCCCCTATTACTATACTTATGATTTATGTGACTCCATGGACAAAAATTCTCATCCTCGATCACCCACCACTCACGTATATACCCTGTCCACCCCCATTTGTTTTTGGCAGGGCAATGAGGTTTAAGTGCCTTGCCCAGGGTCACACAGCTAGTAAGTGTCAAGTGTCTGAGGCCAGATTTGAACTTAGGTCCTCCTGCATCCAGGGCTGGTGTTTTATTCACTGTGCCACCTAGCTACCCCCACCCCCATTATTATGTAAACTCTTTAAGGGTAGGACTATTTCATTTTTTTATTTCCCAAACCTATCACAGATCCTGACACATAGTAAGTACTAAAAAATATTTGCCAATCACTTATATGTCCATAATTCCTATCTGAATAGTACTTTTAAGTTTATCAATTTTTTAAAACATCCCCATGAGGTAAAATAATTATTCCCATTTTATAAATGTGAAAACTGAGGACGTAAGTAGTTAAGTGATTAGCCCCACACAATTGAGCTATTTTACTGAAGGATTTAAACTAGATTTTTTTTTTCTGATAGCAAATCCAGCATTCAATCCACTGCATTTTATCTAATTTTAATCTGCTTTTATCTTATTTGATATTTGTAATACTAATTAGGATGACATTTAAAGTAGAATATAGGTAAATAAATAGATGATTACACAGTTCACCCCTGAAGCTGTCTCATTTATCCATCTATTCCCCATTTCTGACATGGTAGATAGAAGATAGCTTACCTTTAATGGCAGGGCACTAATCTCTACAGAGCTCTGCTTTCTGAAAGCTTTTCCTGGAATGGGGTCATAAGTTGTTTTTGATTTTAAAACACATCCTTAGAAGCAGATTAATTAAAAAGATATAAACCCAACTGGTACTTAGGCCAAGTATGTGCTAACAATGAATTCATATGATTTTTCACCATTAAAATAAATGCATGTAAGAGATTCTGATTTTAAATCCCTAACCCACTTTGCTCTCATTTTACTCATCTGTAAAATAATGGGGTTGAAGAGGAATAGGTATTCTTAACCTGGACTCTGTGAAGTTTAAAAAAATACATGTTGAAAAATGTATTGTGACATAATCGGTTTCCTGTGTAATTATATGTATTGTCTGTTAGTGTGTTCATGCACACTATCTGAGAATGGATTTGTATACTTCACCAAACTGTTCAAGGAGTACAGGATATAAAAAACCAAAAGTAAAAACAACAACAAAACCCAACAAAACAAAAAAGAAAAACCCCTCAATTCCATGATATATCAAGTGCCTTCTACAATTAAGATTTTTTTATCCTAATGAAACTACGCCTGTGTAGAGAAGATCTGAGTGTAGTTCTCTTTAAATAAGAGGGCACTGGCATCATACCAAAATTCACTTAGATACATTTTGATCAAAGAATTTTTAAAAGGCATTTTCTTTTGAATGATGAATCTGACAATTAGTGTGCAATCAAATCCATGATTCAGGGCTTAACAGAAGATGAAAGCAATACCTCAAAACCCTCCAATTCCATCAAAATTGTTAGGCATTGAAGGAATCAGAATTCACTCCCAAAGTACAGATCCCACTTAGAATTAAGCTAGGTGACTAACAGCACACAAGGACAGTTAGCCATATGTGTTCTGGAGATAATGCCCTATGTTATTTAAGATCTGTGAGTTTCAGTTGTATTATTATGTTATTATCTAAAAAAAAAAAAAGCTTGGCAATTCTGGAAAATTTTAATTGAGGTTCATTTTGGAAGACTGTTTCTTCCTTCCCCGTGTCCCCTTTCTACCCTTCACACCCCAAATCATCTGCTTCTGTTACTAGAATCTTCTCAACACTTTCTCCTGTGCATAAAGGCGCTGATCTAGCAAGATTTATGGAAATTCTTAACTAGAAAATAGGCTTTCATTGCATCATAGAACTAGAGCTGGAAGGGAAATCAGGGATATTATATTAGAAAAAAACCTCCTTTTTCAATTAAAAAACCCCACACAAATAGTTTCCAGAAGGATTAAACAACAATACCCAGGTATACTAAATATAGTATACTGTAAGGGGCTAAAGGGGCTAAAATTCTAGCAAGTCTGTCTAAAATATCTAATGAGTGATCGCCAATAAATTATAAGCTTTAGCAAGAGTTAGACTTTTAAGCATTTAGTAAGGAGAATAAGAATTTGGTGAAAAGAAAGAGAAAGGTCTAGATTCCTCTATCTATTAAAGGGACAGCATATTTCTAGCTCCCTTCTCCACCCGAGTCCTGAGGAAAGAGAACAAGAGAGCCAGCCTCGCCCCCTCTTACTGCCACAAGCAAAGGTCACTCCTGACACCAAAGAAAAGCCGCATGGCCTTGCCCTTACAAGTCTTTTCCTCATGGTGGAGCTTTCCTACAGTAAGTCTCCAGCAGGTGGTGTCATTCCAATCATTACAATACTAAGGTATAGTATATATAAGAAGTAGAAGTGTCAGAAAGAGTATTTGAAGACAAGACTCCAAAGCTAGTGTTATTTCTACTGTACCTCTGACAACCTGAAATTACCAGCTCACGAAGGAGCTCCAATGCAATATATCTCATTATATGGTGTAGCTCTTTGGTCAAACCTAATAAAGACATATGCATGTACACACATATAGACACACATAGACAGATACTCACATATATCTAACTCTTCTATTTCATTTCTTTCCACTAAAATTCTTCCAGCAAAGGAAATTATGTACTTTCAAACCCTTAAACCTTAACTCTAATCCATTTTGCACCCCACTGATTTTAGCTTTAACATTGGGGTTGTTTGATTTAATTACTCTGACTGTAGGTTTATTCTAATGAGGGAAAATTGGGGACCAGTGATTTTCAGAACATTAGGCCTTGCTGCATTAATCTCAGTCCTCATTTGCAATGTGCCACTTGGATGTCACCCAATTGCTAGCTCTCAGTTCTCTCTGCTTTAAACCTAATTCTTTCATTATAAGAAATAACTTCCTTTCAATTTTCTCAGGTATTAACTTCTATAATTACTGTATTAGGCTTATTTTTGGTAAGGTAAAAGTCCATATCTTCATAAAAATATTGATTAAGCCTCATCTATTATGCACTGAAGAAAATATAATGTTTAGCTTGATGAAATTCATGCCTTTTCAGTGTAAAATCTCTAATCGAGCTGTTGGCTAAAACAAACTTTAAGTGATATCATATAATAAAGATGCAACAAAATTCCTATTATGATGCAATTTTGAATTTTAGAAATAACACCCACTTTTCAAGCATCATGTCATGTCTTTGTGGTTCAAACAAAACCCCAAACAATCTGATAAATTCGAGGCATTCTATTTAATTATAATAGATCAGTGTGCAAGTATTTAAATATTAATAAAAACAATATTATAAAATGATTAGGTTGGTTTAGACAATCCATAAGCAGAAAGATTAGATAGAAAAAAATAGAGAGAGATTATATATTTATATAGTATTTTTCATGTTTTCTCCCTTGATAGATTATATGATCGAGGGCAAAGCCCAATTCATGTTTATTTATACAAAAGCACTAGCCCTTAATAAATTATTACTAATATACACAGATGTGTGAATATCAGCAATCATTTGTTCACGTACATACATACATTTAAAAGGTCAAAAGCAAAGTTAAGATACATCAAGAAAGAAGTTCAACCCTATATCTTTGTGTGTGCATGTATGTGTGTGTATACATACATGTACATGTATATGCATACATACATGCATATGCACACATATATATATATATAATTTACATTATTATTATTCTAAGCACTGACATTGCTCCAAAACAGAAAATTTAGAAGGCAATGGGAGTATCATACTAGAACAATTTCTCCTTACCTCTTATATTCCCTGCTCATCCTCCTCATCATGGTATGTCCTCTCATTACAGATGTACCTAAAGTGAATCTACTTTATACCCATCACTTACTTTAGGTGCAGAAATTACTAGTTATACCTTTGATATGCCCAGTAGAATGGTGACTTTTATAACTAGAAGCATAACTTTTACTTAAAACAAAAAGCACATTCTTTCTTCCTTGAAGTATAATCAGAGAAGGAAAAACTCTCTTGTGCTAACCTTTCATAGGAAAACTGTAGCCTTCAGCAAGGCAGTTAACCTCTCTGAGGTTCAGTGTCCCTATATTTAACATGGGGCTAATACTATATTGCATGTAGAAGGGCAGTGTAAGAGGCTAAAATTCTAGCTAAACTATATAAAATCTAATGAGTGGTTGCAAATAAATTATAAGTTTTAGCAAGAGTATTTAAATGTTTAAGTATTTATTAAAGAGCATTAGGTTCAGAGAGAAAGGTAAAACTCTAACTATTTCTATGTGACCCTATCATCTGACCCACCATGGCGAGGTCAGGAACCAAAAAGAGAGAGAACTCCTCCACCAGCATCAGCTTCCTACTTCATGTCCCCCTCCCAGAAATGGGAGGCTCCTCAAGTTGATTGGCTGGTAGCCTTGATAGACGGTACCCACGAGCAAACATCACTTCCTGACGCTAAGGACCTTGACCACATGGCTTGCCCTCAGAGGCCTTCACCTCATGGCGGAGCTTTTCTACAGTAAATCTCCAGCAGGTGGCATCATTCCAATTGTTACAGCAGCTAAGTGACACAATGGACATTTTCCTGAGTTCAAATCTTATCTCAGACACTTATCAACTGTGTGACCCTGGGCAAGTCGCTTAACCCTGTTTGCCTCAGTTTTCTCATCTGTAAAATGAGCTGGAGGAAGAGATGGCAAACCACTGTAGTATCTTTGCCAATAAACCCTAAATGGGCTCATGAAGAGTTAGGCACAGCTGAAAATGACTCAACAACAACAAAACTGTACTGTTCCAAATATAGGCTGTGATACTAAAACTAGATATCATTGAGATCTGAAAAGCATGTATCATAAGCAGACTGGGCCAATAATTAGATACAATTACTGTTTCAAAGGATAAGTGTGTATATATGAGTGAGATAGCATGACATAATAAATAGAATTCTGGGCTTAGAAATATTAAGACAAGTGCTCAAATTCTGCTTCAGATTTTTAATATTGGTATGATCCTAGGGAATTCATTTAATCTGTTAGTCTTAATGTTTCTATCTGTAAAAAGGGAGATAATAGTAGCATTTATCTCACAGGATTTGTGAGGATCAAATGAGATAATGCACATAAAATACAAACCTTAAAGCAATATATAAATGAAATAAATTAAAAAAAAATTAAATGTAGTACATTAAGGTCTACAAAACCCTTTAAATATAGCCAAGGGTGTGCTGGTAAATATTTACTAGCTCTCTTTAAAAAAATATTAGATATATCATACCCTTTTAAATTTTATCTGCATTGTTAATATTTTCTTTATCACTAAAGTCTAAACAATCATTAAAACAATAAATCTAGCCTGGAATTTGTGTAGATTATTGAATTCTGAGTCGGAAATGCTCATAATGAAAATTTAACAATAGGCTCCCTCTAACCAGTTTGAGCTGTCTCTAATATATCCTTGTGCACATATAACCAGTCCCCATTTCAAATGAATGCATTGTGGCTGCAGAAACTTTCTGGTATTAGAGCCTGGGTTCAGAAATTTATATTTGATTCTTATTTTTCTTTCTTCTCTGGTTCTCCTTACACATTTTCTTTCCTTATGTGAATACCAGCTTTGTTTTGTCCCTTTTTCTCTGGATCACATTAGTATGATTTCTAGAACTTAGTTACAGAGAGAAAGATCATATCCAAATATAGAATAATAGACAAGGACATGTAATAAGAAGTGAATATTAAAAAATACTATATCCCAAATGGGATAATACTTAAACTTTCTTTTTTTTTTTTTTTGAGATATTTTATTTTTTCCGTTACATGTAAAGATAGTTCTCAACTTTTGTTTATACATGCTTTACACTTTCAGATTTTTCTCCCTCCCTCCCTCCCCTCCCTCCCCCCTCCCCTAGACAGCAGGTAATCTGATATAGGTTATATCTATATATATCTATACATATACATATAGATATATATATACACACACATATATATACACATAATAACATTAATCCTATTTCTGCATTAATCCTGTTACAAGAGAAAGAATCAGAGCAGTGATGCAAAACCTCAAAATAGAAAAAAAAAAAACAACAGCACCCAAAACAAAAGAAATAATATGGTTCAATCAGCATCTATACTCCACAGTTCTTTCTTTCTTTTTTTTTCTTGGATTTGGAGATCCTCTTCTATCATGAGTTCCCTGGAACTCTTCTGTACCATTGCATTGGTGAGAAGAATATAGTCCATCACAGTAGGTCAACACTCAATGTTGATGATACTGTGTACAATGTTCTTCTGGTTCTGCTCATCTCACTCATCATCAGCTCACGTAAGACCCTCCAGGTTTCTCTGAACTCTTCCTGCTCATCATTTCTTACAGCACAATAGTATTCCATTGTATTCATATACCACAACTTGTCCAGCCATTCCCCAATTGATGGGCACCCCCTCAACTTCCAATTCCTTGCCACCACAAAAAGAGCAGCTATAAATATTTTTGTACATGTGGGTCCCTTTCCCCCTTCCATGATTTCTTTGGGCAAAAGACCTAAAAGTGGGATTGCTGGGTCAAAGGGTATGCACAGCTTTATCGCCCTTTGGGCATAATTCCAAATTGCTCTCCAGAATGGTTGGATCAGCTCACAGCTCCACCAACAATGCATTAGTGTTCCAATTTTCCCACAGCCTCTCCAACATTTATTATCTTCCTTTTTTGTCATTTTAGCCAATCTGATAGGTGTCAGGTGGTACCTCAGAGTTGTTTTAATTTGCATCTCTCTAATCATTAGAGATTTAGAGCATTTTTTCATATGGGAATAGATAGCTTTGGTTTCTTCATCAGAAAACTGCCTGTTCATATCCTTTGACCATTTCTCAATTGGGGAATGACTTGGATTCTTATAAATTTGATTTAATTCCCTATATATTTTAGAGATGAGGCCTTTATCAGAAGCACTGGCCTCAAAAATTGTTTCCCAGCTTTCTGCCTCCCTTCTAATTTTGGATGCATTGCTTCTGTTTGTACAAAAATTTTTTTTAATTTAATATAATCAAAATCATCCACTTTGCATTTTATAATATACTCTATCTCATGTTTGGTCAAAAACTGTTCTCCTTTCCAAAGATCTGATAGGTACACTATTCCTTTCTCTCCTAATTTACCTATGGTATCACCTCTTATGTCTAAATCATGTATCCATTTTGACCTTATTTTAGTATAAGGTGTAAGATGTTGGTCTAAGCCTAATTTCTGCCATACTATCTTCCAGTTTTCCCAGCAGTTTTTGTCAAATACTGAGTTCCTATCCCAGAAGCTGGAGTCTTTGGGTTTATCAAACACTGCATTACTAGTGTCATTTACTACTGCATTTCCTGAGCCTAGCCTATTCCATTGATCTACCACTCTATTTTTTAGCCAGTACCAGATAGTTTTGATGACTGCCGCTTTATAGTAAAGCTCCAGGTTTGGTACCGCTAACCCACCTTCCTGTGAATTTTTTTTCATTATTTCCCTGGATATTCTTGATTTTTTGTTTTTCCAGATGAATTTTGTTATTATTTTTTCTAGCTGTATAAAATAATTTTTAGGTAGCCTGATTGGTATGGCACTGAATAAGTAAATTAATTTAGGCAGTATTGTCATTTTTACTATATTAGCTCTGCCTATCCATGAGCAATTGATATCTTTCCAATTATTTAGATCTGATTTGATTTGTGTGAAGAGTGTTTGGTAGTTGTGTTCATAGAGTTCCTGCATTTGTCTTGGCAAGTAGACTCCCAAGTATTTTATATTACCTACCGTTACTTTAAATGGAATTTCTCTTTCTATCTCTTGCTGCTGGACTTTGTTGGTCATGTATAGAAATGCTGATGATTTATGTGGATTTATTTTATATCCTGCTACTTTGCTAAAGTTGTTAATTGTTTCAAGTAATTTTTGACTTGATTCTCGAGGATTCCTTAAGTATACCATCCTATCATCTGCAAAGAGTGATAGTTTTGTTTCCTCCTTGCCTATTCTAATTCCTTTAATTCCTTTCTCTTCTCTGATTGCTAAAGCTAACATTTCTAGGACAATATTAAATAATAGGGGTGATAATGGACATCCCTGTTTCACCCCTGATCTTATTGGGAAGGCCTCTAATTTATCTCCATTGCATATAATACTTGCTGATGGCTTTAGGTAGATACTGTTTATTATTCTAAGGAAAGCTCCCCCTATTCTGAACTCTCTAGTGTTTTTATTAGGAATGGGTGCTGTACTTTGTCAAAAGCTTTCTCTGCATCTATTGAGATAATCATATGATTTTGGTTGGTTTTCTTATTGATGTGGTTGATTATGTTAATAGTTTTCCTAATGTTGAACCAGCCCTGCATTCCTGGTATAAATCCCACCTGGTCATAGTGTATTATCCTGGTGATCACTTGCTGTAATCTCCTTGCTAATATCTTATTTAAGATTTTAGCATCAATATTCATTAGGGAGATTGGTCTATAATTTTCTTTCTCTGTTTTTGCTTTGCCTGGTTTTGGTATCACCACCATATTTGTGTCATAAAACGAATTTGGTAGAACTCCTTCTTCACCTATTTTTCCAAATAATTTGTATAATATTGGAATTAATTGTTCTTTAAATGTTTGGTAAAATTCACCCGTAAACCCATCTGGCCCTGGGGATTTTTTCTTAGGGAGTTCATTAATAGCTTGTTCAATTTCTTTTTCTAATATGGGTTTATTTAAGGATTTTATTTCCTCTTCAGTTAACCTGGGCAGTTTGTATTTTTGTAAATATTCATCCATTTCATTTAGATTGTCAAATTTATTGGCATACAGTTGGGCAAAATATTTCCTAATTATTGCTTTAATTTCCACTTCATTGGTGGTAACATCACCCTTTTCATTTTTGATACTGGTAATTTGGTTTTCTTCTTTCTTTTTTTTAATCAAATTAACCAGTATTTTATCTATTTTATTGGTTTTTTCATAAAACCAGCTCTTAGTTTTATTGATTAGTTCTATAGTTTTTTTGCTTTCAATCTTATTGATTTCTCCTTTAATTTTCAGGATCTCTAATTTAGTGTCTAATTGGGGATTTCTAATTTGTTCTTTTTCTAGCTTTTTAAGTTGCATGCCCAATTCATTAATCTCCTCTTTCTCTTTTTTATTCATGTAAGCATTTAGAGCTATAAATTTTCCCCTAAGCACTGCTTTGGCTGCATCCCATAGATTTTGGTATGTTGTCTCATTATTGTCATTCTCTTGGATAAAGTTATTGATTGTTTCTATGATTTCTTGTTTGGCCCATTCATTCTTTAGAATGAAATTATTTAGTTTCCAATTGATTTTCATTCTACTTTTCCCTGGCTCTTTCTTACATGTAATTTTTATTGCATCATGATCTGAGAAGGATGCATTTACTATTTCTGCCTTTCTACATTTGACTATGATGTTTTTGTGCCCTAATACATGGTCAATTTTTGAAAATGTGCCATGTACTGCTGAGAAAAAGGTATATTCCTTTCTATCCCCATTCAATTTTCTCCAGACATCTATCATGTCTAACTTTTCTAGTAATCTATTCACCTCTTTCACTTCTTTCTTATTTATTTTTTGGCTAGATTTATCTAATTCTGAGAGGGGGAGATTCAGATCCCCCACTAGTATAGTATTACTATCTAATTCCTCTTGTAACTCATTTAACTTCTCCTCTAAGAACTTGGATGCTATACCACTTGGCGCATACATATTCAATATTGATATTACTTCATTATCTATAGTACCTTTAAGTAAGATGTAATTTCCTTCCTTATCTCTTTTAATGAGATCTATTTTTGCCTGCACTTTGTCTGAGATAAGGATTGCTACCCCTGCCTTTTTTACTTTAGCTGAGGCATAATATATTCTGCTCCAGCCTTTTACCTTTACTCTGTGTGTATCTCTCTGCTTCAAATGTGTTTCTTGTAAACAGCATATTGTAGGGTTCTGGTTTTTAATCCACTCTGCAATTCGCTTCCGTTTTATAGCAGAGTTCATCCCATTCACATTCACAGTTATTATTACTGACTGTCTATTCCCCTCCATTCTATTTACCCCCTTTGTACTTTTCCCCCCTTCTTTCACCCTATTCCTCCTCACCAACGTTTTACTTCTTACCCCTGCCTCCCCCAATCTGCCCTCCCTTTTTATCACCCCCCTCTCTTTTCTTTACCCTTTTCTCCCTTGCTTTTGTCCTCCCTTCTCAGTCCCCCCCTTTCCCTTCCCCTTTTGTTTCCCTAAAGAGTGAGTTAAGTTTCTTTATCCCTTAAACTTTCTAACCTTTAATGAAAGATCTTTTGGTCTAAGTAAATCAATACCTTCCTCCCCCTCTACTGTTTCTCTGGACAGGAATACTACAACTCCCTAAAATCATAGATTATAGATAGATTCATAGCCACAAAAAACCTTCAAGTTGAACTAGTTCGAACCATTCATTTCACATTTAGGGAAACTGAGACCAACGAAAGGGAAATGCCTTGCATGAAGTCACATAGGGAACAAATGTCAGGAGGGTATCTTGGCCACCAAAGAGCAGGGAAAGTCAACTTTACCTATCTAACACTCAGCGTCTTTCTCTTGATACCTTCCCTCTGCCTGGGATCCATGCTCTTTTGAATTGTACACAAATCACTCATCTGATCATAGATCTTTAACTTGAAGGGTATTCAGAGGTCATCTACTGCAACTACTTCAATTTTCAGATTAGGAAAATGAGCCTCAGAGAGCTTGGGGCTTGCCCAATAACAAATAGGATGATTTCATCCTTTTTTACATTCGGGGAAAACAAGTCCTTTGCCTCTGAGGTAGGGAAAAAATACACATATCCATGCACAAAGACACACATATAAACATATGTTTATAATCAGATATCTCTGAATATATAACATATAAACATATAATTTGTATACACACACATGCATATATACTAGTAAGAAGCAGAAGGCCATAACAGAAAAAGAAATGGCCTCAAAACCAAGAAGACCTGAATTCAAATGTTGTCTCTGATAAATACTATCTAAAGGACCTTGATCAGGTTATTTAACCTCTCAGTGCTCCAGACAACTCTTTAAACTATTTAAAACTTTAAAGTTGCATGAAAGGTGCATACCTGCATGATGGAGGAATTTCGGAATTTCCTCATCTGGAAGTTCTCTATCCTGATCAAATTATAAGTCTAGGTCTTTTTTTCTTCATATATAAATGAAGGCTATGCAGTTAAACTTAGAGACATGCCTTCATTAGCAATAAATCATTAATATATTAACCACACACATGGAAGTTATTCACAGTCAACTTCAATACAAACTTCATATTATCTAAGCTTACTGAAATACTTTATTCAGATATAACAGTTTCCAGATATTTCAAATGAAGCATCAGGAATCTAGTACATTATATCATACCAAATTATGATTAATAATAATAATAATAATATTACTTCATGATTCTGTTTGGCTACTTAGTCAAGTGGAAAGAAATTGGCCAAAGACTACTACTCTGTTTGTAAAACATACTGATTTAAATTTAGAATAAATGTGGTTGGACATAGGAATTTGGCTTTGAAAAATGTCATAGGAGTCAATCAAAGAAGGAGTTGTGCTATAGCTAGAAAACAGTATTGTAAAAGTTGCAATGGGGCAGATAGGTAGCGCAGTGGATAGAGCACCAGCCCTGGAGTCAGGAGGACCTGAGTTCAAATCTGGGTCTCAGACACTTAATACTAGTTGTCTGACCCTGGGAAAGTCATTTAACCCTAATTGCCTCACGAAAAAAAAAAGTCACAGCAAGGATCATTATTTCTCATTTCTTTGTTAAAAACACACACTGTGTGACAGTAAAAAAAATCTAGGACAATCCATATATTCAGACTTCTATTATGTTTATTTCTTTTGTTTTTACCTTAACATATTTGCCCTTCTCCCCAACTCCCCCCCCACAAAAAACAACCTTATCCAAAAAGAAATTTAGAATGTCTTACATGATACAACAATCACTTTTTATGTTGATGAAATACATGTGATGACTTTAGAAAACTTCTTTTCCCCCAGTGTGAAAATTCTATTTGGATCAAGGGGAACTTTTAGCCAGATTTTACCATGTTAATGTTATCCACTCTTTGACACTATATCCAGTTCTTTTGCTCAACTCATGATGTATCTTCTTTGCTTCATAACACTGAAAGGTATTAAGAAAAATTTTTAAAAAGTGCTCAGTTGTGTATGATTCTTTGTCACCTCATTTGGGGTTTTCTTGGCAAAGGTACTGGAGTGATTTGAAATTTCCTCCTCCTGCTCACTTTAAAGATGACAAAACTAAGGCCAGTAGGGCTGTCACTTGTCCAGGGTCAAATAACTAGTAAGTGCCTGAGGTGAGATTAGAACTCAGGAAGATAAAACTTTCTGACTATAGGTCCAGCACTCTACCCACTGCACCATCTTTCTGAAAATAGCAGCAGCAACAACAACATCAACATCTACAATGACAACAACAAAAGGAAAAGTATTCAATGATATTTTTAATCTGTTTCACCAAGGACATTTCCTCAACTGTCTTCTTTCTTACCCTAAAGGTAAAATAGTAGGTATGCGTCATTGAAGTGCAATTAACAGATAAATAATGAAATCTCTCATTGTGGAAGGAAAGAGTCACATAATTAAAGGTCTAGAAAAATAGTACAATTGGAAGACCAAATCCAAAGACTATAAAATACACTAAGGAATACAAAGGTGAATATGAGAAAATTCATATTGTTGGTGGAGCTGTGAACTGATCCAACCATTATGGAGAGCAATTTGGAATTATACCCAAAGGACTATAAAGCTGTGCATATCCTTTGGCCCAGCAATACCACTATTGGGTCTTTTTCCCAAAGAGATCATAAAAAAGGGAAAAGGAACCACATGTATAAAAATATTTATAGCTGCTTTTTTGTGGTGGAAAGGAATTAGAAATTGAGGGGCTGACCATCAGTTGGGGAATGACTGAACAAGTTGTGGTCTATGAATGTAATGGAATTCTATTGTGCTGTAAGAAACTATGAGCAGGAGGAGTTCAGAGAAACCTGGAAGGACTTATATGAACTGATGATGAGTGAGATGAGCAGAACCAGGAGAACATCGTACACAGTATCATCAACATTATATGTTGATCAACTGTGATAGCCTTGATTCTTCTCAGCAATACAATGGTCCATGTTAGTTCCGAAGGACTCATGATGGAAAATGCTCTCCAAATCCAGAAAAAAAGTACTGTGGAATATGGATGCAGATTGAACCATACTATTTCTTTTGTGTTTGGTGCTGTTGTTTTTCCTTTTTGAGGTTTTTCCTTTTTGCTCTGATTCTTCTCATATAGCATAACTAATACAGAAATATTTTAATGTTATTGTACATATAGAACTTATACCATATTACTTGCTGTCTAGGGGAGTGGGTAGGGGAAGGAGGGAGAAAAATTTGAAACTAGAAATCTTATTAAAACAAATGTTGAAAACTATCTCTAGATGTAACTGGAAAATAATAAAATACTTTTAAAATAAAAAAGACACTATGCAAAAGCTGAAAGGTGCTTCATAAATTTTAGCTTTTATTGTTTTTTTTTCTAAAATACCTATTGTACTGTGGTATAAAGGTGAAGACAAAATATCCTAAGCTTTAAAAAGCAATTGAAAATGATGTGTTTCTTCTGTGTAAAGATGTTAAGGAGAAAGAAGATGGTCAGAGTTTCAAAAGCACATCCTTTTATTTGTAATTGAATTTCACAAAATACCTAAGGCAGCCAAATTAGAGATCTGGAGTTAGGTTGAATAATGCAATTGTTTCAGGATATGTTTTTATTTAGGCACAAAAAGCAAGAAAAAAGCTGCATAATACCAATGTCATATTTTGGAATAAGAAAATGATATAGTAAATGTATAAAATGTTGATCATCTAGTGTGTTTTCTTTGAGGATATATCAAATTCAAAAATATAAATTCTACTTACTTTTCTATAATGTAAATGGTAAAAGCACCAGTTTTTTTTCTTTTTACAAACCTTTATATTGAAAGCTAAAAACTTCAATTTAACTTACCCAATCTCTTAGAGATAATGAAGCTTTCTACCTAGTGGTCTGACTCTTTCACTTCTGCATTTCTTCCCTTTGATCATTAATCTCCTGTTTGGTACTGTGTCAAGAGCTCGTAAGTAAACTGCACCCACCGCATTTCTATTCTCAATCATTGTATTAACAGCCTCAAAAACTACATCAGGCTAGTTAAACCTGACCTCCCCTGCCTCAATATATGATAGCTCTACTTAATCAATTCAACTCTCTCTGTATTTTTTCACCCCTTCCTTTTAGTGGTGATAGCAAATGTTTCTCCCCACAATTTGCACATTTGTTGGTGCAATGACACCTGCTGTCATTTAAGGCTGTGAATTTTTAAAAATTTGGATCTTCTATGTCTCCTTGCCCCACCATCACTGTAATAGCACACCTCTAACATAGGCTGATAAAAGATAATTCCATTGGCTCCATATTGGTTTGGTCAGCAGGAAAAGTTTGCTAGGATATCTAAACCTTGTGCAAAGTCAGGCAGGTCGGAGTCCAAGGCAGAGACTAATGGTGAATATTTCATGGGCTTTGAAATGAAAGGTTTCTCAAATTTCATGTAGGACCATCTCCTCTTTCTTGAACAGATGATAACATGGAGGGCAGAGAGGATAAGTGAGTTGGATAAGTGAGTTGTTTAGGGTCACAAAGGTCATAAGTGGTGGTAGGGTAAGGAATTAAACTCAAGTCCTCTGACTCCCAATTTAGACCTCTTTTTACACTTTGCCATCAAGGTGAATGTCTTTTCAAAAGCTTCCTTGAAGTCCTAAAATTATATTGTTCTAGAATCAATGTAATGCTAGGATTGTCCTTTGGTCAGTGCCTTGGCACTGTACAATTTAAAAATTCCACTCAGGAGGAAATATGGTTTACTGTTTCTTTGTCTTACTTTTTTTTAATCTGGGGCAAAAAGAATTGGGTTTGTGATCCAGCAAAAAGGAGGGTGTAGGGGCGGCTAGGTGGCGCAGTGGATAAAGCACCGGCCCTGGAGTCAGGAATACCTGAGTTCAAATCCGACCTCAGACACTTAACACTTACTAGCTGTGTGACCCTGGGCAAGTCATTTAACTCCAATTGACTCACTAAAACAAAAAAAAGGAGGGTGTAACAATTAGGCACGGTCATGCCAGGAAAGGGGGCCATCTGGCTGTTAGCAACACAGACTGGGGGTAAAGTCAGATTCATGAGAATGGTACCATATTGTCAGTCCCTTAGACAAATTTCTTGTGGTTCATTGTGATGCTGGACAGCGGAGGAGTACTAGGTGAGATTCAGGGACAATATTTACCATAAGGATTAAATAAGCCCTCAGTCCCCCATTCCACCACACTATAATAACTTGAGATAAAGTAGTATTTCCCCTATTCTAGTTACAACTGTCTTCATTGGATTAGGAAGACTATAGATATTGTCGAACATACCTGTGTTAAATGGTTTAAAAGGAAACTGAAGTTTATTTTTTTATTCTTCTTTAGTATATACGGGTTTATATAAGAAGTAAATGTAGTAAGTGATAGCAATTTGGGGGGGGTGGCAACGAGAGTTAAATGACTTGCCCAGGTCACACAGCTAGTAAGTGTCAAGTGTCTGAGGTCAGATTTGAACCCAGGTCCTCCTGAATCTAGGACAGGTGCTTTATCTACTGCACCACCTAGCTGCCCCAAGTGATAGAGAATTAAATTTTAAAAGTCTTGACTTTTTCAGCAATGAGAATACAGTTTAGAAGACAATACGTCTTTTTTTTCAAAGAAAAGAAATTTAGTATTTTTGCACTTCCAGGACAGCTCTCAATATTACTACAGTCAATCTGTCCCCATAAACCTCTTATTCCAACTAAGAGTCCTGCCTCTGAGGCACTGGGTTTTGTCAGGTGAGCTGACTCCTTATCTTGCCCAGAACCTGGCCTCAAAGAGACTTCCATTCCAACCATGCATGGATCTGATCAAAGGAAGTTTTGCTTGTATATGTAACTCCAAGAATTAGTTGGGAAAATAAGTACATAGTAAGCAGTTAACGCATTACAATCATTTAGTTAGCAGTATAATAGAAATAGACACTTAATAAGTACCTTTTCATTCATTCATATTGCTGAAATCCCATGATTTGGCTTGTATTGTGCGTGTGTGTGCTGCTTAAAATCCTTGTTCTGACAAAAAAAAAATCCGAGAAAATGTGAAATGCTACATAGTCTAAGAAATGTATTAATCATAAGTTTGAATGCAGATAATAAAATAATTACACCTAGACTCACTCACTGACCAGCAAGCTATCTGACCTAGTGGTTCACCTCTTAGTATTTCTTCTAATCAAATAAGCAATAGAGCTAGAATAATTTATTATCTTTCTTTTATATTTATACACTATGTGAAACCCTGAGAATAAAAATAGGAAGAATGAAATAATTTTTCCTCTCAGTGAGCTTACATTCTATTTCTTATATATCTGTCTAGAAGTATCTAACTTACACCTTATGATGTCAAGAAAGCATTTAATAAACCTTTAAGTTCCACAGAAATATGATCTATGATCAAATTGATGATAACCTTTTTTGGAATGAAATTTGAAACATCTATTTTCCTCTAAAATAGTACAATCTCTTGTTAAGGTAGCCTCAGTTTTACTATTAAATTTAAGATTCACTTGAATTGTTTCTGGGCAATAGAAATTAGTTCATACATACTCTAAATATAAATATTGACCTCACAAGTCTATACTCTTTATGTACTAGAAAAATATTTTGAAAATAAAAATTAATTATGTCAAGGGTTATAGTAAATTTTGTTTTGTTTTATCATAAACCTCAACAGGATCATACCCCAAATGCTGACCAACCCACCATTGAAACTTTGCTGTAAAAATACATAGCTACCTATTGGTTAAATGCCAAAGTTTATCATTTATTTTAACTAAATGGTATATTAATCATGACATATTTGAGTATTTTGCTCATTTCCACAGACCTTAACTTCTGAATGTTCCACCAAATCATTCAAAAAACATTATTTGAAAGGTTTTCCTTGTATTAGGTGTCCCCCTGAATTAGATATGTCTGAATCTCATTTAAATAATTTACCAATACATTTTTGGGTGAGGAAATTAGCATGGTTTCACCAAATAGACATCTTCTTGGCATTAACCCCAAAACGAGGCAGGAGGGGTATGTGAATGTGTTGGGGAAGTTAATTCCAAGAGGTCTTAGGACAGACCAATAGGTGGCAATATTCTCCTTGAGACTTTACACATTCTAATTCTTTGAGAATTTACAATACAATATTTGCTGTGTCAGGAAATAGATGATCACTGGAACCATTATGGAGTTTTTAGCATTGCAAAGAAATAGGCTAAGAAGGAGCTTTATGTTTAATAGCTTTTAATTGTTTGGAATTTTAAAATAAACTGTACACAAATTCCACACCTCCTCCCCCCCAAAACACAAAACAAAACAAAAAAACCCCCAAGACTAATGGCAGTCCATATATAAATTCCCAAGCATAACTATACAATTATGCCTATTGAAGGTACCAATGATGATTGAAGATATATTTTCCTAAGGAGAAATACCTTTTTCTCTACTCATATCACCTTTGTGTAAAAAACATTAAGCCATTGGGGGCTGTTTTCACATCTAAGTCTCATTTGTATCAGTTGAAAGAAGAACATGGAAAGAAATTCTACCTGTAAATTATGATTGTCTTGTTGATTTATATTAAGAAAATCAACTAATATTTTCCCAATTGTTTCGATCTGACTATTTCTGTGAAAACAGCGTTGTAGTTCTGGTCATATAGTTGCTGTGTAGTCTTGGGAGATAGACTCCCAAGTATTTTATATTGGCCACAGTTATTTTAAATGGAATTTCTCTTTCTATCTGTTGTTGCTGGACTTTATTGGCAATATATAGAAATGCCGATGATTTATATAGGTTTATTATGTATCCTGCAACTTTGCTAAAGTTGTTTATAATTTCAAGTAGCTTTTTAGTTGAATCTCTAGGATTTCCTAAGTATAACATCATATCATCTGCAAAAAGTGATAGTTTTGTTTCCTTGTTATCTATTCTAATTCCTTTAATTTCTTTTTCTTCTCTTATAACTATAGCTAACATTTCTAAGACAATCCCACAGAACTATTGATGAAAAATACTATCCACCTCCAAAGAAAGAACCGCTATTGATGGAATAGACTAAAGCATGCTATTTTTCACTTTCTTTCATTTTTTTCTTTTAATCAAGTGTTTTATACAAAATGACAAATATGGTAATGTTTGATATAATCATAAATGTATAACTCATATTTGTTCGCCACCTCAAAAAGGAGGGAGGGGAGGGAAGGAAAGAGAAATAAAAACTGGAACTCAAAACTATAAATAAAAAGATAAATTATTTTAAAAAAGAAAGAAAATAAACCTGTGGTGTAGTCTTTGGTCATTATTGCACCTGTGGTATGTATATATGTATATGTGTATCTCTCTGTCTCTGTCTTTGTCTCTGTCTCCTTATGTGTGTGTATGTGTGTGTGTGTGTCTTTTTCTAGACAGTTGAATCATCAATATGGGGAAATTCTCGTGTGGAAATGTCCTTAATTAAGGGACATCACATTTGTATTTGGAATCAGGGAACTGGGTTCAAAACCCTATTCTAAGAGTCACTAATTGTGACTCTTGCTCACAAGTCAACTTCCCCTCTTTAAAATTGTTTCTTCATTTACAAAAGAGGATTAGTAAAACCTATAATCTCCATCTCACAATTAGTATGATATTCTCTTCCCTTCCTGTTCTCTCTTTTATGTCCCCTCAACTAAATTCAATGTTTAAAGATACCAAAATCTAGATCTGGGAGTGGAAGTAACAGATATCATCTCATTTCCCTATCATTATTTCACTAGATACCCTGGGAATGGAGGAAAATTAGCAGCACATTACTGATTTTATATACACACACATAAACACACATTATATATATATATATATATATATATATATAGAGAGAGAGAGAGAGAGAGAGAGAGAGGAGACCTTGCATATAAAAGGAAGGTGTAAAGTCACATGGATTGTGGCATGCCCTCCTTCGACCACCCTCATCTGACCTGTCATTGTAGGCAGTAGCCCAAGTACCTAATGGAGGCTCAACTTCAAGATGTAGACTTGAAGATCTGCAGGTGCCTATTCATGTATCTACCCCTCTTGAAGTCTAGGCAGGTGATAATAATAATAATGATGATACTAATGGTCATAGTCATAACAGTAGTAGTAAAAACAATAAAAACAGCAAGTAAAATCATTTATATAGTGCTTTGAGGTTTGCAAAGCACTCTACAAACATTTCCTTAATGTATCTTCACAATGACCTTGGGTGTTTGCTACTATAATTATCTCCATTTTACAGATGAGGAAAATGAGACTGATAGAGGCTAAATGACTTGCCCAGGGTCACACTGCTAATAAATATCTGTGATCAGATTTGAACTTTGTTCTTCCTGACTCCAGGTCTAACACTCTAACCACTGAGAGAATAAATAACTTTAATAAATCACATCTGGCTAGATCTTTTTATTTGTAACTCTCTTGTTTCTTTTTTTAAATAATTTGCTGCTGGGGACACTGATTTACCACATAATTATTCATTTATGGAAGTATTTGCTGCTGAACATGTACAACACTCCAGCAAAGAGAGATTGATTTGCACCTTTCCCCTTGTCCAAATTTCATTATGGACTGAAATAGCACTAATTTAAGTAGCCTATAACATGGTAATAGGAGGAACAGTAAAGAGAAGAGGAACCATTTAATTTAAAGGAGAAAATATGGAGTAGTTCATGGTCATTATCTTCAAGTATTTTAAGAACACTTATGAGGATAGCAGGATAGACATGTTTCCAAGGGGCAAAAATAGGGTAGAAGTTATGGAAGTGGGGGCATATTTAGATTAATGTTCACTTCTTTTATTGCCTCGAGAAATAATGGTTCTCTGACATTGGAAGTGTTCAGAGACTGGATAATTATTGAACATGGAAGGGATGTTGTAGAGGGAATTTCTATGTTGAGTGGGATACTGGGATAAATGACCCCTGAGGTCCTTGATATAACTAGTATTCTATGGCTATGTCAAGTGTTTGCCAATTTCTTGATATCTGTATCTAAATTTTATATATAATTTACATAATTATGCATATATATGAGAGAGGGGAAAGCTATGTATATGCCATATAAGTTATTTATCTGTTTTTAAGAAAAATGGTGATTTATGATTTCCTTATCATTTGCTAATCAACTATCTTGCTTTATTATATCTCAAAGATTGAGGAAAGGGGAAAAACAGTAAGAGTAACACTGATATAACCACAATGACCAGAGGGTTTATCTCCCTTCTACTTCAATATAGGGGGAAAGAAAAAAAAATCTGAGTCAACCATATAAACATTATAAATTTCTGCTTTCTCCTACCCTTGGAAAATCTATATAAAATCCATTAGTCCAATATTAGTAAGAACTGTATATCCTGAAGATAATTGAATATTTCTTTGAAGATTCTGGATCATGGAGTGCCTCCAAATCAAAACTCTGAATATTCATGAGTTTGCCTTGGTGTCTTCCTGACCATTTTCCTGATCTCCATCTCCACTTCTGTCTGCTAATCTCTGTCTCTCTATTCTGCCAAAATGGTGGAAGCATGGAAAACTGGTTAGAGATTTGGTTTGTGAGTTGGGAAGACCTGAGTTCCATTCCTACTCTTGACATATACATACTGGATGATCCTGAACAAGTCATTTAATTTTCAATGTCCTGAGAGTACTGCTGATCTACATTGTCAGAATAATTCCTCCATCCCCAAGTTTCTTATGCTGAAGAAATAGATTTTTAAATCTATTTTAAAATCTATTTAAAAAAAGAGTATGCACTATTTATATTCTTTCAAAAATAATATATATATATAAATATGTAGGATATCTGGACTGTTTCATAGGGAAATAATTTCTGGAGATATGGTGAGATAGGTGAATTTGAAAATATTTCCCCAAAACAAAAGATTTGGGGCAGCTGCTTACATTTTCCTCTCTAAAGTTCTACCATGTGTAGTGTTCTTTAAGTACTTCTTACAACATCTGGAAAGAATGCCTCAACTAAGAGCTAATCTATTCTTAAAATATGAACTAAAAGAAAGAAGGAAAAGTAATATTATGATTTAGACAGAATATAAGTTTAACTAAGGACTACCATGAGCAATTAAAAATAGATAAGAAACTTAAATAACTATAATGTTTCTGATTATAATTCACTCAATAATATTTATATTCTGATACTCAATATCAATATGTAAATTGGTAGAGCTACATAATGCACACTTAAACATATATACTTGTGTATATTCATATATTCATAAGCATGAATATGGATATATGCACATATGCATCTATGTATATATCATGTCTTATTAGAAAAAATATTTTCCACTTTCCTGACTCTGCTCAAATTCTGATACAGGAAAATATATGGACTTTACTATTTGTAGCTCACGATTATAAAACTTCCCTAGCTGTAGCTTCTTTTTCTATGAACTTTTTTATATATAAGGACCAAAATAAATGTGCATGGGAATGTGAACCAAAAATATTTGTGTTTCAATTCAGTTGAATCTAAATTTGAGTATGGACTATAGACTAGGTACTGAAAGTATCCACTAGAAGCAGAATCCAAAGGGTTTGAACTGAATATGGGACTTTCTGTCAATGAATAAAGAATAAATTCATTGTAGACAGCAATCACTTGCCAATTCTCTTATGGAATACTAGTGCTATGTGTAGTCAAAGGTTATAGAGAAATAGAAAACACTTTGATTTGGAGTTTCATGTGTCTTTCATATTCCATTTAGTGTTATGTTTATAAACTAACAATTTGAAAAACTATAACAATAATGACTTCTTGTCTTTTCCCCTTCCTTTTTGGTCCAGAAATTACAGGTAGCTATGGTCGTGTTAATAACATATGAAATTTAACACATATCATGACATTTTCAAGATAATAATTAGAGCTGTTACACACACACACACACACATACACACACACACACATACACACACACACACACACATATAGACCAGATTTTCAAAGGACTTCATATTTTTCACGTGATCTTCCCAGTATTTTTATAAATTCAGTATTATAAGTACTATTGTGAAACCCATTGTACGGATGAGGAGACTAAGACTCAGGAAGGGTGATTTTCTCAGTATCACACAACTGGTAAGTGTCTGAAGCTTTATTAAATGATTTGTGAAAATGAGCATAGATTCCCTAAGTGATTTTAAAAATTATCTTCTAAATTGAATAAGACAGCTATTTTTTTCCTCTTGTCACTGTCATCCCAGGGGAAATAAAATGCTGTGATTAAGATAGGCCAAAGGCAAGAGGGAAAGATAGTTAATTGGGGTTTAGCTTCCTTATATCCTCAACAAGTTCTTTCAGGTTTGTTATCACACAGTACTTAGCACTCCAATTAACAGTTGGTTTGCAATAGTGCCAGTATTTCCTATGCCTTTCCATCTTTTGTCCCTAATCAATTTAAACACATTTTGGGTTTTTTGATACATGCATGGAAGTTTCTGTATACGTGTTTTAGCTGTATTGTGGATAGGATAAGGGGAAATAAAGTCTAAATTTGAAAAAGATAAAAACAAATATAGGAAAGACATTTGATCATTCTTGTTTTAAAAAATTAAATATGAAATCTCTAGGAAAGTTGCTAGTGAGAGTTTTTTGTCATTATGAGGAATCTAAGATAAGCAATTCTCATAGTTGCAAACTTACAACTTGAATACAGGAGCTAATTATCCATTGTTGGACATAACATATCTCTGACTTGGAGATGATAGTAAAAGGGTTAACCAGACTATGAAATCTTGGGCTAGAATTATGGTCAATCTTATTTCTGCAAAAAACTTCTTTGACCTTGCATAAGTGACTTATGGAGCCTCAATTTGTCAATAAAATTTAAGATTTAAGATAATAAAGCAAGGCCCTGATCTACACCACAAGGAAAGTGTCCATTACTATTCAGTAATTGTAAAGCACTCTGCAGATATATAAAGCACTTCATACATAATAAATGATGTTGATACTTATTATTGATTTCACAAAGTGGAAAGTAAAGTTGTTGGAGAAGAAAAACTTGCACAAAGGTGATACTTCAGATGTACACACTGCTTATTTCAATGATGTCTGAGACCTCAAATATGTACAAGTGGGATAAAGTTAGGAAGAAATAGTACATCCTAAAGATATTTTAGGCAGGTATATCCTAGGAAGAGCTAAATCAAGGAACATTGAAAGAACATGATATGAACTGTTTTCTCAGAAGTTAAAACCATGATTTCTAGTACACCAAGATGCCTTCTAGTTTTACAAAGGGTGTTGTGAAATATAAAGAACATTCTCATTAGAAAAGCCACCTTAATTCAGCTAATTTTCCATAAGCACTTTCAGGAGGAAGAGCATCACAGAATCAAAACAACAAGAGGAGGCTGTCATAGTTCCAAAAATGATTTTGAATTACTGAGCCAAATCCATTAGAAATAAAGAAGACTCAAGTTCCCCCAGATCAGATATTTTACCATAATTCCCTACAAACATATTGATTTTGTCTAGCAATGTTTATCATTTAGAAAAGATATCACATAATTTTCAAGTGAGAAGAAATCGTCATAATCAAGTAGCTCAACAAACTTTGAGAGGACCAAACTTAGGAATCCCATAGACACTAAACAACTTCCCCAAGATGACACAGATCATCAGTGGCAAAAATGAGGCAACAGCTTACCTCTGCCACCACATATATTGACTAGCCTCCCTATGCCCACTCCACCAAGATATGCACTAAACATTCTTATGAGCATTCTCAGCAACCTATCTCGGGTATAACTGCATGTAAGGTCTAGCAAGACACAGTTGAGTGTAGTAACAAAGGACTTTAGAGTCTGCAAAATTCAGGTAGGGACCCTGGGTGGAAGGTGGAATGAGTCACTCAGAAATGAGGTAATGGAAATAGGAGAGGCAGCAGTCAGGGGATATTGTCTTCCTGGGGAATTCAATGGTTTCAACTGCTGCACTGTTTAAATAAGGATAGTAGCCAAATGTTGTGGTAATAAAGATTATGGCATTCTTTTGACAGCATCATAAATTGTGCATGCATTTTTTACAATAATAAATGAAGCTAAAATGGAAACTACCATGTATAGACTCAAAAGTAGCCAAACAGGAGCCAGTATAGACATTATTCAGTACCAGATGCTGTGAAATTCAAGTCTGTGTTCTCTATTGTGGTCGAATGCATCATATACGCAAGAGGAATCTTGTCTGCTTAAGGAGGAATGCAATGTCAAGAAAGCACATCATACAGTTCAGTTCTTAGATCTTGGTCTTGGTTCTAGGTTTTGATTATTCACCTTTTTTATTGTATAACTTATAGTTCATTTCCACTTTTAAATCCTGTCTTTCAAGCAATACTCATTGCTAGCATATGCTTTCAAAACAATATGGCAAGAAGCACTGGTAGATTTATATGTTAGCATCTATCAATGTATCTATGATTTATCATCCATCATCTATCTATCCATTTATCTATCTATCTGTCTGTCTATATATCCATATCTGTATTGTTCCACTTAGAGGTTAAATGACCTGACCATGGTCATGCACAATACAAGTCAAAAATAGTATTTGAACCCTGACTGGAATATACATATAGCCAGAGAGACAGATGACATAGAAATATATGTGTAAATGTAATGCAAGCATATATATGTATATAAATATGAATGCATATATATGTATATGAATATACATATATATGTATAAGCATATATATGTATGTATATATATATACGTGTGTATGTGCATGTGTATGTTGTGTAATCAAAACATTTAACAATCCTCTCAGCAAATTCTGGACATGCCACAAATATACTTTGATGCCCACATGCCTGAATCAAATAAGCAGAGAAGAATTTTTTTCCTCAGAATCTATATTTTTAAAAACATTTAGCAAGTATATTCTTTCATCCAATACTTAGGTGATCAAAGATTTTTTTCAGATGTAAAACTGATGTGATAGATATGTTGTGTGTGTATTCCCATCACCAGTCTACTTGTTTATCAAATATTCATTTAAGTAAGTGCCACTTTAGTATGGTTTTATTTGAAGATACATTGAGATGCATTGCCAGTCACTCAAAAAGAATAAAGCAACCCTGGGAGTTGGAAGCTAACTGTAGTATCCAGGAGGTCTTGGAATGAGAGTGTATGTTCCTGTCTTTTCCTCCTGAAAATGCAATTTATCAGATGTCTCCCATGTGCACTTGTAAAGACCATAGTGGTTTGTGAACTGTACATTTTTATACAGCATTGACTATCAACTTTGATTTTATATTCTGTCTCAGGGTGGAATGTGAAATGTCTTATTTAAAGTAGACAAAGACTAATTGGACCTTAATATGCTCACTATTTTCTTACTCAGTAAAAATATATATTTATGGTGATTATCCAATTAATTGAGAAGGTTATTAAATGAATAAACACAGTGAAGTATGGATATGATGAAATGAGCACTAGTTTTGGAAGAAAAGGACTTGAATTTGAATATTGATTCTACTCTTTAATATCTGTACCACCCTGGCTAAGTCCTATACTAGGTTTCTGGCATTAGTCAAATTACCTCTTTTGCTGTTTCTTCATCTCTAAGATAGGGACAAAGAGATGCTATGTTTTGTAACGATTGGAATAACGCCACCTGCTGGATACTAACTGTAGAAGAGTTCTGCCCATGAAGCGAAGGTCTTTGAGGGCAAGACCAGGAGTCTTGTCTTTGGTATCAGGAAGTGACGTGGACTAGTGGGAGGAGGAAGGAAGAGACTGGCGCGGAGTCTCGGGCGCTCTTTCCTCTGGACTCTGGCGGAGAAGGGAGCTAGAAATGTGCTCTCCCTTTAATAGATAGGAATCTAGGCCTTTTTCTCTCTCTTTACCAAATTCTTATTCTCCTTAATAAATGCTTAAAAGTCTAACTCTTGCTAAAGCTTATAATTTATTGGCGACCACTCATTAGATATTTTAGACAGTTTAGCTAGAATTTTAGCCCTTAACAGATGGCTGACCACGAAGAGGAAAGCTAACCCTCAGTCTTCTGATCTGCTGGTTGGGTAAGAAATTTCCCCTCCCTCTCCCTTTAACTGCTAAGTACTGGCGCACTGGCTGTGTTTTCCTTTAAATTTTTTCGAATGGACCTTTTAAACTCCCTAATTACCCTATTTTTGATTTTAGTCTGTTTAACCAGACAAATGGGAGATAAGATCATGTTAATGCTTTGTTTTTGTGGGTTTTCTATTTTTCTTTTTATTTTTGTTAAAAGAGCCAGCAACTTACTCACACAAGGAAATATCTCTCCCTCTCCCAACCATGCTTTTTCAGAGAAACCTGAAGAGATTCCTGCAGCTTTTCCCAGTTCTAACACTAATTGTTGCTTTAATTTTGCATGCCTGGAGGCAATGACCCAGCCTCTAGAAGCTTTTAATCCCCTAGCACCTGGAGGCCAAGTGGGGGAAGAGGAATCCAGGCCTGAGTTCAAAATCAAGTCTGATTCTAATTGCTCTGGTCCCTCCCCTCCTCTCCAAACCCCACCCTCTACTCCTCCCATGGCCAAGCCCATTGCTTCCCTGGCCCGGGAAGTCCAAAGATCTAATGCGCATGCTCAACTTTCTCTAACTGCATTTGCAGCTTCAGGCTCAGCCCTTCCCCGCCCTGGCTGTGCTTTTGAGACAATCTTAGAAAACTCTTTAAATTCCAGATATGCTCGTTTTGTTCATAATTTTGCTAACCTGCTTTTGTCTTTCATTAGTAATCTTATAAAGCATTTGTATGGTGAAAAGACTGACAGACAATATAGAGGGGTTAAAGAAGAAAAACTTAAGCTGAATAAGAATGACAATCATCAACATAGTTCAAGACTCTGCTTTTGCCATGGAAGGGTATATATTTTACAGAAATGTAGAAGTAAGCAGCAAGGTATTGATATGAGTATTGGGGATTTTAGATATCGGAATCAAGAGTGTTCTGAATTCACTCAGATTATTAACAGTATCAGTTCAGAGGTTACATAGGATTTCTATGCTATTACATATACATTTTGAAATTAATGGTATGGGTTTATTTTCATAGAGATTTTCATGCTTTTGAGGTTGTGTTTTATACTTAGTTTTTAAAACAAGGAGAATATTTGTAAAAGTTTTTTATAGTCATGTGATCAAGTTTATATTTTATAATACTCTTATTAAGTTCATATTCATTTATATTTCCTTAGTTTGAATTTCATTGTCTTTTATTGTTCCATGTGTATTTTCTTCTATTCATTTATCTATCTAATTTTGAAACATTGCAAGATGGTTTTGTTTTTATTATACAATGTTAATTCTAGGAGTATTGTGCTCCCATATTCTGAGTTGTTTGTTTTTGTTATTTTTTCTCAACTGATTATTTGATCAAACTCTTTGAAGCATTTCCCTGGCAAATTGGTTGCCATGGCAAGTGTAAAGAAGTATTATTTTTGATAAGCATATTCAAAAAAAAAAAGAGGGGAACATTTGTAAAAGTTTTCTTTTTTCAAAAAAAAAAGTTTTCTTTGAGATTCTGTTGTGCTTTAACTTGTATTTAAATATGTTCTGATTTTTCACAAAAGTAATTGTATACTAAGTAAAAAAAATGGGTATTATTTGAAATTGTTGCGTAATTATATATTGTGTTCTGAGTCAAGATGTATTCACATTTTTTGCAATCATTTATTATCCTCAATTTTTAAATCCATATGAGACTTGGATTATGGGAACTTATCATTTAAGACATTAATTGCCTTTATTCTGCCACCTACCTGCCCCCTAAGTAAATAAAATTTTAAAAATGTATTGTGTACTAGGTGAACTTTAATATTATTTATGGCTCTAAATTGTTGATGCAAGGCCAGAATGCTAACTCAACAGCTGTGACTGACTCACCAAGTCAGCAGAAACAAGCAAACATGCAGAACATACACAGTAAGCCATATCATAGAAATCTTAAGATCTCTTTTTCAAAAGGATATCAGAAATTATCTAGTCCAACTTCTTCCTTTTATAGATTAGGAAACTGAGGCCAAGAGGCAGTGATTTGCTTCAGATCAATTCTCAACTTGGGTTAGAGAAATAGGATTTCTAGTTCAAATTTTTTGCATGGGGACTCAGCTTAAGCAATCATATTGGGGACACCCACATTCAAAGGATCTACAACCAACCAAATTTTCCTGCTTTGAGTCTGAAAATAGAAATCATGTGGCTAATGTTTTGAAATCAGTTGCTACAATAAAGGGAAGACAATTCAAGCTAAGGCACTTGGTTCAACTTCAATTTCATTACAAGCTTTTTGAGGTAAGGGATTATTTCCTTTTCATCTTCCTGTTCCCAACATACTCCAGGCCCTTGCACACACTGTTAAAGTTGTTTTAATTTTTTGGGGGGGGGGACTTTTGAAATGAAATTCAACTGAACAATAAATCAGTAGGCAAAAAATGTTTCTTTTTCTTAAGTTAAAATAAAATGTTGGATTCATTTAACTTAGTCCTGAACATTTCGGGATTAAAAATAATAATAACAATAGCAACAATAATAATAGTAACTAGCATGTAAATAGTGCTTCAATGTTTGCAGAACATTTTTACAAATATTATATCATTATATCAGCACTGATCTATAAGTGCTATTATTATCCCCAATTTATAAAAGAGGAAACTGAGACAAAGAATCAAATGAGTTGCTGAGAGTCACACCCCTGGTATCTGAAAATGGTTTCAACTAATTTCTTTCTAAATCTAAATTTGGTGTTCTATGCATTGTGCCACTTATCTATATCTGATTTATTGTGGACTACTGAATTTACAAATATATATGGATATTTTTTAAAAGTTCCTTTTATTATTTTCATTTATAAAACAGCTAGAGATTGTAATGAATACAAGTAATAAGAGTGCTTTGAGGACTGAATTTACTAATGAGTACAGAGTTCACCCACAATGACAAAGTCTAACATAAGGCAAGTTGGAGAATGGACACAAGACACAGTTAGAGGATTTGGGTTTAAATCTGATTTCTTTTAGCGATTGTGTATATGAGTTTGAGTAAGTCTCATC
Source organism: Dromiciops gliroides (assembly GCF_019393635.1). NCBI lineage: Eukaryota > Metazoa > Chordata > Mammalia > Microbiotheria > Microbiotheriidae > Dromiciops > Dromiciops gliroides. The sequence goes on from NC_057862.1 coordinate 514,502,888, forward strand.
TCCTCTCTTGGCCTGTATCATCAGCAAAGTACAGTACTGGAGTAAAGGAGCTCTAATATTATTTTCTAATGCATATCTCCTGTAGTTCTCTACTATTAAATAAAATTTAATAGCATTAATTTTCTTAAAAGAGGCTGATGGACAGCTAGGTGGCACAGTGGATAAAGCACTGGCCCTGGATTCAGGAGGACCTGAGTTCAAATCCGACCTCAGACACTTGACTGTTACTAGCTGTGTGACCTTGGGAAAGTCACTTAACCCTCATTGCCCTGCAAAACAAAACAAAACAAAACCAAAACCAAAAACCAAAACCAAAAACAAAAAAGCAAACAAGCAAAAAAGAAGCTGAGTAACCTGGAATACAGTGATGGTGCTTTCCCTCTTCCTGGCCTAGTGTCAACACATCTCTGGCACACTGATGATTTCTGAATGATACATTTTTAGGAACAACATTGATAAACCTGAGAGTAAGCAAAGGAAATCTAATTGGATTTTTTGGGGGGAGTGACATGGATCATTTATTTATTGCTGATGTCAAATGAAGTTTAAAGTAGATTTCAACAAGATGTTCTCACTAGAGAATTTGAATGCCATTTAAATTGATTTCTTAAGAAATTATGAGTTCAGGGGCAGCTAGGTTGCACAGTGGTTAGAACACCGTCCCTGGAGTCAGGAGTACCTGAGTTCAAATGAGACCTCAGACACTTAACACTTACTAGCTGTGTGACCCTGAGCAAGTCACTTAACCCTAATTGCCTCACTTAAAAAAAAAGACATTATGAGTTCTACTTCTTCTAAATATTATTTGATCCCAATAAATAATACCTTTACTTTTATGATAAGACAGTTTGCCTTGATGATTACTATTTTTAATGAAATATTTATGGTTTAAATGTGAAATATTTAGGCTTAAGTTTTTATAAACTTTTCTAAAACAAGGTTTTGAAATTCACACAAAAAATTCTTTCTATCACCAGGTATCAATATAGATATTGAAATAACAATACGTTTTTTGAAATAATTCTATAATTTATATTTTAATCATCAATCCCATTGAAAATCCAACTGGTTTTCTAAGTTGTTGATCTTTTTTAAGATAGCACATTAACTCTAGATCTAATATTAAACCAAAATTATAGAAATTCTAGGATTGGAGAATTAAGGTTGGCATAGTTTATGTCTTCATCAGTTTTCAAGAACAAGATCATACATATGAAAAGACAGGTGAAAGAATAATAAAATATTATTTCATATTTATATAAACCAATTAGCAAAAACACATATCCTCACATATTCCAGCATATAATTGTTAGAATCACTATTATTATTAGAGATACAAAAGCTATTGTCCTAATTTGATGATTTACATCTCTTAGTAGATAGCTATTTTCCAACTCAATGGTATATAAATCTTTATTGTAAGATGTCAGGTTTGGCTTAGGATTTCAAATGCATGCTTAGGAAACTGTTGCTTCCATAGGTCTGCCCTTTAAACATTCCAGAAAGGTTCATGAAAGTTGGAGGCTTATGGGATCACAACTTTTATAATATTTTTTTCAAAAGAAATCTTACCTCTTCAGTAAGAGTTATGAAAATAATAATTATATGTACAAAATTGTTGCATCATTTAAAATGTACCTGATAGTGTTATCAAGTAGCAAAAATAAAATAAGTATCTGTACAAGAAATTCTTAGTTATATGTAATTGCAAAAAAAGAAAGAAAGAAAGAAAGAAAGAAAGAAAGAAAGAAAGAAAGAAAGAAAGAAAGAAAGAAAGAAAGAAAGAAAAAAGAAAGAAAGAAAGAAAGAAAGAAAGAAAGAAAGAAAGAAAGAAAGAAAGAAAGAAAGAAAGAAAGAAAGAAAGAAAGAAAGAAGGAAGGAAGGAACAATAAAAATTCTTGAAGTAATCTAAATAGCCAACAATGAGTATGGAATATTTAAAAATGAAGAAGCACAACCAGAAGAAAGGAAAGCATATTAATTTAATCGTTTGAGGAAAAATAAAGAGAATGAATTGACAGACACCCAATGAGAACTTAGTGAGAAATAGAAGGGACTTTAAAAGGTTATGATACTATAATCATGCAAATGAATGAATTCAAATGTAAGCAATTGTAAATCAAGTAGTTATTTAAATTAAAGTTGTGTTAAATGTTTATATTTTTTCTTAAATATGAGGTCTTCTAGCAAAAATCTTCTCATTTGTATCAATTATTAGATGTGTAAAATGCCAGAGAACATGCCCCCCATCAGCCTCTTCCTATATTTTACAGGCAACCTCGTCTCCACATCTAAGTACAGGTTTCTTTGCTAGGCAAAGCTCTTACCTAACTTCCTACATTTTTTGGAAACCGTTATCTCCCAGCTCTAATTCTGCCAAAGAGAGAGATGGATCATAGATTTAGAGCTAGTGTGGATGTTCAAAGTCGTCTAGTCCAAATCCCTTTTTATATAGGTAAGAACACAGGAGTTCAGAAAGATTGATTGACATCCCCATGGTCATGTCTGTAGGGAATGGCAGATTTGGGTTTCAAATCCAGGTCATCTGATGTCAAATCCAACAATCTTTCCACTGTACCACAAGATACCTTCTTAAGAGCCTTTCCTTATAATAGATACATAGTTACTTCAGATCTGAGCCCCAAGGTAGTTTTGCCTGATGTAAACTTGCTCCCTAGCAAGAATTATATTCTC